>NC_081358.1:83067701-83394746 GCF_030684315.1 Stegostoma tigrinum
ATGTTTTATTAGAGAAGAATTCCACCCTAAATAGTTGAGATATTCTGCTGCCATTATTGCAGATCTTCACTGTAGCACTGGGAGAGTTGTACACTTCATTCACTGAAGGTTTCAACTTAGATCTGAGACATATGTCTGTGTGTGATTTCCGCATGTGGAATGGAGGGGAAATAGTTTCTTTAAGTCTCTGTCCCTTAATGGGAAGACCATGGGATCTATGATCACCTTCTTTATTGTAAGAACAATAAGCAAAAATAACCTGGCTGGAATGCTGCTTCCACTAGCGATTGTATGTGTTGTCCATCTTCTGAGAAGGAGATATATGGATGATCCCTACCTATACAGAAGTCAAATTTGCATGGGTAGTAAAGAGCTTGAGTATTTGTCTAAAAAGACGTGTTTTGTCAAAATTGAGTCGTGGGCCAGTGAGGATTGGTGTTTGTAAATGCTGCCTAGTCAATTAGATTGCAGGAGACTTCCCAGCCCGACGTTTCCATCATCTTCAACATTATCCGACTATAATTTGGCAAAATCCAACTGATGTTGATGTGTTTAGTGTCTGTTTACTATTTTTTCACAAAAGGTTTGGCAAAATAAATACTTTCACTGCATATATAAAGCACAGTTTAATCAGACATCTGAAATTTTTGATAAAGGGTTAAATATTAATTTGTTTCAAATCCCTACAAACTCGAGCAACTAGGTGTAACTATTATATATTTCTAGCAGTTTCTGCAGCTGGCCTGTGGCCAGAACAAAATGACATTCCTATCAAATTGTCTGGGAGACAACAAAATAAATAATTTCAGTGAGGTGGCATTCTATGTCTAGGAAAGTAAGTTTGCAGTCCAGTTACATTAAGAGTATTTTCTCTTTTGATTAGATTTATAACAGTTTAAGGAGAAGCTAAATCTTCGCTGGAAAAGTCAGTTTGAATTTTGAATTCAGAATTTTGCTTCAATGAATTAAACATTGGTTTTGACTGTCCACATTCTGTCCTGCTGTATTTCTAACCTGATCTTTCTCTTTTACTTTGTTTCACCTTATACCACATAACACCACCCCTAGGAAGCAATGATCTCTACTTTCTTCTAACTCACTACCCAGAACCTTCTCCAAACCAGACAGTAACTGATTTAAAAAAAGGAATTTTTGGAATGTAAAGGCTTAAAACTTTGGAAAAACTGTGCTCCTCAATTGCCTACTCTTGAATATTGTTCTCATGGTTGGTAGAGTAGTTAAATTGGCTTTGATGTCTTGGGTGGATTGGATAAGTAAGAGATGACTGTATTGGTGATTCACTCAAGTTGTCTGTGGGTTTCTTCAGAGTATATGGCATTGTTCCAATGATAATCTTTCTTGCAAGGAGAAAGTAACAAAGATCGGCAGGTGGGTCTGGCTTGATTTATAAATGCAGACCTTCGGTAATAATGGATGCATACGCAACGCACAACAGCTCTTTTTAACTTCTCATAAATAATTTTTTGTCATTTGAAGTGTACAGTTATTGATGACAATGTGGGTCAGTGGTTAGCACGGCTGCCTCATAGCACCAGGGACCGGGGTTCAACGCCATCCTCAGGCGACTGTTTGTGTGGAGCTTGCACATTCTTCCCATGTCTGCATGGGTTGCCTCAGGGCGCACTGGTTTCCTCCCACAGTCAAAAGTTGTGTCGGTTAAGTAGGCTAACCATGGTAATTACCAGGAGCATCCAGGGATGTACAGGCTAGGTGGATTAGCCGTGGAATTTGCAGAGTTACAGGGTAGGACATGGTGGATCTTGGTGGGATGATCTTCAGAGGGATGGTGAGGATTTGATGGACCGAATGGCCTGCTCCCACACTGTAGGGATTCTGTGATCCTGAGATTTTCCTTTAAATGAAATTGCAGGTGCAAACAACACTGTGTGGTAACAACAAGATGTGGTAAGGAAAGAGTTTGCAATACCAAAAATGTTTGCATAACAATTGGATTAATGTGCAAATAATAGTAGTGATGAAATAAGGTACTAAGGGCTGAATAGTACAATACTTTGGCACTGCCATTTTCATTGGATTTCACAGAGGACTTCTGTCCATGAGCCTAGTGAGTTTTCTCAAGTCATCTTCCCAAATGACTATGTACCTTGCCCCTATAGTACCCCTGTGATTGATGCTAGTGCACTTCTCCATCTGTATCACCGCTTGCTGGGGTATTTCAGGATTTTTGACACAATTCCTTCACACCACAAACTCTGTATGGCCTCTGCACTGACTGGTCACTCACTTGGGACATCTCACCCACCTTCTGACCATCTGCACCAGCACAAGCAGCCTTGCCACCCATTTTCATCTCAATCACTGCTTTCTCTTTATTCTGAGAGAATACAGCTCATGATAAGACTGTGAGGCTCCCATTATTCAGCTGCTCACCCCTTTGGAGAAAGGATCCTGGTTCTGAGCAGCTGAATAATGTGTCCAAGTCTTGGTCTTTTAGAGATCCTCCCCCTGTCATACCGTGCTGGGACTCCCTAACTAAAGGCCATCTTCCTTTTCTTGACTGAGGACTGTTAGCCTCGACATTGAGACATGATCATTTGCTTAAAGCACCTGTGGTGTATTAGGTGCTTATGTTGCTGGCAAATAGTGAAGGTTTGAGACTGACATAATATGGTGCTCTACAGCAACATATACACCCCATTGGTGTCTGAAGATATTCAGAACAAGCTTGCTGGCTTTGTGGGTGAGCTAAAAGCCAAGTCTAGACAGAAGTACTGTACACGTACTAGCTCTGGCTGAGCTAGCAAAGCATTAAAAGGCAAGGCAGGCATAATGCGAGCATACAGGCAGATCCTAAGTGAGCGAGCGTAAAGAAAACAAGCCAGCAGCTTGGAGATCCAGCATTTTCCAACCTGTGAGCTGAGTACCAAACTGTGCATGCAAACTATTCTTGTAGCATCATTACAATGTCAGTTTTTGGTGCAATTCAAAATGTAGCATTAAAGTGCAGAAGCATATTTTAAGGAGATAGATGAGCCATGATGGTGTGTAGGGCCTGGCATGTGTCAGACCCCGGAATCCGTAGACGTGAAGTGAATGCAGCTGCTGCACGTGGAGTCTTCTCTGATATGTTGTTGACAGGAGTCCAGGATGGTGGTTCGGATGAGCAGGTGGTGAGCTGGAAAGGCCTGGTACCCGCTCTGACTTCCATGTCAGGAATTCTTTGTGCTTAGTTTCTATCAACCGATGGTAGCATAGAGGAGCGCATATTTACAATGTGAGATTTTAAGTAAAAGTGAGGATGATAATCTGCAATAATCTCCATTAATTGGCTGATCTCTGAGCATTAGTGAAAATCTCAACTTGACTTCCAAAAACTTAGTTGAAAAGTGGGATTTCTTGTTCCCAATGTCAAGAGAAGCCTCCTTCAACTTCTTCCACGATTCTCCCAAATTTCTCACTCTTGCCTACTTTGCGCAGGACCTGGGAAGATTCCACTCTGTGTCAATAATGGATTGACCTTTATCCTATCTTTTCAAAATTGGCAGGTCGGAAGAAAAGGGTCCATGAAATTGGGTACCATGACATGGCCTACATAGTGCCTTTATACTGCATGTTGTCTCAATTCAAGTATTGATATAATGATGCAGTGATTGGAACAGCTGGATCTTGTTGACTACAAGACCCTTGAATGGGGTTGTTAACCTGGGCCAATCAAGGAGCCCTCACTGACCAATATGACCGGGAGATCGCCTGATGTCTTTTGGGAGGGGTGGGCACTGTGGAGTTCCCCTCCACTTCTATTTTAATTTGAACCCTTCCCTCCCCTTCACCTTCAGACCAGATTACAGAATAAATTATATAAATTGTAAATTACTGAATAAATTAATATTAAATTGATATTACTAAAATAGAAACAGCTTCAAAAGTTTATTATTCCCTCTCTTCAATGCTAGACTTCACCCTCTCTGCTCTTACTGTTGCCGCCAACCAACATTGTGCCCAAGGACTTGGGAATGAGGACCTACTTGGCTGGAGTAGCTGCAGGCAACATTGAACTGCCGGAGAGGCACCCACCTACCACTGGCATCATAGAAGTACTGTTCATTACCTGAAACTCTTTAGGCCCCTTTTTGCCCCCAGCACAATGCAATCCCACAATCACAAATCACCCCATCGGAAATACGCAGCCTTCCCTAACTTTACGTGCCAATCTGATAAAGCATTTTGATCTTCGGGGACTTGAAATGCTCCAATAAGAAAGACTTTCCTCATTTACTATTTCACAAGTTAAGCAATGTTTATATCGTTACAAACACCCCAAGTGAATTCTCTGATGTAACTGAAATATTTCCCTTTTGCTTCCCATGATTTGTACATTGTTGCACATCTGCTATTTCAACAGAGCTAGATGCAGGTTACTCATTCTCTTGCTTTGAAAGTTACAGGGTCAGTAATAAATGTCCTCCAGGTTATGGAGCTCATCGAGCCAATGGCTCCATCTGCATTTGTCTGAAACAAACACAGTCATTGGAGCAGGAAGTAGCATGTAGGCTTCTTTCTGAGGGGCTGCTGGCTGAATAATTGAGAAGTGGAATCATCTTGAGAGGAAGACCAACTTTCAGGTATTCTTTTCCCAACTTTTAATGTAGTCCACCTGTATCACCCTACTGGAAGAGCCCATGGCTGCATATCAGTGTAGTCCCACAAACAGTAATGTCATTTAGTATGTCATCCCTCACCTTCCTGGACCTCTCAGTCTCCATCTCAGGCAACCAGCTTGTAACTGATGTCCATTTCAAGCCCACCGACTCCCACAGCTACCTAGAATACACCTCCTCCCACCCACCCTCCTGCAAAGATTCCATCCCCTATTGCCAATTCCTCCGCCTCCGCCGCATCTGCTCCCACGATAAGACATTCCACTCCCGCACACCCCAGATGTCTAAGTTCTTTAAGGACCGCAACTTTCCCCCCACAGTGATCGAGAACGCCCTTGACCGCGTCTCCCGCATTTCCCGCAACACATCCCTCACACCCCGCCCCCGCCACAACCGCCCTAAGAGGATACCCCTCGTTCTCACACACCACCCTACCAACCTCCGGATACAACGCATCATCCTCCGACACTTCCGCCATTTACAATCCGACCCCACCACCCAAGACATTTTTCCATCCCCTCCCCTGTCTGCTTTCCGGAGAGACCATTCTCTCCGTGACTCCCTTGTTCGCTCCACACTGCCCTCCAACCCCACTACACCCGGCACCTTCCCCTGCAACCGCAGGAAATGCTACACTTGCCCCCACACCTCCTCCCTCACTCCCATCCCAGGCCCCAAGATGACATTCCACATTAAGCAGAGGTTCACCTGCACATCTGCCAATGTGGTATACTGCATCCACTGTACCCGGTGCGGCTTCCTCTACATTGGGGAAACCAAGCGGAGGCTTGGGGACCGCTTTGCAGAACACCTCCGCTCAGTTCGCAACAAACAACTGCACCTCCCAGTCGCAAACCATTTCCACTCCCCCTCCCATTCTCTTGATGACATGTCCATCATGGGCCTCCTGCACTGCCACAATGATGCCACCCGAAGGTTGCAGGAACAGCAACTCATATTCCGCCTGGGAACCCTGCAGCCATATGGTATCAATGTGGACTTCACCAGTTTCAAAATCTCCCCTTCCCCTACTGCATCCCTAAACCAGCCCAGTTCATCCCCTCCCCCCACTGCACCACACAACCAGCCCAGCTCTTCCACCCCACCCACTGCATCCCAAAACCAGTCCAACCTGTCTCTGCCTCCCTAACCGGTTCTTCCTCTCACCCATCCCTTCCTCCCACCCCAAGCCGCACCCCCAGCTACCTACTAACCTCATCCCACCTCCTTGACCTGTCCGTCTTCCCTGGACTGACCTATCCCCTCCCTACCTCCCCACCTACACTCTCTCCACCTATCTTCTTTACTCTCCATCTTCGGTCCGCCTCCCCCTCTCTCCCTATTTATTCCAGTTCCCTCCCCCCATCCCCCTCTCTGATGAAGGGTCTAGGCCTGAAACGTCAGCTTTTGTGCTCCTGAGATGCTGCTTGGCCTGCTGTGTTCATCCAGCCTCACATTTTATTATCTTAGCGTTTTAACTTATATTGTTACAATCTTGTGATAAGAGTGGGACAAAAGATTTAATCTCTGACCTTTCAAGAAAGTCCCAACATACTTTCACACACATTTTACTCAAACGAGAAGACTTGTCCTTGGACTGTAAGTATCGAGAATGAAAGTGGAGCCGGACAATCTTAATATTGTTGTCAGGTGCTGTCACAGATACAGTCGCAACATTTCAGTGGATTTGGAGAGTGGCAGATATTGTGCTAATGAGTCATTCATAATGGTAGAGGAAGTGGGGATAAAGGTGACACCTTTGGTTTCAAAAAAGTTGTAAGTTATTGATAAAGAATATTAATCACATAAAACCAACAATATCTTAGAGGGATCTAGTCAATATTTAGGCCTTATGACTCCATTGAGTCCATTTAAACTGTCCAAAGATATAGACACTGGTATCTTTGCAGTGTTTATATCACTAGGTTGTCAAAAGGAAAGGTCAGTGGAATTCTGTCAGAAGAGGCTATACTCTTGCACTTGTTTTTCCCTGCCCTAATGAATCTAATACTATTTAGTATATTGAGAACATAGCAGCAATCTGAATGGTAGCATAATTTCGTCAACTACTGGTCCCATCAAGCACTCCCATCTATCAACTTTTGAGAAGAGACATAACATTTCCAGGTCCTCTCCAATTTCCGATCTCATCCACTGTATTTTGGGCAATATTTGTTAGCTGGGAGTGACCAGGTCTTGAGAAAATTCGGAGCAAATGTGCTGTTTGAAGTTTAAAATGCCTTTTTGGTGAAGTTGCTCGGCGAACTGAAAACGTTGAGTGTTAGAAGTCAGGTTACACCCGTTCTTGTGCTTGTGAAGAGTGAAGAGATTGGGCTCTTGAAATAGTAAGAACTTATCACTTGGAAGGAATATGTGCCTTTGGAAATTTGCTGTCTTTTTTCTTTGTGTCATTTATTTTCTGTACTCAGCAATTGTTTCCCTTGGACTTTTGTAATCTAACCATATAATTCCCCTTTGTGATAGTTGAAATTTGTGGTTGTTTACTTAAAAAAAGGGAAGTTGACTTTTGGTGCTCAGAGGAGACATTTCTGTTTGCAACTGTGTCTTATAATGACAGGTTGTCTGAGTTAATGAATGTCATCTTAGGGTTTAGATGTTGGTCATTCACATCAAGGGCATGATATCTTCAATGAGGAATGGTAACACTGTAGCTATGTTACTGGATTAGTAATCCAGAGCCACAAATTCAGATCCAACCATTGCAGCTGTGGAATTTAGTTTCAGTAATGGTAACCAGTCATGTCGGCAACAGATTATCATGAAAATTATTTGGTTCACCAATGTTATTTGGCCCTTTGACTCAGATCAATGTGCTTCACTCTTAATTGTTCTCTGAAATGGCTTATTCAGACATTCAGTCAATGAAGCTCAATAGGTGATAAATGATCACATTCAGTGAATGGAAAGAAATTACTCAAGTAATGAACCAGTTCAGGCCTGAATGACATTGAAGCTTGAGATGATAAATAGCATTTGACATTCTGGCCATACAGTTATCAGGCATCAATGTCAAATACCACTTTTCAGCAATCTCCAACAGAAAGTGATTTAAACATCTACTTTTGACTTCACTTGCATTATAGTTGTTGTCTCCACCACCGACAACATCCCAGGAAGATCAATGATCAGAAGTTAACTGGACCAGTCACTTTAGCAGTGTTACTAATAGATGCAGTCAGATTCAGGGTTTTGTGGGGCTGTCATCTTGAATCCCCAAAGTATGCAGAAAAATACTGATAAATGTTTTTGTTTTCAAACTCTTTGTTTTTTTTTTGACAGACTCACAGAATGTGAACATCACTAGCATTTGTTGCTCGTCCCCAGTTGCCTTAGAAATTGTATGGTCGACCATTGTGGTGGTGAAGGTATGCTGTTACAGAGTTCAAGGTGTTCAATGTGACTGGTACAAGTTCGGAAAATGGTGGACTACTTTTCGCCTGCCTGGCAATGTTGAAGAAGCTCTGCACCATCCAGGAGAAGGAAGCACATTTGATCGATGGTAGATAAGATGTCAAAAACTTTTAGTTCTTTTACTGTGCCTGCAATGCATACCATCAATGAGATGCATTGAGCAACCCACCAACATTTGTTCAATAACATCTTTCAGAAACACAGTTTCCATTGTCAAAAAGGATAGGAGCAGCAGGCACGTGGGTGTATCACCACCTCCACGTTTCCCTCCAAGACAGTGTAACTGCCCAGTGAGATTACTTTTGTCACTGGCCTGGTAGCTCAGTGGTTAGCACTGCTGTCACACTGCACCAGGGACACTGGTTTAATTCCAGCCTTGGGCAACTGTGTGCGTGGAGTTTGCATATTATGAGCTTTTAAGCTAAATATAGTGATCTGATTGTTCAATTCTTTATGGCTCATTCAATGAATCGGTTTGCTTTTGCTTTGTTCAGGTTTAGCAAATAATAAGGCAAGATCACATTTCAGCCAGTCACAGTTCTTCACTCAGATATGGAGTGCTAAAGTGCAACAGCTGAAATTTCACAATAGTGAAATGTGATGCATTAGCTGTGTGGCATGCAACATTAGGGTTGCACGAAACGTTAAATGTTCACGCCTCATAGATACTTGGCAACTTTTCTCCTGAAAGTGACCAAAGGATAGGACTATTGAAATAAAACCAGACTAATGCTAGAATTATACTACAGGTCAGGCAGAAACTCAAGAGAGAACACTTCAATGTTGAAATCTTAACTGTTTCTGACCTTGGATATTCCCCTTCACTATTATGTATGTCTAATAATTTCCGACTTAGTTTCCGAATTTCAGCATTTGCATTTCTTTGAGGCCAGAGGGATAGGCTGATATATAAACGTGCATTCAGAAAGTATTGAAACAGCAACATTTGGATATAAAATTCATAGGTTTCCATGAGGAAAGTATGTAGCAAATGTATGTAAAAATTTATTTTCACTTTGTATCTTTATTCTCGTCTTTCGGATCAATTCCCAGAAAGTGAAATATCACTGGCAATGTCAACATTTGTTACTCATCACCAGTTGCCTTCTGGATGATGTGGTCATTCACAGTGGTCATAGAATCATCAATAGAATCCTTAGAATATGGATGCAAGCTATTTGGTCCATCAGGTCCACACGGACCCTCCAAAGAGCATCCCACCCAGACCCAACTCAACCCCAACCCCCACCCCCACCACCACCACCACCCTATCCCTGTAACCCATGGCTCATCCACCTAGCTTGCATATCCCAGGACACAATGGAGAATTTAGCACGGCCAATCCACTTAACCTACACATCTTTGGCCCAGGGGAAGGGAACCGGAGCACCTAGAGGAAACCCAAACAGACACAGGGAGAATGTGTAAACTCCAGGCAGACAGTGGCCAAAGGCTAGAATTAAACTCAGCTTCCTGGTGCTGTGAGGCAGCAGTGCTCAACACTGAGCCACCCTGACACAACATATGTTGTACCAAAAACACTTTAGTGATCTTTTTCATTCTTTTGGAAATTTATTATACACAGTAATATTAATTCACACATAAGTTAATTGTTTGTAAAAATCTGAATATATGCTGCAAGTAACCAATCTTCTGGAATGATGCAATAATCACGTATGGAAAAACTAATGGTACGAACTCGATAGTCAACTCGACGTGTTACATCCAGTAGCTGAACAAAGTCTCTGAATGCAAATAAGGATTAGCACCAAAACTGCTCACTTTAAGATCGAATATTTTAAAAATGATCAGGCTGCAAAGAACTTGCTTCACATTAGTTGATTCTTCATTCAGCTCCTGCAAAACGCATCCCTGTCGGAACTTCTGTACAAGACACATCCTCAGTTATATATCCCATTTACTCAAATATTCTCTGATTTACTAGAAGTGTAATATGAGTGATGGTAAAGGGGGACAAAAATGACATTAGAAAGTGAAATAATCCACTTACGTAACAATTGAGGTTTATAAATGTCCTGAGAACCTGTATATTCTTCTCAAAATATCCCTCTGTTAATGCAAAGATCAGTGCTTCGACAGGCTATTGGGCAACAAAAGACTGTCAAAGCAGCTACAATTGCTATCCAGTTCACCCGTAAGGTGAAACCAGAGAAAATAGATTGTAATGGATTAGAGCACAAGCTCTCAATAGCTCAAACAACAGCAGTGCTGGAAGCAAATATTATGATTAGAGAGGGTTTAGCAATGTCTGTGCAAGCTATGCCACAATGTAAAGATATAAGCTTGTCAATATCTCCACAAATTGTAGAGATTATTTGGCACCGTTAAAATTACTGAATGAGCTGCTGATGCTGAGCTACAGAAGTATATATGTCATCTGACTGTTGTAGCTCTGCATCTTTAGGGCCTGTAATAATTGGATTTTATGATCAGCAAGTTCCAGTTCCAACAGTTCCACCCACACCCATGCTCCGTAGGCATTATTCCTTCTGCTGCAACCTATTGTGCTTGTCTCCATAGAAGTATGTGCCACTAGCTCCTGAGATTGTAGCAAAGATTAAGTACTGTAGTCACCAATTTATTATTAATGTTGACTTTTCTCTTTGACACTGTGCATATACGTGAAATAAAGTACTGTTAGCTGACACATATACACATTACTCTGATATACTGATGATATTTATATCAACCTGTAAATGGTTCTAACAAACGTAAGTAATTTATTTATTTTCAACCATTCGTGTAAAAGGTGTGTTACTGGCTGACCACCGTTACCTCTCATCGCTAATTACCCTGAGGAAGATGGGGGTATACACTGCCTTTTGAACTGCTGCAGTTCGTGGAGTGTAGGTACACGTGCAGTATTGTTAGGAAGGGAATTCCAGGATTTTAACCCAGTGGACTGTGAAAGAAAAGAGATAATAGTTCCAAGTCAGAATGGTTTGTGACATCGAGGTAATCTTGCAACTCGTACTGTCCTCATGTATCTGCTGTCCTGAACCTTCTAGATGGTAGAGTTTGCAGGTTTGGAAGGTGCTATCAAATGAGGCTTGACAAGTTGTTGCAGTGCATGTTTCAGAAGGTATCTACTGCTTGGAGAGTGTACCAATTGAGAAGGAAGTAAAGCTTTAAGATGGTAGATGGGATGCATTCAGATGTACTGACATTGTGCATTGGTGGTGGTGGAATGGAAATTGTAGGTGTTAAGTGGGCTGCTAATCAAGTGGATTATCTTTTGGGCTTCTTTAGTGTTGCTGGAACTTCTCTCACTCAGGCGAGTGGAGAATATTCCATCAACTTCCTGACTTTTATAGATGGTGTGCCTGACCTGTCCTTGCAACCACAACATTTATATAGCTGGTCCAGTTCAGTTTATGATTATTAGTAGCATCGGAGGGGGGCAGCAATGATAGTAATAGCCATTGAATATGAAGGGGTTATGATTAGGTTATCTATCATTCAAAATGGTCATTGCTTGACACTTTTGTAGCAAATGTCATAGAATTTTAGAACCCCTACAATGTGGAAAGAGACTGTTTGGCCCATTGACTCTGCACCAACTCTCCAACACCCCATCCAGATCCAATCTCAAAACCAATTTACCATGACTAATCCCACAAGCCTACACATCCCTGAACACTACGGACAATTTCAGTATGGCCAATCCACCTAAACTGCACATCTTTGGACTGAAACATGCAAATTTCAACCAGACAGTCACCTAAGATTAGAATCAAACCGAAGTTCCTGGTGCTGTGAGGAAGCAGAGATAACCACTATGCCACCCATAATATGTTGCTTTTCACTTGCCAGCCAAAATTTGGATATTGTGTAGGTTTTGCTGAATTGGGACATAGACTGCTTCAGTCTCTGACGATCTGTGCATGGTGCTTAGCACTGTGCAGCCATTAGCAGATATTCTCATTATGAAAGGAAGATCATTGATGAAACAACTGAAAAGGACACTATATTGAGGACCACCTGCAGAGATGTTCAGGAGCTGAGATAACAACTGATCTCCAACAACCACAATCATTCTTTTTTGTGCCAGATGTAATTTCAGCCAACCACCAGAGTCATTTCCTCCTGATTCTCAGTACGAACTGCAGATGCTGGAGGATCTGAGATAACAAGGTGTAGAGCTGGATGAACACAGCAGGCCAAGCATTCACATTGGCTGCAGTTTTTCTGGGGTCCTTGATGACATTCAGTCAAATGTGGCTTTCATACCAGGGGCTGTCACTCTAACATCTCCCCTGGAATTCAGCTTTTTTTTCGCACTAAGTCTGTAATAAGGTCAGGAGCTGTGTGACCCTGGTAGAACCTAAACTTGGCATCACTAAGCAGGTGGTGTTGAATAACCCTGTTGATGACACCTTCCATCACTTTACTGCTGATCGAGAGTAGACTGATGAGGCAGTAATTGACTGGGTTGGACTTATGTACTTCTTATGTATAGGACTTTGTTTTTTCAAACAGTTTTACATATGGTTAGGTTGATGCTGGTGTTGTAGCTATATTGGAACAGCTTGCTGGGGAGCATCAAGTTTTGGAGCACAAGTCTTCAGTACTATTGCTGGAATATTGTCAGGCCTAATAAATAGCCTTTTCAGTATCTAGTGCCACAAACTGTTTTTTGACAACACACATGGAGTGAATCAAATTGGCTGAAGACTGATATCTGTGATGCTGGGTACCTCTGCAGAATCATACACTCAGCACTTCTAGCTGTAGATTGTTGCAAATGCTCAGCCTTACCTTTTGTATTAAAGTGCTAGGCTCTTCCATCTTTAAGGATGGGGCCATATGTGCAGCCTCCTCCTCCAGTGAGTTATTTAACCACTATCACTCACAACTGAATGTGGCAGGACTGCAGATCTCAGATTTGATCTGAGGTAACAAGATGTGGAGCTGGATGAGCACAGCACGCCAAGCAGCATCAGAAGAACAGGAAGGCTGATATTTCGGGCCTAGTCCCTTCTTCAGAAATGGGGGTGGGGAAGGGGGTTCTGAAATAAATAAGGAGAGAGGGGGAGGTGGATAGAAAATGGATAGAGGAGAAGATAGATGGAGAGGAGACAGACAGGTCAAAGAGGCAGGGATGGAGCCAGTAAAGGTGAGTGTAGGTGGGGAGGTAGGGAGGAGATAGGTCAGTCCAGGGAGGACGGACAGGTCAGCAGGACGGGATGAGGCCAGTAGGTAGGAGGTGGGAAGAGGGGATAGGTGGGAGGAAGGACAGGTTAAGGAGGCAGGGATGAGCTGGGCTGGTTTTGGGATGCAGTAGGGGGAGGGGAGATTTTGAAGCTTGTGAAGTCCACATTGATACCTTTTGGGCTGCAGGATTCCCAAGCGGAATATAATTTACTGTTCCTGCAACCTTTGGGTGGCGTCATTGTGGCAGCGCAGGAGGTCCAGGATGGACATGTTGTCTGCGGAATGGGAGGAGGACTTGAAATGGTTTGCGACTGGGAAGTGCAGTTGTTTAGTGTGAACCGAATGTAGGTGTTCTGCAAAGCGGTCCCCAATCCTCCGTATAGTTTCCCCGATGTAGAGGAGGCCACAACGGGAACATGGGATACAGTGTACCACATTAGCAGATGTGCAGGTGAACATCTGCTTGATGTGGAAAGTCTTCTTGGGGCCTGGGATGGGGGTGAGGGAGGGGAGGTGTAGGGGCAGGCATAGCACTTCCTGCGGTTGCAGGGAAAAGTGCCGCGTGTGGTGGGGCTGGAGGGGAGTGTAGACCGGACAAGGGAGTCACGGTGAGAGTGGTCCCTCCAGAAAGCAGAAAAGGGTGGAGAGGAAAAAATGTCTTTAGTGGTGATATCAGAACTTTGTCTGCCACTTGATGTTTACTCTGTCTGACATGTAAATAGGCCTGTTTTGTTGCTTCACTAGAGTTGATGACTCATTTTGAGGTATGCTTGGTGCTGGTCCTGACATGCTGTCCTGCGCTTTTCACTTCAAAATTTTAGCTACATAGCTATGGATCTGGGGTCACACATAGGTCAGACCAGGGGAGCATGTGAGATCTTCCTTTCATAAAGAGCATTAGTGAACCAGATGGTCTTCTAAGACAATCAACAATTACTTCATGGTCACCATCTGATCAGCTTTAATTCCAGCTAAATGGAGTTACTGATATCTTTGCTTGGAAACAAATCGTAGACACATTGACTCATTGAGGTCGATAGTACATAAAGAGACAATTTAACAATCATGTCTGCACTGGTCAACAAAGATCTGAATTGAATTGAATTAGCTTTATTGTCACATGTACTCAAATGAGTTCAGTGAAAAGTTCTGCAAGTTGCCTCTTACAGAACCATTTTAGGTACAAAGTACCTAGGAACAGATTCTTCGGCGCAAGTTCCTCGGGGGAAAAAAGATTAGAAAATTTTTTTAAAAAGTTCAGTATTACAGATCGCAAGAATAAGTTAGAAAAAACAGAAGTACAAATTCAGAGCAACAGTCCTTCCAGTCCAGACCAAGTGACACCTAGCCTCCTGGCTGCACTGTGCCTTGACTCCAGACTGTGCTGAACTTCACATCAAGGCTCTTGAGGCCAGGAGACTGCTTTGGATTCACCTCAAGGCTGGAATTCCAGCTGAGGACATGCCAGGCTGAAACACTGCCATGGTCTGCTGAAAGACCTCCACACCGGGCCGGGAAACCATCGTACTGGGCCAAGGCTTGTCGCAGTGGCCTGAAAGACCACCCAATGCATGTAATTGTTGGCCTGACATTATGCCTTCATACTTGCATTCATTCTCAATTCGTGAATCAATGGTATTGCCCAAGATAACAAGGTTATAGAGCTGGATGAACACAGCAGGCCAAGCAGCATCTTAGGAGCAGGAGAGCTTTCCTGCTCCTCTGATGCTGCTTGGCCTGCTGTGTTCATCCAGCTCTGCACCTTGTTATCTCAGATTCTCCAGCATCTGCAGTTTCTATTATCTCTGATACAATGGTATTGCTCTTTCACTTTCCAAAAAAAATTCTTTGTGAAGTCTTTAATTGACACAGAAACGGTTAACAACTCAATAAGTCCGTCTGTCAGTTCCTCGCTGTAGCATCTTTCAACAGAGTGGTCACCTGAAGTTGTGTGTATGACATGAATTGTACTCTACTACACCTGAATTTAGTTCTTAACTTGAGCTGGTCTTTGAAAATTTTCCAGATCTCTTCTGCATCTTTCTGATCGTTGACAGAAAGACTGTGTACGTTAACTGTACAAAGCTCTTCCTTGACAATGACAAGCAAGATTTTTTTTAAGTTTTTTTATCACTTGATCAGTAACATAGACATGAGTAATATAATCTGAACAGTCATGAATGTGTCTCTTAAAGGTGAAAGGTGTACTGACAATGACACATAATACAATAGCCATAGATGAGCATATAAATCAATATGTATACTGGAAATTTCTATCACTGAGGCTAATTTGTGTGATTCCCACAGCAGTTTTTAAATTCGCTTAACGTCGAACCCTGAATAAATCTGGGACATCACAAATCTAAATGCTTCATCTGCTGACTGGATCGACCAGCTGAATGGTTGAGGGAGTCTCAGTTCACCATGAATAATATATTTATGTAGCTGATTTTGCCAGTTTAATGGCTTTTTCTGTCATTGTTACTATTTGCCTAGACATGAAAATTTTGTTTGTGAATCTGATGAGCATATCCACATGATAAGGCAATATTTTGATAACTTGAAGGAACAAAGCTGTGGAAGAAAGCAGACAAATAAACTTATGATATGTACTTGAAGAAGTCCACATTTCAACTTTGCTAAACTTTCCAGTCCAGATATGAGGTCCGGAATTTTGTTAGTGAGGCAGTTAGCTTGAAATGGGAAATTTCCTGACTTGTTACACCTACGTCAATAGAAAACTCTGGAATGGCATCTTCTTCATTTTTGGTGAGAGGGCTTTGGAGAAGGAGGGGGCTTGGCGGATAGATGGCTAAGAGTGAGTGTTAATGTGCAGAATGAATCAGGCCCACCACTCCTTGAACCAAAGAATAGGCAGTGAGTGATATGGTGGGTGGCTTATCATACTCTCATCAGTTTGTGGGCTTTTCTCCCAGTTGCATTGTGACATTTTTAAGCCCTCTAGTTTTCACCAGAACATTCCTAATGCCACTGGCACCCATATTGCAAGAAAATCTTTTTAAAGGAATTAATAGAATTGATTTATTTTTAATATTTGCCACCGTAGGCAAAAGGATTCACTTTTCAGGACTCCATGCAATGTGTGCATACAATGTCATGACTCCGCCTGTCAGTTGGATTTGCAACTCCACACGTAGAAACTAGCTAGTTTTAGAGCCACACAGCGTCCATGCTGAACAAGTTTTCCAAACTAAACTAATCCCAATTGCCTGTGTTTGGCACATATCCTCTCAACCTTTTCTGTTAACAGACCTATTGAAATGTCTTTTAAATTTTGTAACTATAACCTACGTCTACCTCTTCCTCTGGCAATCAAATCACATATGAATCACCCTCTGTGTGAAAAGTTTGGCCCTCAGGTTCCTTTTAAATCTTTCTCTTCTCACCTAAAAAAATGTCATCTCTAGTTTTAAACTTCCCCAACCTAAAGAGAAGACCCTTGCTATTCACCTTATGTGTACCCCTCATGATTTTATAAATGTCTGTAAGGTCACCCCTCAACCTCCTTTCCTCCAGTGAAAGAAGTCCCAGCCTACACAACTCCTATACTTAAAGGTCTGAGAAATGAATACAAGCATGCTAAATACCTTCTTAAACACCCTGCCTACCTCTGACCCCCACTTTCAAAGAATATACACCTGAACCCCTAGGTTTCTCTGTTCCACAACACTACTCGGGGCCCTGCTATTAGCTGTATTAGCCCTGCTTTTGTTTGTTTTACAAAAATATCATACCTCAACTTATCCAAATTAAACTATCTGCCACTCTTCAGCCCCTTGGCCACATTGATCAAGATCCCTTTGTAATCTTAAATAACCTTCTTCTCTGTAACCTATACCACCAACTTTAGTGTCATCCATAAACTTACTAACCACGCCTCCTTAATTTTACATTGCTGCCACAAAACTTAAGTTGTCTATTTAAAAAAAATTTCAAAGCACCACCCAACACTAATCAAATATTATATGAAACAGGAAACATCTCCTGCAGTGAGGATTATAAGGAAGCAACACAGTTGCAAAACACAATTTCAGCTACTCATTGCTGTAATCGTCGACTAGTAACTATGGATTCAGCTTCACATTAACAGCATAATAAAATAATTTTCAACTTACTTCTTAAGTAATGAGTAAAATCTAAGTGTTGCTTTTCATTTGCTAGGCTAATTGAATTCTAAACATTACTGTCAACCAGAAACTAAACAGCTTCAAATTTCTCAAACATTTAGGTCAGAGGTTCAAAGCTATTTTTGGTTAAAAGAACCCTTTCCAAATGCACTAGTAATCATAGGTTCCCAACATAAATTACCCATATAATACATTTTTATAGCAGAGCTGCTTATATAGAATATTAATAATGCTTTCAGTAAATGGATAAAGTATTTCTTGTAATTCGAAGACAGATCAGACAAACCTAAGGTAAGTGATTAATATGACCCCACTAATGTTATAAGTGGATGCCAACTGAACTAATGTAAATTTGATAGATTCCCTGTTACTTGTGCACATACGTACATAAGAACTTAATCAATACATACTTAGCAGAAGAGTAGACTCTACAGCTTCTCAAGATTGCTCTGCTACTCTAATTTTTCTTCTAATTTGTTTATGAGATGTGGACATTGCTGGATAGGCCAGTATTTACGTCTCTTCCCTAATGTCTACTGTTAACTTGTATTGCATTTTACAGCTTTAAATAAACAAACGTACAGAGTTAATCCACTCCTCATTAATGATTATTGGACATTATCAGTAACAACCCAGCATATTTCCGCCTAACTTCCGAACCCAAATCCTCCAGGCTTCAGATAGTGACAGAGCAGAAAGATGCACATTTGAACCTCTCAGATGTCCGGATGTAGAGACTATGTGATAACTGTCTGGGAAGTGTAAACATTCAAAGGTCAACTACTGCACTTTGGGTGTCTTCCAAAAAAGTCCCTTAGCCTGAGCTTGAGTTATTCCTCCATAGTTACACCATGCAAGGTCGAGGGATTAAAATCTGCTCTAACTCAACACAATAAGAATGAACCCCCAATCATTCACATTACCAAGGCCTAAGAGGCTATGGGCCAGGTGCTGAAAAATGGGATAAGAGATAACTGGTTGCTTTTAATCAGAGCTGCTAAAATGTTCCAAAAACACATCTTTCTGTGCTGTACATCTCTCTGTCTCCATGATACTGACCTCCCACCACTCAAACTGACGCCTGTCTCCTTTTTCCTCAACACCTGAAAATTCCTTTCAAATTCTGACCCACTCCAATCTCTCACCCACTTACCAGCCACCTAAACCCCATCACTCACCTGCCACATTACCTCCTCAATGATCTGCTGCTGTGACCATACAGCACACCATCCCTTCACTGTCCCTTCATCACCTACCCTATCCCTCACCCTATTAACAACCTAATCACTCTCCTGAGAGACTATAAGCTTACCCACCAGCCCCTTTGCTATTTGGCACCTTATCCCATCAACCACCTGCCCCTTATATCCTGACATACCTTTCTTTATAATCCCCTCAACTATCCAGGCAGCCTACCCCTTCATCAGCAACCTGAGAGCCTAATTCCTTAACCAACTGGTATCCTTCTCCCTTACCAAGCATCCTACCCCTCACACATCTGGCACCCTCGTCTGCCATCTGCCTGATGGCTCATTTCCTCAGCCACCCTCCTGCACCCTTACTCCATCTCCTGCTTTCCTTACATACTTGCCTTCTCTCAGTAGCTGTCAAAGTAACTTTTAAACATTTTCCTTCCCGGAATTCACTTCCAATTCAAACAGCATTTGAGAAACCTGGCAACGTTGTGATCAAGCCATCTGTTCAATTTGCAATCTGCACCACCTTGAACATTCACACCATTTGGCAACAGCTCACCTTGGCAGCAAAGTAAACCATGTACAACCACTAATCCAATGGGTCACAGTGTGGCCTGCTGAATGGTCTTCTCTGGCCTTTGAAGACAGCTAAGGCATGACGACAAGCAACTGTTCCTCCAACCAGAGGCCATTTCTCTCCCACAATTTCAGCTCCCAGGAAATGTGGAGAGAAGTGGTCTTTCATTAGATGAACTGTAAGCAGGGCAATATGATTGGTTTAACACAATAGAGGTCTGGAAACCACAGCAGTGAGCATGCCCATGTTTTTTTAAGTTGCAAAACCCTCTTGATGTTTTAGTTCTATGGTGGTGTTTAACTTCCATTTTCCAGTTCATAATTTAAACAAAAAAAATGTGGCTCATTGCAGGAGCAATTAGAGAGTCCAGCGATCAGTTGGGAGATGGGCAGTGTGGGAGCTAGGGGGGTGGGGGGGGGGGCGGGGGGGCGGGGGGAATGACAGTCAGGCATCAACAGCTAGGAAGTGGGTAAGGGTCAGGTTATATTGGGAGGGGTTAGGCTTCAGGCCAACTTGGGTCCACAGGTGGAGACAGACATGGATCATTGGCTGAGAAGAGTGGAGAGAGAGTTGGGCCTTCAGAACAGATTGGAGTGATATTCAAGACATTGTTTGGGGGATCAATTTGGGAGTTCAGCCATCAGGAAGTGGGGTGACAGTCCGACAGTTGAGAGTGGTGAGCAGAGTGAGAATTAAACTGGGGGTGAAGTGGGGTTAGAGTTGGGCCATTGTGGGATGTGGGGGTGAGGGGGTTCAAAGCAGAGTAAGGGCTGAGATGTGAGGTGCTTGGGGAAAGAGTCTAGCTCTTGGCAGGGGATCAATACATGTATCAGGCCAAGTGGTGGAGAGTCAGTGAATTTGTCTTTCCCAGAAACCTTTCTTTCTCTTCTTCAAACAGCTTTAATCCTGAACAGTTTTGTGTTGACTGGTTCGCCTTGCCCCAATTGACCAGTCATTTAAGAAGCTTAACACCATTCAGAACAAAACAGCCCATTTGTTTGGCATCACTTCCACAAATATTCACTCCCTCACTACCAATACTCAGTAGCAGCAGTGTATATCATCTACAGGTTGCAATGCAGAAAATTCACAAAGGCTTCTTGTTCAGCATCTTCCAGAACCCTGGCTACTTCTATCCAGAAGGATAGGGACGGCATATACTTGGGAGCACCACCACCTAGAAGTTCTCCTCAAAGTCTCTCACCATGTTAGGAGAATATATCATAGTTCCTTTGGTGTTCCTGGATCAAAATCCTAGAAGGCCATCCCTAACAGCATTGTGGGAGTACCATAACAAATTGACTGTAGCAGTTCAAGAAGGTAGCTTACTACACCTTCTCAAGAGCAACTATGCATGGGAAATAAATGTTGGCCTAGCCAGTGACTCTCATATCATCATAGAATCATCATAGAATCCCTACGGTGTGGAAACAGGCCCTTCAGCCCAACAAGTCCACACCGACCCTTGGAGCATCCAACCCAGTCCCTTCCACCTATAACACAACTAAGCTACACATCCCTGAACACTATGGACAATTTAGCATGGCCAATCTGCCTCACCTACACATCTTTGGACTGTGGGTGGTAAGTGGAGCAGCTGGAGGAAACCCACACGGACACTGGGAGGATGTGCAAACTCCAGACAGACAGTCATCCGAGGGCAGAATCGAACCCGGGTCCCCGGTGCTGTGAGAACGAGTCAGATGAAATGAGAGTGAAGTCACAAATATTTCTGGGGGCACAGTGGTTAGCACTGCTGCTGCACAGCACCAGGGTCCCAGATTCAGTTCCAGCCTTGGGCAACTGTGTGGAGTTTGCACATTCCCCTTGTGTCTGTGTGAGCTTCCTCCGGGTGCTCCAGTTTCCGCCCACTGTCCAAAGATGTGCAGTCTAGGTGGATAGGCCATGCTAAATTGCCTATAGAGCCTGGGGATGTTTAGGCTAGGTGGGTTAGACAAGGCAATTGCAGGGGTAGGGGAATGGGTCTGGGTGTGATGCTCTTCAGAGAGGTGATGTGGGCTTGTTGGACCAAATGGCCTATTTCCAGTCTGTAGGGACTCTCTGATTTCTATCATTTTATTTGTGTCTTATTCTTCTACTAAATGTATTCACTGGGATGAGTACTTATGAACATTGTAAACATTATTGCCAGAAGTTGTCATGCATTGAATGGGTCTGCTCCTGACAGAGTCCTTCTCCAGAAAGAGATACTGGGAACTGCAGATGGTGGAGAATCCAAGATAACAAGGCGTGGAGCTGGATGAACACAGCAGGCCAAGCAGCATCTTGGGAGCACAAAAGCTGACATTTCGGGCCTAGACCCTTTGCTTTGTTATCTCCATCTCAAGATAGCATCTGTTTGTGGTCAAAGGCACTTTGCAGACTCCATTAAAAAGAGCTTTATGTTGGCAGAGGAAATAGAATATAGAACACAGAACAATACAGCGCAGAACAGGCCCTTCGGCCCTCGATGTTGCGCCGACCTGTGAACTAATCTAAGCCCCTCCGCCTACACTATCCCATCATTCTCCATATGCTTATCCAAGGACTGTTTAAATGCCCCAAAAGTGGATGAGTTAACTATATTGGCAGGCAGGACGAAATAGTGGAATAATAAATAGCACTGCTCACCATGGGAGGTGAGAAAGGTCCGAAGGTGGGCAAGGGAATTAAAATTAGACAAATTGCACAGTGAGCAACCATTTCAATATGGTCCACAATGTTACAGCACAAGTTGTATTTCTGCCTCATCCACATCATACTGAACCATGGTGTCAGCTCCAAACACTTTGCTATCTCACCTTGGCCTGCACTGCTTAATTTTGTGACTTTTAAGTTGCCAGGAAACAGTCTTAGCTATCTAAAAATGAATATCCGAAATGCAGGTCAAACACAGTACATTATCATTAAATTTAAACAGGAAACACAAGGGCAGAAAATTACACCTCATTATGTTACCTGTCACAAAGTGAATACCAACATCTGTTCAGCTTCAGGAATGCCAAAGTTAAGTCCTGACCCGCCTGAAACTCATGTTACTTACCTGTCCTAACCTAATGTTCCTGAGGATAATTCGAGGACACATACTGCAGTCTTCTGCGTTCACTTACCATGGGTTATTGGGTAGTATATTTGCGACCTCTCAATCTGCTTCAACTACTCACTGGCTTAAGCTGAACTATTGAGCAAGTTGATCATAATTAAAATACTTCCCCTTAGCTCTCTTTTGCCAATTTATTTTAATGGTTTCCTGGGGCATTTGTTAGTTTTAGAATTTGTCTAAATAGAAATGCAGATAGTAAATCAGTTCAATAGAAAGTCATTGTGACAGGACGTTAATATTAATGTTTGAGGGTATTGATAAATAATGCTGAAAAACACTCAATGATTACTTTTTTTTTACACTGCAAAAATGCGAAGATGTTGGAATGTCTTTGAAACTGGGGAATCACTGTAATGAAAAATATTTGTCTAAGAAGTATGAAGATTTGGGAATGCAAAGTGACTGGACAGTTTTACTGAAAAAAGAGGCATTGAGGTCACTAACAAAGAGGGACTCAGTCTTAAGTTTTTTTGACTAAGGACCAGTTGGGCCCAGTTTCATGGAGAATTTTTCTCCACAATGTCTACTGAGATCTCTTATCACATTTGATTTATTATTGTCACATTTACCGAAATACAATGAAAAACATATTTTGCATGATGTCAAGGCAAATGATAGTTTACATAAGTACGTCAGTGTAGTAGAACAGAATGCAGAACATTGTGTTACAGTTACAGAGGAGGTAACATTGTGGACCATATCGAAATGGTTGCTCACTATGCAATTTGTCCAGGTGCAAAGAAAGATTAACTTTATGAGGGATCTGATAAAATCTGATAACAGTAGGGAACAAGCTGTTCTTGAATCTGTTGTTATGTGTTTTTAAACTTTTGTCTCTTCTGCTTGCATGGAAGAGGGTAGGAGAGAGTATAACTGGGATGGGAAGGGTCTTTGATTGTGTTGGTTACCTTCCCAAGGTAGTGGGAAGTATAGAAACGCTTACCAAACTTGCCTCATTAATGACTCAGATAACAAGGTGTAGATCTGGAGGAACACAGCAGGCCGAACAGCATCTTAGGAGCAGGGAAGCTAACGTTTCGAGCCTAAACCCTCCTTCAGAAATGGGGGAGGGTAAGGGGATTCTGAAATAAATAGGGAGAGAGGGGGAGACAGATAGAAGATGAATAGAGGAGAAGATAGGTGGAGAGCAAACTGACAGGTCAAAGAGGTGGGGATGGAGCCAGTAAAGGTGAGGAGAAATGAGGACATCTGAGATGGACCGCAAGGACCATTTTTCAAGGACCACAACTACCCCCCACACAGTGGTTGAGAACGCCCTTGACTGTGTCTCCTGCATTTCCTGCAACTCATCCCTCACACGCCCTGCCTGCAATAATAACCAAAACAGAATCCTCCTCATCCTCACGTACCACCCCACCAACCTCCGGATACAACTCATCATCCACTAACACTTTCGCCAACTGCAATCCAACTCCACCACCAAAGACATTTTTCCCTCTGCAATCTTATCTGCTTTCCAGAGGGACCATCCCTCTGTGACTCCCTTGTCCACTCCACACTCCCCCTCCAGCCACACCACACTTGGCACTTTTCCCTTCAACCGCAGGAAGTGCTACACCTGCCCCCCTCACCCCCATCCCAGGCCCCAAGAAGACTTTCCACATCAAGCAGATGTTAACCTGCACATCTGCCAATGTGATATACTGTATCCGCTGTTCTCATTGTGGGCCTCCTCTATATCGGGGAAACCAAGCGGAGGCTTAAGGACCACTTTGCAGAACACCTATGCTCAGTTTGCACTAAACAACTGCACCTCCCAGTCACAAACAATTTCAACTCCCCCTCCCATTCTGCAGACGACATGTCCATCCTGAGCCTCCTGCAGTGCAACAACGATGCAAAGAAGATTGCAGGAACAGCACCTCATATTCCACTTGGGAATCCTGCAGCCCATGGTATCAATATGGACTTCACAAGCTTCAAAATCTCCCCTCCCCCACCATATCCCAAAACCAGCCCAGCTCATCCGTGCCTCCCTAACCTGTCCTTCCTCTCACCTATCCCCTCCTCCCACCTTAAGCCCCACGCCCATGTCCTACCTTCTAACCACATCCCACCCCTTGACCTGTCCATCCTCCCTGGACTGACCTATCTCCTCCCTAACTCCCTTTTACTCTCCTTTACTGGCTTCATCCCCACCTCTTTGACCTGTCCTTTTCCTCTCCACCAATCTTCTCCTCTATCCATATTCTATCCATCTCCCCCTCTCTCCCTATTTATTTCAGAACCCCCTTCCCCTCCCCCATTTCTGAAGAAGGGTCTAGGCCCGAAACGTCAACCTTCCTGCTCCTCTGATGCTGCTTGGCCTGCTGTGTTCATCCAGCTCTACACCTGGTTATCTCAGATTCTCCAGCATCTGCAGTTCCTACTATTTCATTAACGATTTACCCTGGTGCTGAGGTGCCCCTTTCATCCAATACTAGCCACATTCTACCACTTGCTGTACCTGGAGCAACTAGCCATTGATAAGATAACCTGGAATTGTCCAGCATCCCTGACGCTGGTGCCATCTTTAAAATGTCTTTGTGCAATTGCACTTGTTTGTCAGGAGCTACCTTGCAGAGTTCCTGACACTAGTCTCAGCTGTTACTGAGTGTGGAAAATTGTCACATGTGCCAAAATGCAGTGAAAAGTGTATTTTGCATTTGCTTCAATAATTTTAGGGCCTAAACTCTCCCGTGTCCCAGCCCCCTACCCCACACTCCAGGCCTTGTTACCACATAGTCTGACATTACACATTACCCATTGCTAGTCGCTAATAGTCCTCATTAACAGCTATTCACCCACCTAGCCAGATCATTATCAACTCCTTTGTCTGTCCAACTGCTCTTCTCTCTCTTTGGGCTTTATCCTTTATCCTATCATTTACTTCCTACCCCATCACCCTTCCTATTTTCTGCATATAAACTCACATTTTCCCAGCTACAGAGATAGCAAGAACTGCCGATGCTGGAGTCAAAGATGACACAGTGTGGAGCTGGAGGAACACAGCAGGGCAGACAGCATTAGAGGAGCAGCAAGGTTGATGTTTCGGGCCAGGACCCTTCTTAAGAAATGGTGATAGGTGAGTGCAGGGAGGCAGTGGCGGGAATTGGTCAGTGAGGTGGGAGGAGTGGGTAGGTGGGAGAGAAGGTGGACAGGCTGTATCAGGCCAAAGAGGCAGGGATGAGCAGGAGGGTTGGACATAGGATGAGATTTTGAAACTGGTAAAATCCACATTTAGGCGAACAGAGCACAGGTGCTGTACAATACGGTATCTGAGCTTCCACTTGGTCTCACCAATGTAGAGGAGGCCACATTGGGAGCAGCGGATGCAGTAGAACACATTAGCAGATGTGCAGGTGAACCTCTGTCTGAAGTGGAAGCATTGTTTGATTACTTGAATGGAGGTGAGGGAGCAGGTGTAGCACTTCCTGCGGTTGCAGGGAAAGATGCTGGGCCTCGTGGAGCTCGTGGGGAGTGTGGAGTGGACAAGGGAGTCATGGAGAGCGCGGTCCCTCCAGAAGGCAGATAAGGGTGGGAAGGGAAATGTATCTTTGGCTGGGGGGCAGATTGTAGGTGGTGGAAGTGGCTGGGAATGATATGTTGAATACGGAGATTAGTGGGGTGATATGTGAGGACAAGAGGGCTTCTGCGTTTGTTTTTTTTTGGGGGGAGGGTACGTGAGGGTAGAGGTTCTGCCGTCAGTTCTAAGGGACTCGACCTGAAACATTAACGCTGATTTTTTTCTTACACAGATGCTGTCAGACCTGCTGAGCTTTTGCAGCAACTTCTGCTTTTGTTCCTGATTTACAACATCTGCAGCTCTTTTGATTTTTATGGAAAATCGGCTTTCCATTTACAGGCAGAGACCTGGAGGTGATGCGTAGACAGGATGTACTCACTCACCAGGACCAGTGGGGAGGTCATGACAACAGGCCATGCCAACCTGGTCCAAGATCAGTGAGTCCCAGTCACCTGGACGAATGCACCATAATGCAGGAAGATGACTTTCTCCACCATCTTCTCTCCCTCTATTTCTGTTACCATACACACCTCCTATCAAGCCAGGCTCCTCAGCTCTTGCTATTGCCTGCTACATCTTCCCCCGTTCCTGTAACCCAAACCAAACCTCTGTGAGATATTGTATTATCATTTTCTTTAGCAACTCACTCACAAGCTGGGTCTAGGCCCGAAACGTCAGCTTTTGTGCTCCTGAGATGCTGCTTGGCCTGCTGTGTTCATCCAGCTTCACACTTTGTTATCTATCACTCACAAACACTCTATGTTTACTATGCCATGTTTCCATTTACTCAGTCATAAGACTCTGTCTTTATAGTACAGTTTCTAAGCTAAATTAGACATCCCTTCCAACCCATTCCTGTTTTTTAACACCTTTCAATTCTTATTGGCCCCATGCTGAAGCAGTGTTTAGATATGTTTCTGTATCAAAGGCTGCCCCTGAATAAGTGTTAATACCATAACCTACTCAGAACATGCAATCCCCACCATCATATCTCCATGACCCACTCGAAACTATGGAAAGATTATTATATTAATTAGACCTTAGCAACTATTTTTTGGGACCTGAATAGATTCCAGAACATCAACAGTTTCCATCACTAGGATGTACATTTCGATACATATTAAATAGGGCAGCTGTCCCCTTTAAACAACTTACTATCAAAACAGCACTTCTGTGAAACTGCATGAATAAATGTGCAGAAACTATCAAAACTGGCAATAGTAAATAAAATTTCACACCCCAGCTATGGGAGATCACTTAATATTCTCTCTACTTTTCTTCAGTACACAATAATTTCTGATGTATTTAGATCACATAGGTCTAGTATTTTTACTAACATTACTAACTTTAAAAACAAAAAGACTAACACCTCTTAATTATACAAGCTCAGACTGGATTGACATTCTAATCCCATTAGGAGTACTAACCAGCATTTAGCAAGTGCTTAAACTATTTCCTATTTCCCCAGGGCAGATGTCACGCAAACTTTTGTGTACAATAGATACAATTATGTGACAACATAATGCTAAAATGTTAATGTATGTAAAGATTATGTTTAAAAGAAGCTGCTGTAAAACTGTACTTTGGATTCCATTGCCACCTCGAACTGTGCCACTGTGGATGCTCCATAAAGAGGCTATTTTCGCCATTCACTGATCTCAGTCATTATTGATCATGATCCCACACTCCTACAGTACTAATCCTGCATGCCGTCTTCACTGGCTACTTATTGGCTTGGAACATGTCTCTACTTGCACCAAAAGTATCATCCGTGTCACACCCTTTCATTTTTTTTAATAACAGCTTCTCTGCCATTCCAGAAGAGAAACAGTTCACAACAGGGCAGAAAGAGGCAAGCTTGTTGCACTACCTGACATTCACTGTCTCATCCTGAATGAGGAGAGAATTCTGACCTCCTTTAGTGACTGACTAACTGTATCCAACCCTGGACTGGGATTATAGGCTGCCCTTGACTTACTGTGGTGAGTCTGAAGGCCTATCCTCCTTGACTTGCCTGAAGACTGTTGGCAACCATGAGCCCCCTGTGTCTGCGCTAAATAGCATCCAGGTAGGTTCAAAGTGTATGAGTGCAAACAGGACAAGTGACCAGTGCAGAGATGTAACCTTGTTCAGTGAGATCTGCAGTTATGAGCAAGCAATAATCTTGTAATAGCTATATGAGAATCTTGCTTCTATGTCCAGAACTTATTTAAATGATGCAGTGAGTTGATGTTGAGATGAGTCTCACCAGGCTTCTTGTGTGCTTCTGCTACATTTCTTGTCTTTGGTCATGTTCTTCAAGTCACTAACGGATTCAACTCATAGAAACAAGAAGAAAAAATCATTACAGAATGAAGGAAGCCCATCAAGCCAAGCTGGGTGAAAATAAGCCGTGCATTTCAATCCTTCTTTTCAGATTGTGGTCTGTTGTCTTGTTGATTATGACACCTCAATTGCATTTCCAAGTGCTCTTTCTCATGCTTTGAAGCTTTCTACCCTTACCACCCTTCAAGGTTCTGAGTTCCTACATATTATCTGGAGAGGGAGAGGGTTTAAGTGAGAAAATGTGACTGTTCAGAGAAAGGTACACTACAGAGATAAGTCAATGCACAGGCAGTAGCATATTTGCATGTATCAGTCAGCACACAACAGTTACCTAGCAAAGGGGGAGGGCATGACACAGGAAAATCTAAACACACAAGATGAAGACCTCCAGAAGTTTATTTATTTTCTTTTTTCTCCAAATGCTTTGGCAGTGAGAACATTTTTAGTTTTATTTTTCATAAGTTTCCTGAAGTTATGAAAATGCAGAATAAAAGAGAGAAGTAACGATGGGCTTATGGCATCTAAATATTTTGAAGCCTATTTGTACTGTCACCAACCTCTCACCCCACCAGCAGTTATACAATGACTTTGGGGAGTCAACAGAATAGTGAGTAAAATGGACCTCAGGAAAATGCTACAAAATTTCTTTGCCATCCTGAAAGTAAAGAGCCAAGCTCCAGCTGTCTGTAGTCCTGATACATCAGTCACCATTTGCCCCACTTATTTCTATACCACAACACACCTTTTGCAAGAACTGTTCCAGCTCTTTTTTGAAGTCAAATCCATTCTCATTTGTAGAATGCTACTCAAATAACTTCTAATCAGGCTTGCCATTTTATTCTTTTTGGTGATGCCTCATAGGTTTTTTCTCCTTATCCAGCTTTATTAATTATGAATATGAATAGAGCTATGTCCCTTATAGTTAAAAAAAATTATATAGAAGGCTTTATTACACTTTTGAACAAAGCTCAAATTTCATCAGCCTACCTATAATTTTTGGACATATATTCTGAAATCATTTGAACAGATCTTCTCAAGGTTTTGATATATCAACCGTGTGCCTTACCAAAAACCTTCACTCTAGCTGTGGTTATATTTAAAGTCCTATACATAATAATAATTAGATGTAACTACTGTAGACACACATTCTATCAGCTGAGCTTAATTTTTTATTGTTAGTCGTACAGGCTACAGTTTATTTAATAACTGCACGTTGGTGGTAAATCCAATTTGGCAGATGGTGGAGAGGTACAGAATGTGTGGGGAATGGTGTCAGCAAGCAGCTGTGGTTTCTTGGGGAGGTAGCAGTAGCTACAAAAAGTCTAGAATCATAGAATTGTTTCAGGACAGAATGAGGCCTTTTGGCCAGTCATTTGCTGGCCCTCTGAAATTCACTTGCTGCTATTCCGCTGCCTTTTCCCCTTGGCCTGGCAATTTTTCCATTTTCAGAATATGATCCAATTTACTTTGAAAGCCTCAATGGAATCTGTCTTCAGTAGTCCTGCAAGAAGTGTGTTCCAGATCCTATTCACTTGCAGTATTACTTACTTTAAATCTATGTCCTCTGCGTCTATATCCTGCCATCCATAAAACATTATTGATGAAACACTGACAAGGGATTCCAATGATAGGTGGAGTTCCTATTGGAAAACAGTGATGGTTTTACAATACATGCTCCTACCTCATAGATATTTCCAGACAAGATTCCAATTCTGGCCTCTCCTAAATTTGTCCATTGGAGGGAGAAGTCCACTCAGCACAAGAGTAGCATTAAATATCAAGATGTACCCCTTGTTTTACAATACTTGCCCCTGATTTTCAGGAGTTTAAAGTTTCAAAGGCATTTGTTATCGACTGAAGAAAGAGAAATGCACAAGGTACGTGACTGGACAGGGTGCCAGGTGTTTAGATACATGGGTAGCATGCCAGGTGGGTGAGGGACATGGTGAGCTAAGTAGGTGAGAGGTAGTGTGCCAGGCAGAGAGAGTGCTAGGTGTATTGGTTGTCATGTGAGTGCTCGGGAAAAGAAAGTGTTGGGTGAGAGGACTAAAGAAGATCTTTGAGAGTTTCAACTGGAATTGGAGTGGGGAAATTGGTTACAGTGATTCTTCAGGGCCCAGGTATGGTCGGGTGGGGTGATGTGTGGATGGGTGAAGTTAATGATGTGTTAGAGGTCAGTTCCAATGTTATCCAGGAACTAGAGCAGGTATTTGATTCTAACGATTAACAACTGTTAAGCTGAGGTAAGACAGTCCAACTTCAGTGGACCTTTTAGATGGGTTCCAGACATCAGGTATTTACCCATAAAAACATTAAATATCCTTGGAAGTTCCCATGGAGTTATCTGAAAGCTTCTGCATGGTTTTGATATGGAACTGCAGTCTACACTTCTCCAAAAACACTTTTGAATATAGAAGTCACAATGTTTTTACTTTAACTCTCAACCACAAAACATAATATTCCCCTTTATCTTTCATACATAGAACCATAGAGTCATACAGCGTGGAAATAAACCCTTCAGTCAAACCCGTCCATGCTGAACAGATAGTCTGAATTAATCTAGTCCCATTTGCCAGCATTTGGCCCATTAAACTCTTCCTATTCATACACCCATCCAGATGTGTTTTAAATGTTGTAATTGTACTGGCCTCCACCACTTCCTGTGGCAGCTCATTCCATACACACACTACCCTCTGCATGAAAATGTTTTCTCTTAGGTCCCTTTTATACCTTGCTCCTCTCATCTTAAACATCTGCCCTCTAGATTTGGACACCCCTATCTGTGGAAAAGACATTGTCTGTTTATGTTATCCATTCCCCTCATGATTTTATAAACCTTTATAAGGTCACTTCTTAGCCTCCAATACTCCAGGGAAAATAGTTCCAGTCTATTCAGCCTCTCTCAGTAGCTCAAATCCTCCAACCCTGGCAACATCCTTTTCTAAACCCTTCCAAGTTAGACAATATCCTTCCTATAGGAAGGAGACCAGAATTGCTCACAATATTCAAAAGCAGCCAAAATAACATCCCGTACAGCTGCAACATGACCTCCCAATTCCTATATTCAATGCACTGACCAATAAAGACAAGCATACCAAATACCTTCTTCACTATCCTATCAATCTGTGACTCCACTTTAAAGGAACTATGAACCTTGTACTTCAAGGTCTCTTTGTTCAGCAACACTGCCCAGGACCTTACCATTAAGTCTATAAGTCCTGCCCTGATTTGCCTTTCCAAAATGTAGCGTCTCACATTTATCTAAATTAAATTCTGTCTGTCACTCCATGGTCTGGAAACATGCTCACAGACATATTTTACATTGCTCTTAAGCAGGCATTCAATTCTTCTGGAAAAAGCACCCACATGAAATTTTGGTTCCTGAGGATTTACTTCTGTTCTTTTCCTTTCCCAGTTGGATTTTTAAAAAATCAGAACTGTCTTATGCTTAGCCTTTTCTGATGAAGGGCCTAGGCCCAAAACATCAGCTTTTGTGCTCTTAAGTTGCTGCTTGGCCTGCTGTGTTCATCCAGCTCCACACTTTGTTACCTCGGATTCTCCAGCATCTGCAGTTCCCATTATCACTGTCTTATACAGTTAGTTTATCTCTTTTTCCCTCTGGAGATTCTTCCCCTAGCATAAGTTATGCAAATTTTCCAGCCTAATTTCAATTCCTCACGAATTCAGTCCATTCAATCTGAGTATGAGCTTCCATCCATATTGAGCCACACCATCTTGCTGTCTAATGCTGCTCTGCCCCTGTGGATTCTAGCAGAGAAACCTTGGCTGAGAATTTTCCAGAATACCTTGGACACTTCTCTACCTCTACAACAATGTGAATCACATGAGCCTTGTGTCCAGGTAGCAATGCAGATTAGCTATAATTCAGACCTCAGCTCTGCTATCTTGGAAGTAAGAGGGCAATTTAAAACATAACTGTATATTTGTCAGCACTCTCCCAGGGCTTTGGAGACTCAGTTAATCCACTGTTAATATATAAAGGTAATGTTGCCATAGTCCTACTGGACCATAGGGCTGACCTCTCAGTTAGGGAGAGGGAGAGAGACACAACTATAGTGGTTTAACCTAAAGGCCACTACACCTCAGGTAAGGGGAGAGGTTGAGAAGTCTCCTTCATGGTAATCTCAGCCAGTGTGGGAATTGTACCTGTGCTATTGGCATCACACACCAGTTATCTAACTGATGTGACCATCCCTTACAGAATACCATTATATGCCAACTTATAGCTACATTATTGTCTTGAAGTGTAAACACCTTGCACCTTCTTTGCAACAAAATTATCTGGTCCGTTTTCAATCTCCAATAATAAATGCTTCCAGGTGTCAGGCAAAGTTCAGAGCAGGTCACACAACCCCATTCATTTTATCTTAAAGACACAGTTCCAAGACCATGCAATCATATATACTTTTCACAATAATATGCAATCGCACAACTATATATCAAAAAAAGGAAATTTATCCCTGCAATTGAACATTGCAAGAAGATAGATTATAAAGTCATTATCACAATAATATTGATGGGAATTTGCTGCATGCAAATTGACTGTCATACTCTCGCATACATCACTTCACTGCATCTGTTGTAACATGTTTTGAGATGTCAGGTCATGCTGAAAGGTGCTGTATAACTCTTCATCTAAACACAGGACAAAAACTGTGAATGCTGGCATTCAGAAACAAAAACAGAAATTGCTAAGTAAAACTCAGCAAGTCTGGCAGCATCTGTGGCGAGAAACCAGAGTTAATAATTATAGGTAATGCTATGTAATATTAACACTGCTTTCTTGACAGATGCTGCCATACCTGCTGAGTTTTCTGGGCAATTTCTGTTTTCCTATCTCAGCACAGGCTCTGGATTTGATATGATGCCCCTTTTGCATGAATAATGCATCATTGTTTTAGTTTAAGTACAAAGTCTCACAACTGCCTTGGTGCAGAAAAAGGCCATTTGACGCATAATGAGGGCTAGATACATGAAGAAGAGAAGAAAGAAGGTGAAGAGGGAGTTACAAAGCTGGATAGGGATGAGATTTTGGGCTGAACATTCCCATCCCTCTGGCAACATTCCCTCGAGGCTGCACAGCCATTCCACAGTTGCTGAGTAACTGGGCTGTGTGCACTGATCAACCTTCCATTTCCAAAAGCTATGACCTCACATGGGCCTCGGAGATATGTGCAGCAGGAGGCAGCAACCAATAACTGTAGTTAAAGATCCAATTTGCAGATGACTTTCTGGCCTTGTTTTGCCAGTGTAGTGACTACTCCCTGCTACATGAAGGACCATAAACTTAATGGGGGCGGTCCTCCCACGATAGTTTAGTGGATTATCTCTGCCGCAAAGAAAGGGCAACAGCTACGAATGGCAGATCACAAGGTCTGAAAGAAGTATCTGGAAAGGCACTCCCTCTGATCCAAGGGGCCTACACTGTCTTTCATGCGATCAGTTAACAACTCACTTTTACCTCTCTAAGTTGCCTCCCTGTTAAATTACCCTCGAGATGCATCAGCATCACCAATCACTTCTGGAGGAACTGCTGAGTTCTAGAGCTGCTGACCCTCTGATTGGCACAATAATATCAGTCCTGCCAGCCATTAGGAGGCATCTAATGCCATGGTCATGGCATAAATGGCAAAATCTGCTCTTCCTCTCGCTAGACTTGCCTCCATGTTCAAAAATTTCTACTCCTATTTTTAATATGTTGCATTTTGCCTTTAATATTTAAAATATCTAATCATTTTGTTTGTCACAAACTATCCTGGGGGCCCCTCCTGTTCCTATTTTCCTGCTCAAAACATGAACCTAATACCTAGCTAAGTATTTGTATTTTCAAGTGCTTGTAAGCATTCATAAATATGCCCTTTATCAATGGCTGCTACTGATAATCAGCCTCATCTGAATTGCCAACCTACCTTTCAAGTACATCAGTAACAACTTTTCAGATAATGTTCATTGTCAGTTTTACCAGACCCTTCCCCCATCTCTATAATCTAGCAGATTGTCAAATTATAACATTTATTATTATTACAACATACATAATTCAGCCCTCCTGAATAGCATTTCACAAATGGTTTGTGAAAAGAACGGGAACTTCACAGTATTCGACACAAGGTTAGGACATCATGCCTATACTCTTACTACCGCTTCAAATAGTTGACCTAGATATGGTGTCTGTGGTTAAGTGAATATTCCTATTTAAACAACGTTGGGAAGGAATGCCTCTGCCAGTTCTTCACAAATCAACAGAGAGATATATCCATGAAAGCTTCACAGGCATATTCAGAGAGGCTGGCAGCTGCTAAGCAGATTAAGTATTGATCTCTTACAAAACCTTGCTGATGGAGTTTTCAATTTCTCATTATCATGTCGTATAATATCCTAGTGGTCTGATTATAATGCTGGATTCTGAATGGAGGAATCCAGGCAGAGCATGATCACCTCACAGCCGTGTAAATTGACCCCAGTGGCACTGAGAAAATCAGCAGCCAATTGCAAAGCAAGGCAGCTGTGACACGACTTTCAGAGAGTAGAGCTGTCTGCTTATTGCCGAACTGCTAGTTGTTCTTTGCACAGCCAGCCAGAGGACACTTCAACCATGTCTCATTGCCCTTAATTTCATATGCGAATATTTTCAAACTCCTATTTTTAAAACTTGACAACAGAAGTCAGGTGGTGCTAAAGGTCATGTAATCTTACACTTACATTCTTAATCTTGGGGAATTAATACAACTTTGACTTCTGAGAAACCTGCATTTGTATATCATTTGATGCAATCCAGAGCACTCTTCACTTTTTTCTTTACCAAGTTATTTGTACTTTTGCTCAGGGAAATAGGTGTCAGTGGTGGTGCATGAAATAATTGACTTTCTCTCGGTCTCTCAATTAGCGAATTTAACACATCCAGGTCAGGTCCAGGACAAAGCATCCTTGATTCTTTCTGAAAAACATGGTTCAAATGTAATACCCTCAGAGTAGCACTATCCCATCGTCTCAGCAATCAAGTGATTTGTTTAAAAATTTTCAATTTCTTTCAAGCACAAATTTATACAAGATGGGCATTTTGAAACCTCTTCAATAGCTAACATGCCAGAGCTGTTTGCAGAAACTGCATTTGATAATCTTTTGCTCAATATTTTTTCCCAGTTATCTCATCGTGTGTCAAAGAAGGAACAGGTCCCATTTCAGTCGAAAGATGCAACAGAAAATGCAGCTACTCATCCCCTTATGCCTTTGCCACTCTTTGACGGAGCCATTCAATTAATCATATACGTATTCCCATACATTGTTCCTTCAATTGCTTATCTAATTCCCTTTACTGCATCCTCCAACTTTCTAATTTTAAGCACTCCATCTTGCTGGGCTGACTGTTAAACTGTTATGAGCAACCAAGTCATTCTTCAGTTAGCTAATCAAGAATGAAGGGCATCAGAGATGAGAGCAATCTTGTTTTCATAGAATCATGAAATAGTTACAGCACAGAAGTGAGCCATTTGGCCCTTCATATCTGCCCCCTTTCCCTGTGATGCTCCAATTACTGTTATTTCCTTGCAATTATCCGATTCCCCTTTGAAAGTCGTGACTGAATTTGCTTTTACCGTATTTTTAGGAATCACATTCAAGATTCTAGTCACAAGCTGCATAAAAAGTTTCTCCTCATGCCACCTTTGCTTCGCCTACCATTCACCTTAAGGCAACAGTTTTCCCCTGTCTGCTCTGCCCAGATGCCTTATGATTTTGATAGGATCTACTAAGTCTCCTCACAAAAACATTGCTGTCAGAGTAGAGCAACCTCATCTTCTCCAACCTATCCAAACCACTTAAGTTCTTTACTTTGGAAATATAAAGCCTAATTCAGGTTCCAAAGCAAAACTAGAACTGGCAGGTACCAAGATAATAAGATGTAGAGCTGGATGAACACAGCAGGCCAAGCAGCATCAAAGGAGCAGGAAGGCTGATGTTTCGGGCCTGGACCCTTCAGGAAAATGGCCCAAAATGTCAGCTTTCCTGCTCCTCTGATGCTGCTTGGCCTGCTGTGTTCATCCAGCTCTACACTTTGTTATCTCAGATTCTCCAGCATCTGCAGTTCCTACTATCTCTCAGGCAGGTAGTAAAGTTGACTCATCAACCAGCCAAGCTATTTTGTTTCAGTTATCATCTGTTTCGAAGCAGAAAGATGGCAACAGAGATAGGAGAATTGCCCCTCATGAATGTCAACCTTAAAAGAGGCAATTCTTCTGTTGTTCTCCTGCCATACGTTCATTGAGGCGTGTGGGGAATGCCGGCAGTGTACACAGTTTGTGAAATTAGTCAAGCATCCAATGTGCCACGTGCACCATTTTGCAGCAGTTAAAATTTAACAGAGTTCACAGCTGTGCTGATGGCCAATGCAAGTAAAATTATTTGAATGGTGGTTTCAAACACCTCCCCATTCACAACACGTTGGAAGAGGTGAAGAGACATGTTGATGAATTTCTTTATAATTTTTAAATTTGATCTGCCAATCAATGAAGGTCAAACTGTTACTATTTATGCATATGAACTGAAAATTATAGGAAGTCAGCAAAGTCTGTTGCTCTTACTTTGCAGCTATTCATCTTGACTTCACATTAATGAGTTGTAAAACTATCCATTTATTACATTCCTCAAAAATTCTGTCCACATAAAAGAGAAAAAGTCCCATATATATCCTTCATAAAATGCCCACCATAATATTGTTTTTGGGAAATTATAGAATCCCCACAGTATGGAAACAGACCATTTGGCTCATCGAGTCTACACCAACACTCTGAAGAGCATCCCACCCATATCTACCCCAACCCTATAACCCTGCGTCTTCCGTGGCTAACCCCCACATCCCTGGAAACTATGGGCAATTTAGCATGGCTAATCCATCTAAACCACATGTTTTTGGACTGTGGGAGGAAACTGGACCAACCGGAGGAAACCCACGCAGACACAGGGAGCGTGTACAAACTCCACACAGTCACCCGAGGCAAACCCATGTTCCTGGCACTGTGAGGCAGCAGTGCTAACCACTGTGCCACCCCAAAGATCATGCCTCACAAGCAAATGTGAAAACAGTTGCCTCTTACCAAAGAGGGAGGTGTCATTCTGATATTAATGGTGCTATGTACATAGCAGGCTATTTGTTTGTCCTCACTATCCCTTGCCAACATGATCAGTCAGCTGAGAACAATGCAAAGGCAAGAGTAAGTACTGGAGCTGAAGCAGATCACAGGAATATATGAGTTACTTAGACCTATTTTGAAGACCCTGATAGAAAAAGACAAGTAGGCACAAATGAACTAAAACATAGTGCTCCAGTCTTGAATTTATTCATAAAATCCCGGACTGGACACAAGTAACCCAGATAGTGTGATGGAGACAGTGTATATGTATGGCTATATTTGCATCCCTTTTCAGTTCTATTAAAAAGTGGCACTGATATTGATGTGACCGGATCTTTTCATGGCAACAATAAATGAACCAAGAGAAACAACGAATAGGAAAGAACATGGTAACAAAACAGATCCAAAATAAATGGGCTGAAAATTGGATAAGTGGATTTGAAGGTCACAATATGCAACTGACTCATGCCCTATGGAAGTGATGCAGACTTCATGCAAATTGCACAGTACTCCTTCAGCGCCGAACACCTGCTGATTGACTCCAAGGTCACTTGGAACAATAGGTTTATCTAAGCTTAGCACCAACTGATGTGAACTACATTTCTTAAATATGGCTCTTTCTGCAACAGGCCCTGGAAGTGTTGGACGTTATTTTCTTGGTGGGAAGAAATCAGATCAATGGAGAAAAGTTTCAGAGAGAGGGAGAGAGAGGCAGAGGTCTAATGTTCTCAGTGGCAGTGCTGAAGGTGTTAAGCAGAAGTTAGAAGGGAATAGAAAGGTAGTTTTACATTCAAATTCATACATTCACTGCAAAAGTAGTGGAGTTGTGAGGTTTGGGTTGTGAAATGGTGATCGTCCCTTATGTACATATTTGGCAATGCATGCTAATAGATGGAATTAAATGGAGGGAGCTGGGCGGTTTAAAATGGATGACTGTTGGTCTCTTCAGAGTTAAACATAAGATTTGAAAAAAGAATCAGTAGGAATATTCCACATAACCGTGACTGCACTCTCCAGCCTACTTCCATTATCATCTTCCTTCGCTGAACAAATTTTTATTCATTTGTGGAATGTGGGCATTGCTGTCTGGCCAACTTTTTTTGCCCATACCTAGCTGCCCCTGAGAAGATGTTGGTGAACTGCCGTCTCGATCTGCTGCAGTCCACCTGCTGTGGGCTGAACCTCACAGCCATTAGGGAAGGAATTTGAGAATTTTGACCTAGTAAGGTAATGGCGATATATTTCCAAGACAGGATGGTGAGTGTCCTGGAGGGGAACTTGCAGGTGGTGGTGTTCCCATGTATCTGCGGCCCTTGTTCTTTCAGATGAAAATAGTTGTGGGTTTAAAAGGTGCTGTCCGAGGATCCTCGATGAATTTTTGCAGTAAATCATGCCAATAGTACACACTGCTGCTACTGAGCATCAGTGGTGGAGAGTGGATACCTGTGGATGTAGAGCCCATCAAGACGTGCTGCTTTGTCTTGGATAATGTCAAACTTATTGACTATTTTTGGAGCGGTACGCATCCAGGCAAGTGGGGAGTATTCCATCACACTCCTGACTTGTATCTTGTAAATGCTGGACAGGCTTTGGGGAGTCAGGAAGTGTGTAACTCATCGCAGTATTCCAAGCCTCTGACCTGTTCTTGTCGTGATCATAGTTTATGTGGTGAGTCCAGTTTAATTTAGTTACTTGTCAATGGTAACCACCACGATGTTGATAGGTGGGGATTCACTGACAGTAACATTACTGAACGTCAAGGGACGGTAGTGAGATTGGCTCTTATCGTTGATGGTCATTGCCCAGCAATTGTGTGGCGCTTTGGTCCGACCTTGTTGTATTTGAACAGAGGCGGCTTCAGTGTCTGAGGAGTCATGAATTATGCTGAACGTTATGCAATCATTGGCGAACTTCCCCACTTCTGACCTAATTGGGGGGGTATGGCCACTGATGAGGCAGCTGGAGATAGTTGGGCCTGGGACACTATGCTGAGTAACTCGTGCAGAGATGTCTTGGATCTGAAATAACTGACTTCCAACAGCCACAGCCATCTTCCTATGACTCCAAACACCAGGGAGCTTCCCCCTTGATACCCATTGATTCCAGTTTTACTTGGGCTCCTTGATGCCACTCAGTGAAATGCATCCTTGATGTCAAGGGCTGTCACCCTCACCTCACTTCTGGAATTCAGTTCTTTGTTCATGTTTGAACCGAGGCTGTAATGCAATCAGGAGTTGAGTGTGCTTGGCGGAACCAAAACTGGGCGCCACTGAGCAGGTTATTGCTGAGTAAGTGTTGTTGATGACACCTTCCATCACTTTATTGATGATCGAAAGTAGAGTGATAGGGCGGTAATTGGCTGGGTTGCATTTGTCCTGCTTTTTATGTGCCAGACATACCTGAGCAGTTTTCCACATTGTGGGGTAGATGCCAGTGTTGTAATTGTACTAGAACAGCTTGGATAGGTGAGAGGCAAGTTCTAGAGCACAAATCTTCATGCCTGTTGCTGCAATGTTGTCAGGGACCATAGGCTTTGCAGTATCCAGTATCTCCAACAGTTTGTCGATATCACATAAAATGAATTGAATTGGCTGAAGTCGGGTATCTGTGATGCTGGGGACCAAGGGGCACCTCCAACACATGCATAGGAATTCCACGCTATTGCTCTTCAAAACATGGCAATTGGGGTGAGTGTGCTGGGAATAATCCAAGTGGACATCGACCTGTTTCGTCTTGCTCCCAGGCCCTGTAGCACCCAAGCCCTATGGCACTGAATTCTGCTGCCCGTAAATAGAGTGACCTACAGCAGTGGGTGAAATCACTGGATGAATGAACAGCGATAGAACTATCCTACCTGTGGTTTCATAAAGAAAACAAACATTTCGGAACAAAACCCGGAAATGCTGAAAAGACCCAGCAGTTCTAGCAGCAGTATGAGGAGTGACCCTTCTTCAGAACTGATCTGTAGGAGCTGTAGTTGTTCAGCATGGAAATATAGTTGGTGGACATTTTTGAATTTAGGGTGTGACAGGAAAGCCATTGAAGACTGAGGTTTCCTGTCTGTGCACATCTCAGTTTCTCAGCTACCAAGAAACAATCACCTGCATATGGAACAGATCAGATACTGTTAGTGAAAAGAAACACAAGTGTGAACATGTGGCTTTTGCTATAAGCTGTCTGCACACAGGAGCACCTAATGCAGCTTTGTCAGGAATATCACACTACATACACACACTAGGGGGCAAACAGTGAATCTTTACTGATAATGTAAAGTCAGCTGCTTAATTTGTTGCGGCATTTCCCTATTGCTTGCTGAGATTTCAATAATGATCTTGTGCTGGCTTATTAAATTATAAAAAGATTCCAGGAGGGTCTCAAAGCTGAAATTTTTTTGAGAGTCACTTTGGGTGGTGAGGCAGTTGTGGGGACAAAAATACATCCTGAGTGAAACTGCTCCAGTCTCAAAACACACTCTTGACAACATATGATCAGAAGTTCAGCGAAGATGGACAATTCTGTTTATGAGAGAAAATGCATTATCTCCTGAAAACAACATTGTCCAAATTTCTGGAGTGCAACTCCAAAATGGGACATCCTTACAGGAGAGGGCTATCCAAAAATAAAAGTGAAATTCTTTAGTAATGCCAATTTAAAATGTCTTAATGAGCCTTCTTCAAGTGAGAAACCCAATATGCTTGCAGACAATATTATCTTGTCTCAAGTACATTGAGTCTGAAACAGGCTACATGGTTGCATGAGATACAAGGTGTTGAGCTGGATGAACACAGCAGGCCCAGCAGCATTGGGCCTAGACCCTTTGCATGAATGTAATGGCCCATATTGTAAAAGGTGACAAGTGAGGGACAGCAACAAGCAGACGTTGTGGACGCAGAGTTCAGGGGTAGGCCTTAATGTGGCTTAAATAGGCTCATACCTTACAGGAGCAATGTACTGAAATGTCGTTGTGAATGAGCCGAAGTCCTTTTCACATCCCTTTCAGCATATTCAGAGTAGTTTGCATGAAATGGTGCAAATCTTGCTTACACACCAATGTCACATCCTGCACAACGGTTTGGAGTCACAATTCCACAGCATTTTCTAAACAAAATGGTCAACTGTTAATCATTGGCCTTGTACTGGGTATGATAGAACAATTTAAATGTCTGAAGCGGAAAGGTAGCACATTAAATCATTACTTTTGATCTAATTTAAACAGTGGCAACTGTGGTGTTACTTGATGTTACTATGGAGTTGAAATGCTACAGTATGATAAGGGCTGTAATTTGTCATAGTCGTGAGTAAATATGTATTGCAAATATTGCTTGAGGGCAAGTTCTTTTAAAAATTGAAGTATTTTTCAAAAATTTAGTTGGATTTGCATGAAGAACTCCAGGCCACAACCTACAATTTACAGCAGCATTAACATTTTCCTCGCATTAGTGCCAATGAATTAAGTAAGAAGAGGTAACTATAGGTCAGACTGACAGCTGTCTAGAGCATGAGGCAATAGGTTTCAAGTAAGCACCACTGTAAGAAGGAACTTGAGGTTTTACCACTGGTGCTACTTTCTGATTGTAATATGCAGTACTTGATTACAACAGTAAATGATGTAAAACAAAATATGAAATGTTTGCAGTAACCATAGTTACCACTGTGGAAGCAAGTGCCACTGCAGCTTTCTGTGGTAAAATAAGCTGGTGGAGCAAATCGCCTTTTGAATGTCTGAGGCAGCATCCCCAATGGGGTTATCTGATAGCAATTCACAAACCAACGGTTTTGATGGGGATCACTTTATATTCTGTTAAAGTCATGGTGAGTCATTAGGGAAACCCTTCCTGAATCTCTACTACATCAGTGGAGTTGCCAGCCTAGTTGTATTATCACTGGACTGTTAATACAGATTCTTGATAACGTTCTCATGACCGGATTCAAAATCTGCCAGGGCAGTTGGTGGAATTTGAATTCAATAAAAATCTAACATTAAGAATCTAATGACAATCATGAAATCATTAGCGATTGTTAGGAAAAGAACATCTGGTTCATTAACACACTTTAGGGAAGGAAATTGTCATCCTTACCTGGTCCGATCTATATATGACAACAGACCCACAGCCATGTGGTTGACTGTAACTGCCCTCAGGGCTATTAGAGGGGTTAAGCAATAAATGCTGCCTAGCCAGCAATGCCCTCGTGCTGCAAATAAACAAAAAAAATTCCCACTGGAGGAAAGGATAAAGCTCCAAAAATGCCTTACAGGTGAAATGTAAACGGTAAAGATTTAACTGATCCACCATGGTCATAAAATTCTGATGTGGCCAGTACATGTTGCTACTTGATAAGTTCCCTGAGACTTTTCTGGAATCCAATTACCTTTGCCTTTGCTCTTGACTGAAACAACTCGCGTCTTTTCAGCTTTCATCTCCCTGAAGGGAATTTACCAAGGAAAGCTTCCTCTCTTACAGGGTGTAACAAGTTACCTCAACTATCTTGGCTGTGTGTGTAGCAAAAGTTTAAACAAAAACCTAGTGGAGGGAAGATTGCACAATTTTGAAATTCTGACGCAGAGCCACACAAGTAGGGAAATTCTGGCATGAAAATTTATCGACTTCACAGAACTTTCCTTTCTTTGATTTAATTCCTCCAGAACTTGCTGACTCCTGCACTTGAATTCCTAACCTAAATAAAGGTGAAGCTTTCTGCTGGAAATCATAATTCGTAAAATCTCACCTTAAGTGTGAAAAATAAATCAGTAATTATGGTTTATCCTCTTAAATCACGATGTTCTTAAGCTAGCTCATTGTACTGGTGCTTTTTTGTTGCCATAATTTGCACTTTGCAGGCAGTTTGAGTAACTAGATCTTCAATAAATCTGCTCATTTATGCTGTCAAGGAATTATCACAATGTCCTCAAATCAAGTGTCAAGGACGCAACATCAGAACGTGATGATGAAAACATGTAAGCCCTGAAATTGTGAAGTTTAACGTCCTTTAGTTGGAGTTTTGTCATGGGAACACCCAAATCATAATAATATGACATGCAAGAACTTGTGCCCAGTTAACTGCACCACAATTTGCAACAATCAGAAACAGAAAAACTGTATTGCTGCAGAAGCAATTGATTACAATGAGATCTAAGGTAAAGATTTAATATGATCAATCTCAAAAGAATCAGTTCAAGGGGAAATAATTTCTTGCCTCATTCTGTGATCCGTTCAGTGCCTGCATCGCCATTTGCACACGCTTAACCTCGCTCTCTATCAGTACCACCTCTTGCTGGCTCAGAGCTGCCAAGCCATCAGATCTGCTCCATCCTGTGCCTCATTCGATGTTCAAACAAGAAACTTTTTCTTTTCCTTTTGGCACTGGGGGACTCAAGATGCAATGACCCATGCTCATCTGACACCTTTGTCCCTTCCCCTTCCCTCTGACTCCATCCCCTCTCCTAACCCCATCTCCTGTCTAGTGTTTACTATCCTTTCTGACTCCACTTTCTGTTGCTGAATGTTCTGTACTCAGCAAAGTTCTTAGTTTTATCCCTCTGCGTCCCCACTTCAATGAATTTCGAGCATGACATGACTTTGAATTCTTTTCCTGTCATGTTCGCATCGCTGTCCATTTCTTTGGACAGGAGTCCTCCCTCCGTCCAAGAGATGCCTTCACCCACCTCCAACACTGTCCCTCCATCCGGTCCTCTCCCTCTGGCTTTTTACCTGCACTCGACCTGTTCATTGAGAACTGTCAAAGCAACATTAGCCGCCTTAATTTCTCTGCCCTTCTCAACAATTTGAACCTACTTCCCTTGAACAGAATGCAGCCCATGCTGTTAGATACAACCCTGACTCTGTAATTAAGCCTGCGGATAAGGGTGGTGCTGTTGTCGTCTGGCGTACTGACCTCTACATTGCAGAGACTGAACATCAGCTCTCGGATACCTCCTGCTATCTTCCTCGGACCATGATGCCATCGTTGAACACCAGGCCAGTGTGTCCATAACAGTCACCAACCTCATTTCATCTGGTAAACTCCGCTGCATTGCCTCCAAGCTCATTGTCTCCAAGCCCTGTATAACTCGATTTCTATTTCAGTGCAAACACACACACACACACACACACACACACACATACACACACACACACACACACACACACACACACACACACAATATAATGTGATATACCAGGACTCTGGTCCTAGCATGATTCAAGCAGATCCCATCGCCTCGTCTAATGTGGAGATTTTTAGCATTTTGATTCTGATATTTAATTTAGCTTTCAGCTGCACCCCTCAACAGAGCATCTTTCCTCTTTCTACCTATATCATTGGTATCTACATGGACCATAATAATTGGATGTTTCCTCTCCCACTCTAAGTTCCTCTGTAGCGCAATGAGATATCCTGAACCTGGGCACAAGGCATGCAACATGGCCTAAGGGACTCTTGATCCTGGCCACAGAGAACCAGGTCTAATCCTCTACCTCTTCTGACCTCAACATGATTTTTTTTCTCCCCTTCCATTTATATCCAAGACTCTTCTGACACTTTATACCAGTTTCAGAATTTCTAGTTTGTGGGCTCCAGCTTTCTCCTCTTTACTATGAAAGTCCAATCCCTTTACATACCCATCACCCATCAGGGTGGCCTCAGAGACCTCTGCTTCTTCCTAGAGAAAAAGGCCTGAACCGTCCCTCTCCACCACCACTTCATTCACCTGCCTGGCTGAGACCTTCCTCAATCTGAACATCAATCCTTTTCACTCCTCTCACTTTCTTCAGGTCAAAGGTGTGGCTATTGGGTGTCCACATGGGCCTCATTTATGCCTGATTCTTTGTGGGGTACATGGAACATTTCTTGTTCCAGTCCTACTTCAGACCCCAACTAAAACTCTTTCTGTGGTACATTGATAACATCATCAGTGCTGCTTCCCTCTCTCATCTGGAATTGGAAAAAAATATCAATTTTGTTTCCAATTTCCTCCCTGCTCTCACTTTCACCTAGTCTGTTTCTGACTCCTTCTTTCCCTTCCTCAACATCCCTGTTTCCATTTCTGGGGATAGCCTGGCTCCCAATATCCACTACAAACACACTGACCCCCACAGTTACCTCAAGTACTCATCCTCACACCCTGCTTCCTGTAAACGTTCTGTTCTATTCTCCCAGTTTCTCCATCGCCATTGTATCGGTTCCAATGATGGCTGCTGCCACAAGGGGTGGCACGGTGGCTTAATGGTTAGCATTTCTGCCTCTCAGTGCCAGGGACCTGGGTTCAATTCCCCCCTTGGACAACTGTATGGAGTTTACACATTCTCCCTGTTTCTGCGTGGGGTTTTCTGTAGGTGCTCCAGTTTCCTCCCACTGTCTAAAGATGTGCAAATTAGGTGGATAGGCCTTGGTAAATTGCCCCATAGTGGCCAGGAATGTGTAGGTTAGATGTGCTAGCAATGGGAATTATTGGTGGGATCTGTGTGTGTGATGCCCTTCGGAGGTTTGATGTAGACTTGTTGGGCCGAATAGCCTATTTCCACATTGTAGGGATTCTAAGATCCATTCAATAATCAGAGGGCCTCTGAAATACCCACCTTCTTCCTCAACTGAGGATTTTCCACCATCATGGTTGACAAGGCCTTCAGCCGTTTCCAACTCATTTCTGCCCTCACCCCTTCTCTCCTCTCCCACAACAGCAGTAGGATCTCCCTCATCCTCACCTACTACCCCGTCAACATCCACATCCGAAGTTTCATTAGCTGCCATTTTCACCACCTCCTGTGGGACGCCATCACCCAACACCTATTCCCCTCCCTTTCCTTGTCAGTGCTGTGCAGGGATTGTTCCCTTATGTACACACCTTCTCCATTCCCAACAACCCCCACACTCCCACACCACCTTCCCAAGCATTTGTGGAAGGTATAACACTTGCCTGTTTACCTCCTCCCTTCTCACTTTCCAAAGCCCCAGACACACCTTCCAGGTGAAACAACGATTTACCTCCTCTTCACTCAATCTAATCTACTGTATTCACAATGTACACTGGGGATACAAAACAGAGACTTCTTGAAAGCTTTGCAGAACATCTATGCTCTGTCTGCAAAATGAACCTGCACTTCTAGTAGCCTGCTATTTCAACACACCAGTGTGCTTCCTGGCCAACATCTCTGTCTCAGGTTTGCTGTAGAGTTCCAGCACAGCTCCGCACAGACTGGAAGAACAGTCCATCATTTCTGCTTGTGGACCCTGGAGCCTTCAGGACTCAACATTGAGTTTAATCATTTCAGGGCCTGAGCTCCTTTGTCTATGTGTTCTCCCCACATGAGTCCTTATCATCACATAGGCTGCTACCACAAGCAACCCATTGTCAGTTCCCAATAGTACTCATTAACGGATACTTATTCTTTCAGGCTGATCTTAACCCATTCCTCTGTCTGCTTAACCTCTCTTCTATCCCTGTGGGTTCCATCTCTACCCATCATTTACTCCTATCACCACCCCCCCTCCACTCCATCTTCAGCATATGTCTCAATCTTTTCCAAGCTACAGTCTGTTCTGAAGAAGGGTCACTGCACCTGAAACTTTAATTCTGCTTTCTCTCCACAGATGCAGTCAGACTTGCTGAGTTTCTCCAGCAATTTCTGTTTTTGTTTCAGATCTTAAGCATCTGCAGTTTACTTTTTGTCAAGTGTTCCAGTTTGATTACACAAGATTCAAATCATATTTTGATTATACTTACAATCATGTTTCCCCTTGAGACCCTAAGAAACATAGTTCCTTTAATGTCAACCTTATTAATATGTCTTAGAACTCTCTGAATACGAGGAGGGGTGAGGATGTTGTTGGTGAGTGGACACCTCCAGAGATTGGGTGGTATCACATTTCTAGTACCGAGTGCAAGGTCTTTCTGCTACCTGACATATCTTCTACCTTTTGAGGGATTTGAGTGGTATGGATATATAGTCATTATCAGCAGAAACTCCATCATCCATCACATCCTTAATGCCAGAGGTATTTGGGCAACTCTGCAGGAGTGGGGATCTGAAGCTTCTTTAGGCTACCCAAAAGATGACATAAATATCTTTTGGTACTTAGTTAATTCACTTCTGAAGGTCATCAAAATAGGATATCTATCTGAGATAGTAGGAACTGCCGATACAGGGGTCTGAGATGACAAGGTGTGAAGCTGGATGAACACAGCAGGCCAAGCAATATCAGAGGAGCAGGAAAGCTGACGTTTCAAGTCTGGACCCTTCTTCAGAAATGGGGACGGGGATTCTGAAATAAATAGAGATAGAGGGGGAGGTGGATGGAAGTTGGCTAAAGTAGCAGATAGGTGGAGAGGAGACAGACAGGTCAAGGAGGCGGGGATGGACCCAGTAAAGGTGAGTGTAGGTGGGGAGTTAGGGAGGGGATAGGTCAGTCCAGAGAAGACAGGCAGGTCAAGGAGGCGGGGATGAGGCTAGTAGGTAGGAGGTGGGAGTGGGGGTTGAGGTGGGAGGAGTGGATAGGTGGGAGAAAGGACAGACAGGTTATGGAGGTGGGGATGAGCTGGGCTGGTTTTGGAATGTGGTCGGGGAGGGGAGATTTTGAAGCTTGTGAAGTCCACATTGATACCATTGATACTGCAGGCAGTGTTACACCTGCCCGTATACCTCTCCCGTCAAACCCATCCCAGGCTCCCAGGAAACCTTCCACGTCAAGCAGATGTTCATCTGCACATCTGCTAATGTGGTATATTGTATCCGCTGTACCCATTGTGGCCTCCTCTACATCGGGGAAACCAAGCGGAGGCTTGGAGACCGCTTTGTGGAACACCTACGCTAGGTTCGCGACAAACGACAGCACTTTCCATTTGAGAACCACTTCAACAACCCCTTCAACTCCTTGGATGACATGTCCATCCTGGGCATCCTCCAGTGCCACAATGATGCCACCCGAAGGTTGCAGGAATAGCACCTCATATTTTGCTTGGGAACCCTGCAGCCCAATGGTATCAATGTGGATTTCACAAGCTTCAAATTATCCCTGCCCATGACCGCATCCCAAAACCAGCTCAGCTGGTCCCCGCCTCCCTAACCCGTCCTTCCTCTCACCTATGGGGCAGCACGATGGCTCAGTGGTTAGCACTGCAGCCTCACAGTGCCAGGAACCCGGGTTCTGTTCCAGCCTTGGGCGACTGTGTGGAGTTTGCACATTCTCCCCGTGTCTGCGTGGGTTTCCTCTGGGTGCTCCGGTTTCCTCCCACAATCCAAAGATGTGCAGGCTAGGTGGATTGGCCGTGCTAATTTGCCTGTAGCGTTCAGGGGTGTGTGGGAAATAGGGGAATAGGTCTGGGTGGGATGCTTCAAGGGGCGGCATGGACTTGTTGGGCCGAAAGGCCTGTTTCCGCACTGTCGGTAATCTAATCTAATCTATCCACTCCTCCCACCTCAACCTCCACACCCACCTCCTACCTACCAGCCTCTTTCACGCCTCCTTGACCTGTCCATCCTCCCTGAACTGACCAACCCACACCCTAACTCCCCAACTACACTCACCTTTACTGGCTCCATCCCCACCTCCTTGACCTGTCTGTCTCCTCTCCACCTGTCTGCTACTTTATCCATCTTCCATCTGCCTCCCCCATCTCTCTATTTATTTCAGAGTCCCCTTCCCCCCGCCATTTATGAAGGAGGGTCCAGGCCTGAAACGTCAGCTTTCCTTTTCGTCTGATGCTGCTTAGCCTGCTGTGTTCATCCAGCTTGTTATCTCAGGATATCAATCTGATATCTATGAATCACATGAATCAAAGAGCTATCTCAGGTTTAAGCCTGGGAAATGTGTTATCTCTACGAAATGTGTTATTCTTGTACTAGCTCCTTCCATTTATTCTATTTTGCTTCTCGAGGAGTCATGAACTGTGGTAGTGCTTGTGAAAGGTGGGCCGTGCGATCTAATATGCTGCGAAGTGCTCTTTTCCTGGCTGCCATTCAATAGTTCTTCTAAACTTTGAAGAGACTATTGGAAGAGGGAATGAACGTGTTCTACAGTTGTTTCAGAACACAATAGAGATGTGATTTGCAACAGGCATAGGATAGTATGTAATTGCGGCATAATTTTTGCTTCTTAGTTTCTGACTGACAATGAGAAATTGCAACAATGAAGAAGTAGAATGCTTCCTATGTAAGAGGCAACACTCCTCCAAACATATCCTCCTGTTTATTGAGGACCAAGTCTGTCAAGGCCATCTCACTATTTTATGCTAGTCTTTCCAAGTATGATGCTACCCATATCCATGACTGGTCATTCACTGTCATTGGCAATTAATTCCTGGGGGAAAAAAATACACACAGGACATCTCAATGTTAAAAACTGGCAGAATATTCAGTCAGAGAGCCCTGAGGCCAGTGACCTCTTTGTGACTGCAAACTTATGCAGCTTATGGAGGGGAAATCATACTTGACACATTTATTAGAATTTTTTGAGGATGTAACATGCAGGATGAATAAAGGGGAAGCAGTGGATGTAATATATTTGGATTTCTAACACACATTTCAAGAGGTACCACATATAAGGCTACTTAATAAGACAAGAGCTTATGGTGCTGGTCGAGTATATTTGGATGTACAGGGAATTGGCTAACTAATAGAAATAAGAGAATTGGCATTAGAGAGTATTTTCAGGATGGTAACCTGTAACGAGTGGAGTGTCACAAGGATCAGTGCTGGGGCCACAACCGTATCAAATATATTCTAATGATTTTGAGAGAAGTGAATGTAATATCATCAAGTCTGCAGATGACACAAAAATATGTGTCAAGTAGTGAGGATAACTTAAAGAGCCAATAAAGGAATGTAGACAGGGAAATTAGTAGGCAAAAGCTTGACAAATGAAATATAATGTTGGAAAATATGAGGTTATGCACTTTATTAGGAATAACAGATGAGTAGAAAATTATGTAAATGGAGAAAGAGGCAACACAGAGCAATTTGGGAGTCCTTGTACTTGAATCACAAAAAGTTCACTTACAAGTCCATCAGGTAATAGGAAGCACAATTGGAATGTTGGCCATTCTTTCAAAGGGAATTCAGTATAGAAATAAGGAAGTCTTGCTAAAACTATACAAGACACTAGTTAAAATTCTGTGAGCTCTTTCAATCTCATTGGAGGCAATCTAGAGAATGTTCAGCTGGTTGATTCGGAGTATAGAGGGATTAGCTTCTAAGGAGAGGCTGAACATGTTGGGCCTGTATCCATTATAGTTTAGAAGACAAATGGGTAGTTTTATTGAAATGTATACGGCTCTTAGGTGACGTGACTGTGTGGATACTGACAGAATGTTTTCTCTTCTAGGACCCGGAGTAAGGGGGCCGCTCATTTAAGACAGAGTTGAGGAGTCTTTTTTCTGCCGTACGGTAGTCAGTCGTGGAATTCATTACCTTAGAGGGCTGTGGAATATAGATAATTACATCTACTCAGGGCTCAAAATGTTAACTCTGTCCATCTCTCTCCACATGCTGCCAGATCTGCTGAGCCTTTCCAGCACTTTCTGTTTTAATTTCAGATTTCCAGCATCTGCAGTAGTTCGCTCATAACTGAGTGCCTTTTCTCCTGGTGCTGGGAGTCCATTGCATTTGAAGGGAGGAGCTAATCCAACAGTTTCTGTGAAGTCTGCTTCACCTTGTGCCAGCAAAACCTAAAGATCAAAACCCAAATTGTCAGTCATCATTTCCACGTTTTAGAATTTTGTGACAATTTGTCCAGACACAACTCTACACTATACACTTCGGACAAACACTTTGAAAAAAAATCCGCATGGGTTATCTGGATGTCAGAATAATTCATGTTTATTTCAGTAAGTAAGGCATATTTTGCTAATTACATTTTGAAACACTTTGATTACATCCCCATACATGTCTAGACTCAATGGAATGTAAGTGATCACAATAAATGCTAGAATGTATCTCAGCTTTCCTGTTGGGAGGGGTACCGATGGATGTTCCTGGAGCCTCTTGTCATCGAACAGTTTACATGTGATTAAGATAACAAAGTGTGGGGCTGGATGAGCACAGCAGGCCAAGCAGCATCTCAGGAGCACAAAAGCTGACATTTCGGGCCTAGACCTTTCATCAGAGCGCCTGAAACGTCAGCTTTTGTGCTCCTGAGATGCTGCTTGGCCTGCTGTGTTCATCCAGCCCCACACTTTGTTATCTTGGATTCTCCAGCATCTGCAGTTCCCATTATCTCAGATTACATGTGACTACTGACTTTCCTCAGCTAATTAAGGTTACTTAATCATGATGTAAATTGAAACTCACGCATTGGTTGGCATTCTGGCCTGATAGAATGGTTTACCCTTTTCCATGGAAATTCTCTTTTCTAATTACTCCATAACCAATAAGGACTCCCTCAGTGTTGCACTATTGTTGTAGTTTATGCTATTTGTAGGATTGACTTTCAGCTGTTTGCACAGCAGCAACTTGCCAAGCACTTTCTTCAGCAGCACATCCAGCACCTGATTATACCAACAAGAAATTTATAGCTTTAGGATAGCGGCATCATCATGCTCTCAGTCACATATCATTTGGAATTGCTTGTATAATCAATACTCCTTCATTGCTGGCTGAAATCCTGGGATTTCTGACCTAATTACTTTGTGGAAACATCAGGAATCTCAGCATTTCAAGAATTATTATAACTTTGCTTAGTATCATCTTCTGAACTCAAAATGGGCAATTACTATAACTGTCAGAGATAATGGGAACTGCAGATGCTGGAGAATCCGAGATAACAAAGTGTGGAGCTGGATGAACACAGCAGGCCAAGCAACATCTTAGGAGCACAAAAGCTGACATTTTGGGCCTAGACCCTTCATCATAACTATGCCTAGTATCATCTTCTGAACAAATGGCCTAGATTTTGAGACTTCTGATGTGGTTGATTTGACTGAACACCCCCTTCTAGCTGTATCTCCGGCGTCACCAGCCTCCCATGCCTACTGCTGAAGTAGTGGAATATCACCTTGAGCCTGGGGTTGCTCCCATAAATGACACAGGATCCCCTCAATATTTTTGCATGTACCTCTGTATGGGGAGAAACAGGCATTGCATGTGCTTGGCATCCTGAATCAGCTGGTGGCCCAGCCAAACAAAGGAGCTTGGTCAGGAGAATCAGGAGTGCTTCCCAAAACTCCATTAATGCAGCCTGGCCTACTGCTACTTCAGATAGTCTCCGGAATTAATATCAGCCAGTTCCGTCCCCAAAATGCTTATTTTCCATGCATAAACTGCTGGCGGAATTCTAATTCAGACTTGCCTTTCAAAGTGAACTTGATCTCCTGCCAGGAATTGTGAGTGGCCACTCAGTGCTTTTAGGGTGGAACGTATCCCAAGGGCTTTGGGTAAGGATATATTGTACTCAAGTTTCTGCTGAGCATTATTATGGATCGAAATAAGTTTTTCTATTGCCAGGCTGCAATGTCCAAGAGATTTCATTGGGAATGTTTGTTTTGTCAATGATGAATGAGTAGGTGGGGTGATCATGAATTCATAAGATCTTTTATTTAAAGTAAAGCTGTGATATGGAACAAGATAGCCATGTGTTCTTTATTACTTTTATCTATAACTATCCATTAATCTCATTATCCTATAATAAAGCAAATAACTTTTGTTAATTAATTTTACAAATCTATGTTTTTAAGCAAAAACCATTGAGTTGAACTGGATTATCCTGACCTGTTTGGAGTGTGGAGGCTGTCTTGTGTTGACAATCAGGTAGTATCTGTAGCTTACTTGTCTGTGGTTTCTTAATTCAGCCACAGTATTTTCTTTCTGAATTTCCAGCCAATTGTAAAATGAGGCACAAAAATTATGAATTAAGTTATCTACTGCTATCTCAGTCTGATCTGTTATTTAAAGGGGCTCTCCTGGGAATCAGAATGGAACACCTCAGAAATGCAAGAACTGAATCAACAGCTGAACAACTTGAGAGCCACTGCAGTTTTCAGTCGTATCACAGGACATTGTGCTTTGAGCTATTCAAGAGTAAGGCTGCACTGCTGCATACAGTGCTGTAAAAAGTCTAATGATATCATGGTATCTTAAGGCATGAGTGCAATACTCTCAGATCTAGATGCTAGGAATTGAATTGCTCCCAATCCTTCCTGAGAATTAACGCTCTTCCTCCCCCATCATCCCACTCCCCACTCATAACAGCTATCTGTCACTCCATCAGCAACTCTCAAACTTTATCTTTACCTGTGTGTTTCATTCTCCTTGTTTTAAATGGCAGTGGTAGCATTTAGCAATAATCTCTTGTGAATGAGTACAGCTTTCCTTTCAGAGGGTCAGAATGCCTTTAAGAACAGAAAACTAGCAGGTTTCGCAACATAATATTAGCCCAGGGTGATCAGTTTCTTGCTAAATGTAGAGATAGCAGCAACCACTGCAGCAGACCCACAACTTTTTGCTACAATCATGGAAATGAGATGGACGCTGCTTACTGTTTCAAAACATGTACGAACATGATTTACAATTCTGGCAAATGGCACAAGTTAACATTTAACCCATTTTTCAGAATCACAGTCGTAGAATCCCACGTGAAATGATCAAAAATACTCTCAATCTGTCTACTGACCCAGTATCTAGTCCTGATTAGAGGGGAAGTTCTCTCTGGTAGCAAACTTGAAGAAGGGAAGAGCATATAATTGGGTGAGCTGTGGCCTGTCTGGACCCCAACAACTTCCCTCCTCAGGCATTCAGTATCTGATTGATGGACTGAACATTGGGAATCAAAGCCTGATGTAACCCCCACCTTGCTCCCTCGCTCTCCCTCCTATCCTCCCCTGCAAACCACCATGCCCTCATCAGATTGCATACCTGGGGCCTGGATTGCTTCACAATCCCTTTACTCTGGTGACTGTCCTTCTGAATGCATGCTGAGCCTACCCAGTGGTGCTACTGAGCTCAAGGCCTCTGATTGTCATACAGCTTTCAGTTGGCTAGACTTCTGCCTTGGTGGTAGTGATTCCAGGGCAAGGTCCATCAGTTACTTCATCACTGTCTGATTGGCTTGTAACTTGGTGGTGTTCCCAAAAAGAAGCAGCACACATCACTCACTAGCTCTTCAGATAGGTGGCAAAACCACTCATGCCTCAAGATTCAGCCCACTGTTTACTTTTGGATTATTTTTGTAGCTGTCAGTGTAAACGTACAAAAGAAGCAATAAACTGTTGCACTATCTTGTCATTTATCTTGCAACGTTTTCAAAATATTGATTGTATACTTAACTCCTGGCATGGATTTGAACCTATTCAAACATTTATGTCACTGGGAAAGATCCTTATCAAAGTTAATTAAAGGTATGATTTTGTAAGTGCTTCCCTCAAGATTGAACAAATATGCAATGTTCAAGAGATGAGATGAAGTGAATTTCTTTCACAAAGTGAGTTTTTATAATTTAGAATACACTGCCTCAGGGCAGTAACTTTCAAAAGGATTGTGATAAGTACTAGTAAAGGAAATATTTACAGGAACATGGGAAAGGAAAAGAGCAGTGGGTTTGATTGAATAGCTCTTTCAAGGAGAAAGAAAATGACTACGGTATTAACTAGTGCACTTGTACACAGAATATACCTTTTGATTCCAACTTCTAAAAAACATCAAGGAAGTAAAAGACATCTTTGACATATACCATCTGTCTTCCAACTGCCCAGGCACAAGACAGACAGAACACACTGTCAAATGATTTCATTGTTTTCCAGGGGAAGGGCATGAATCAAATGACAATATATGCTTCAGGAGCCTGTTTGTGATGGCCTAAGTGGTTTCACGTATCTCATTGAAATTTGATTCTTGACTCTCTCAATGGGATCATCAACCAGAATTGAAAGGGTTAAACCTCGTTAGCCAGTTTAGGCATGAGATCAGGAAGCACTTCGTCACACTAAGGGCAATGGAAATCAGACTCTGTTTGCTGAAAAACTTTTGAGATTAGAATAATTGAAAACTTCAAAACTGCGTTGGACCCATATTTTGTCAGGCAAGTGTGTTACAGAACCAATACAGGCAAATTAAATTCCTATAATGATCAGTCATGATCTAATTGAATGGTTTGCGGGACCGAATGCCCTTCTGCTATTCCGGTGTTCCTAGAAGCCATTGGTTGTGTCTTAAATTTTCTTAAATGGTTCGGATGTAGAGAACAGTCTTAAAATGAAGGCACCATGACTGTTGCCTTGCACGCAGGTACTACCATATTAAAAAATCCCTCCCCTTCAAGCTTCCACACATCCTCCTGCTGCGTCAGCGTTTAGGCCAGGAAGAGTCATGATCATACTCTAAAAGGAAATGGAGACGATCTAAAATATTATCCTCAAAAGTAAAATTCAGAAGATTTTATTTACGCTGCTTCTCCAGGGTTTTTGTGGGTCTTCTGCCAAAGTTACAATAGGTGAAGGGGAGAACCTGAATGGAAATGTTTCCAGTCAGCCAAAAAAAAACACTTTTTAAAAAATCAGCTTAAAAACCCAGCCTTTACATATCTTCTTATGTGGAAACATGAAAAATACATCTCGGTTCACTTTAACCAGAAACAACTTCTCTCTCCAGAACCAGCCTGATTGTCATTGCCTTTTGTTTCTGGCCAATGAACTGAACACACAAGTCTGGGAATTGTAACATTAATTATAATATCTGAAATAAATCCTTGATCATTCTTGACTGGTGCAGCTAATCATGTGGAACAACAAAATATCCAATTATGTTTTTTTTAGAAAGGGTCAGGATACTTTTAAGTATTGTGTAAAATCTTCAAAATCCAAATGTTCCACTCCTGAACTTCCCAGGTGTCCACTTATTTCAAGGAACGTAACATCCCCCCTTTGGCAGTTGAACATGCCCTCAACCGTATCTCTTGCATTTTCCGCACCTCTGTCCTCATACCCCCTCCCCGCAACACAAACAAAGACAGAATCCCCCGTGTCCTCACGTATCAGCTCACTAACCTCTGTATTCAATGTATCATTCTCTGACAATCCAACTCCTCAACTAAAGATATATTGCCCTTCCACACCTGCTCCTACACCTACCCGCTCACCTCCATCCCAGGCACCAAACATGACGTTCACCTGCACATCCACCAATGTGGCCTATTGCATCTGCTGCTCCCAATGTGGCCTCCTCTACATCGGAGACACCAAGTGGAGGCTCGGAGACCTCTTTGTAGTGCATCGATGCTCTTTCCATGACAAAAGACGACACCTCCTAGCTGCGAACCATTTTAACTTGCCCTCCCACTCCTTGGGTGACAAGTCCATCCTGGGCCTCCTCCAGTGTCACAATGATGCCACCCAGAAAGTGGAGAAGCAACACCTCAAATTCTGCCTCAGGACCCTACAACCCAATGGTCTCAATATGAACTTTACCAGTTTTGAAATCTCCCAGCCCCGGTTGCATCCCATGACCAAACCTCCCACTCATCCCCACCTCCTTGACCTGACACAACCTGTCTGTCTTCTCTCCCAACTATCTGCTCCTCCCACCTCACTGTCCAATCTCCACCACTGCCTACCTGTACTCACCTATCACCATCCTACCTACCTTCCCCTGCCCCACCCCTCCTCTCTCTATTTATTGCTGAACTCCCTTCCCCCTCCCTTATTTCTGAAGGAGGGAGGCAACCCTAAATATCAACTTTCTTGCTCTTTTGATGCTGCCTGGCCTGCTGTGTTCCTCCAGCTCCACACTGTGTTATTTTAAAATCCAAATGTTTATTTGGAAACCAGTAATGGCAGAAACACATAATTCAGCAGGAGTATATGCATCGCTAAGGTTTTCAAATGAACTCAGGTCACACTGTTCCCTTTTGGTCTCTATATCTGGTGGAAGTCATTATTTCCTAGATGAAAATGACATAGTTAGACTTTGAAGCAAGATGAGATGATGGCAATTGTCATATTGTGTAAGACAACTGACATAACCCTCCCAACAAGTTCACCAAATTAATGTTTCTGGAAATAATTAAGCGCATCCAGATGCGTAGAGTAAGTCGTCTAAAGTACAATGTCAATGAGAAATGATAGCATGTCATTGCCTTCTCCAGCTTGGACTGAAATCACTTTATTTTTAATTATTACTCACTGCAGGAAAGTCTGTTAAGAAACAGAAATGCAAGTAAACTACAAGTAGAAATTTTGATTTAAAAAATGCATTATTTTGAAGAAACCCCAGATACGGTAAACTTTATATCAAATAGGGGAGGTAGTGGCATTTTTGTTATGACACTAGATGAGCAATCCAGAGCCTAAGACTTTACTCTGGAGACAGGAATTTGAACCCTACAATCGCCGATGTTGGAATTTGAATCTTAAAAACATTTGGAACTGAACACTGCCCTAATTTTGATTGTCATTTGTCACAAAAAAACATCTGGCTCACTATTGTCCTTCAAGGAAGAAATTTGCAATTCTTAACTTGTGTAACCTCCATGTGACCTCAAATCCACGGCAATGTGGCTGACTCTTAACTGCCATCTGAAATGACTTTAGCAAACATTCCATTCAAGGCGATTAGGAGTGGCCATTGCATTCTACATCCCATAAATTGAAAAAAGAAATTACCCAAAGAACAATCATATCAGACGCGAAATGTTAACTCTATTTGTCTCCCAACGGATGCTGTCAGACCTGCTGAGTTTTTCCAGCACTCCCTTTTTTGTTTAATTTCAGATTTCCAGCAACTGCAACAAAGTTAGCTGTGCATGAGTATCATTTGTATCATACAAATGCCAAGCATTGACCATGCCCAACTAGACAGAACTCAATCATTACACTTTGGCATTCAACAGCATTATTATTAGTGAATCCCCCACCATTAATATCGTGGTGCTCACTAGTTGTCAGAAACTTACCTGGACCAGCCGCACTGATTTCATGGCTACGAGAGTATGTCAGAGGCTTGAAATTTCAGAGTGAACTCCTGACTCCACAAATGGAATACCAGTCAATTGGCCTACACTGCCCTGGATGTTGAAAAGTTTCTTGAATGTTGTTGGAACAGCACTTGACCGGGCTGGACGTGGAATTTTCCATCATATTCTGTCTTGTGGGCTAGCTTTTAGGGAGTCAAGAAGTCAAATCACACATAGCAGACTATCCAACCTCCAACTTGATCTTATAGCCTCAATATTAGTGTGACTGTTTTAATTTTCTTTTTTATTCATTCATGCCATGTGGACATTGTAAGACAGTGTGACTTTTATTGACTACCCCCAATTTTCCTGCAGAAGGTGGTGGTTAGTGGCCTTCGTACACTGCTACAATCCTTCGGGTGTAGGAACATCTACATGGCATGAAAAAAAACTACGAAAACGCAAAGAGTAGTGGGAAACTAGTAGACTGGGAAATCTTTAAAGGCCAACAGAAAGCCACAAAAAATGTTATAAAGAAATGTAAGCTAGATTATGAGAGTAAACTAGCTCAGAATATAAAAACAGGCAGCAAAAGTTTCTGTAAATATGTAAATCATAAAAGAGTGGTGAAGGTAAACATTGTTCCTTTAGAGAATAAGAATGTCAATTTAATAACTGGGAATGAGGAAATAGCTGAGACATTAAACAGTTATTTCGTATCGGTCTTCACAGCATGAAATAACATGCCGAAAACTAATGGCAAGAAGGTTATAGCAGGTGAGGACCTAGAAACTATCATTATCACTAAGGAGGCAGTGCTGGACAAGCTAATGGGGCTAAAGGTAGACAAGTCTCCTGGCCCTGATGAAATGCATCCCGGGGTACTAAAGGAGGTGATGTGGGAAATTGCAAATGCACTAGTAATTATTTACCAAAATTCCCTGGACTCTGGGGTGGTTCCTACAGATTGGAAAATAGCCAATGTGATGCCACAGTTTAAAAAAAGAAGTAGACAAAAAGCAGGTAACTATAGGCCAGTTAGCTTAACTTCGGTAGTGGGGAAAATACTTGAATCTATCATTAAGGAAGAAATAGCAAGACATCTGGATATAAATTGTCCCACTGGGAACACCCAGCATGGGTTCATGAAAGGTAGGTCATGCTTAACTAATTTGGTGGAATTCTTTGAGGACATTACTTGAATGGTGGACAGAGGGGAACCTGTGGATGTGATGTATCTGGATTTCCAGAAGGCATTTGAAAAGTTGCCATTCCAAAGGCTGCTACATAAGATAAAGTTGCATGGGATTACAGGTAACGTATTGGCATGGACAGAGGATTGGTTCACTGGTAGAAAGCAAAGAGTAGGGGTAAATGGGTGTTTTTCTGGTTGGCGGTCAGTGGCTAGTGGTGTGCCTCAGAGATCAGTGTTGGGACCGCAACTATTTGCAATTTACATAGATGATTTGGAGTTGGAGATAAGTGTGGTGTGTCAACATTTGCAGATGACACTAAAGGAGTGGTAGAGCAAAGTGCGCAGAAGACATTGAAAGTCTGCAGAGGGATATAGATAGTCTAAGTGAGTGGGCAAAGGTCTGGCAGATGGAGTACAATGTTGATAAGTGTGAGGTCATCCATTTTTGGAGGAATAACAGCAAAATGGACTATGCTTTAAATGGTAAAAAACTGCAGCATACTGCTGTGCAGAGGGACTTGAGTGTCCTTGTGCATGAATCGCTAAAAGTAGCATTGCAGGTGCAGCAGACTAAAAAGGCAAATGGAATTTTGTCTGCCTGCTAGAGAGATGGAGTTTAAAAACAGGGAGGCTACGCTGCAGGTGTGTAGAGTATTGGTGAGGTCACACCTGGAGTACTGTGTGCAGGTCTCCTTATTTGAGAAGAGATATACTAGCACTGGAGGGGATACAGTGGAGATTCACTCAGTTGATTCCAGAGTTGAGAGCGTTGGATTATGAGGAGACACTGAGTAGATTGGGATTATACTCATTGGAATTTAGAAGAATGAGGGGAGATCTTAGAGAAACATATCAGATTATGAAGGGAATAAATTAGGTGGAGGCAGGGAGGTTGCTTCGCTAGCAGGTGAAACTAGGACTAGAGGGCATTGCCTCAAAATAAAGGGAAGCAGATGGAGGACTGAGGTCAGGAAGAACGTCTTCTCCCAAAGGGTTGTGAATTTGTGAAAGCTCCTGCCCAGTGAAGCAGTTGAAACTACCTCACTGAATGTTTTTAAGGCAAGGCTAGATAAATTTTTGAACAGTAAAGGAATTAAGGGTTATGGTGAGTGGGCGGGTAAGTAGAGCTGAGTCTCAAAAAGACCAGCCATGATCTTATTAAATGGCAGGGCAGGCTCGAGGGGCCAGATGGCCTACTCCTGCTCCTACTTCTTACATCCTTACATTGTCATCATGGAGAAAATTCCAGGGTTTTGACATCGCAACAATGAAGGAACAGCAAAGTAGTTCAAAGTCAGGAAATCTGTGTGAGTTAACGGGATTTTGAAAGTGGTGGTGTTTCAGTGCATCCACTGATCTTATCCCTTTGGGTATTAGAAGTTGCAGGCTTAGAAGTTGCTGTCAAAAGAGCTTTTGCAAGCTATTGCTGTTCATTTTGCTATCACTATGCATCAGTGGCGCAAGTGTAAATGTTGAAGGCTACTAATAAAATAAGCTACTTTGTCCTGGATAGTGTCAAGCTTCTAGTGCAATATTAGAGATGTACCCATCCAAGCAAGTGGAAACGATTCCATCGTACTCCTGATTTGTGCCTCATAGATGGTGTAGAGACATTTAACATCAAAGCTGATTAATTTAATTCTGTCTTGTTAGAGATGATAATTGCCTGCCACTTGTGTGGTACCAAATGATACGCATGACTTATCAGCCCTCACATGGATGTTAGACATAATAGGACCTGCAGATGCTGGAGAATCTGAGATAACAAGATGTAGAGCTGGATGAACACAGCAGGCCAAACAGCATCATAGGAGCAGGAAGGCTGACATTTCAGGCCTTGACCCTTGTCCCGGCCCGAAACGTCAGCCTTCCTGTCCTGCTGCTATGATGCTGCTTGGCCTACTGTGTTCAACCAGCTCACATGGATGTTATACAGGTTTGATACAGTGTGGGGCTTGAGAACACAGCAGGTCAGGTAGCATCAGAGGAGTAGGAGAGTCAACGTTTTGGGCCGGAACCCTTCACCAGTTCTGATGAAGGGAACAAGTCCGAATGGTCAACTCTCCTACACTGGCACTGCCTGACCTGCTATGTTCCGCCAGCTCCACACTGTATCAACTCTGGTTCCAGTATCTGCAGTTCTTGCTATCTCCTGTTATACAGGTGTTGCTGCTTATAGACACAGGTCGCTTGAGTGGCGAGGAATTATGTATAGTACTGAACGTTGTGCAATCATGAGTGAACATCTCACTTCTGAACGTACTTTGGAGGGAAGATCATGAAACATATGGAACAAGTGAAACAATCGAAGATAGTTGGGCCTAGGACACTACTCTGAGAAACTCCTGCAAAAATGTCCTACACCTGAGACCATTCACCTACAGCAATCACAACCATCTTCCTTTGTAGAAGGTATGGCTTCAACCAATGGAGAGCTGACCACCAATTCACATTGACCTTAGGTTTTGTAGAACTGCTTGGCATCATACTCTGTCAAATTCTGTATTGATGTCAATGGCAGGAATACTCATCTTTCCTCTGAACCCCAGCTTTTTTTCTCATGTTTGGATCAAGTTAAATATTTTGTCAATAATGGTGCCTTGGACGTTGAATATCCAAATATTGTTGAATGTTTAAGAGTTGCCTGTAATCTGTTTTCATGTTGAATACCATTACTACCTGACATTTATGTGGGACAAATGTTACTTGCTACTTATCGCCTGAAGCCTGAAGATCGTCCAGGCTTGGCCTGCAGCAAGCAGTGAATGGACGAACTAGAGGGACTAATGACCGCACGTCACCAATCTACCTGTTGCAGACGTGTCTGTTTGTGATAGTATTGCTCGCCATGACCAGTGGACAGTCCTTGTAAAGATAAAAACCCATTTTCACACAGAGGGCAGCATCCACCAAGTTGTGTGACACTCTGTTAAATGGGATAGATTTTGAACAGATTGCGTGGTTCAAAATTGAACATTTATGAGGTGCCGTGGATGAGCAGCAGCAGGATTGAATTCAACCACAATCTATAATCTCACTACCTGTCATATTCTGCACTCCACCCTTATCGTCCAGCCTTGGGATCAACTTTGGCACAATGAACACTGCTGATGTGTGTACCAGGAGCACCAGCTGATATATATGTGTAAATGATGTGTCAATGTGGTGAATCTGCAGCACTGGACTACGTGCATGCCAAACAGTGAAAGTAGCATGCCAAAGATGGTAGTCCTGTGGATAGCCATTCTGTAACCAAGGGAGCACACTCCACAATCCTGCCACATCTAGCTGTGAATGGTGGTGAACAATTAAACTGTTCACTGGAGGAGAAGGTTCTAGCCCTACCCTCAAGAATGGGGTATCCCAAAACATCAGTGCAAAAGAAAGGCTGAATGGTCTGCAACTATCTTCAGCCAGCCATATGAGTTCATCTTCCATCTTGGCCTGCTCTTGAGATCTCAATGATCAGCCATCAGGTAACTTGATTTGCTCTTCAGGAAATGGCACTGGTTATTGCAAAGACTTTGTACCCTGGCAACATTTGGGTAACAGTCATGAAGACTTCTGCTCCAGAACCAGATGCAGCCTAGGCTAAGCTGTTCCAGTAGGGCTACGTCACTAGCGTTTACCCAACAATGCGGATAACTGCTAACACATGTCCTGTCCGAAAGGTAGGACAAATCAAATCTGACCAAATGCTTTCTTTTAGGTTTGTTCTTGACCAGCAGCATCAGTACTATTAAATTAGTAATGATGAACTCATAGAATCCCTCCAGTGTGGGAACAGGCCATTCAGCCCATCATGTCCACACCAACCTTCTGAAGAATATCCCACACACACCCAACCCTCTACCCTCTCCCTATAACCCTGCCTTTCTCATGGCCAATTCACCCAACCTGCACACCTTTGGACTATGGGCAGAAGCCAGAGCATCCAGAGGAAACCCCCGCAGATGCAGGGAGAGTGTCTCCCCACAGACTGCCACCCGAGGTTGGAATTGACCCTGGGTCCTTGGCACTGTGAGGCAGCAGTACTAACCACTGAGCCACCATGCCACCCAGTGTGGGTTCTGCTAAGGTGACTCAGCTTTTACAGCCTTCACAACATGGGCAAAAGTGCTGGATTCCAGAGGTGAGCTGAGAGTGTCTACATTTGATATCAGGTCAGAATTTGAGCGAGTGTCAATGAATTTAGCAAAATTGAAGTTAATAAAGAGGAGGATGATTGGTGAAGGTTAACAACCTCAGCCTCAAGACATCTCTTCAGCAGTTGTTCACGGTAGTGCCCTCAGCCCAAACAATGATCTTCCCTCCATCATAAAGTCAGAAGTAGGGATGTTCACCCAATGCTTACATGATGATCAACACTATTTGCTACTCTTCAGATACTGAAGCAGTCATGTACATGCGCAACAGTATCCGGACAATATCCAGATTTGGGTTGATAAGTCATAAGTAACATACATGCCACACAATTGACAGCCTATGGACTTCTCCAACAAGAGAGGATCTAACAATTGACCATTGTCATTCAGCAGCTTTGCCCTCAACAAATCACTTCCGAACAGCATGCTGGGTAGTTCCATTGGCCAGCAAATTAACTGGACCAGTTGTATATATACTGTGGATACAAGAGCAGGTCAGAAGCTAGAAGTTCTGCAGAATAATTCACTTCCTAACTCCTGATGCCTGACCACCATCTGAAAAGCACACATCAGCAGTGCTCTGAAATCCCCTAGATATATACATTTTGTTTTGATACTGAGTATGCTAATATTTTTTGTGAAACATATCAGTTAGAAAACAGGAATTCCCAAAAGGAACATTCAATCCTCTTATACAAAAAGTTGACTGTCATAGATGCTCAGTTTAAAAGATTAGACAGGGATACAAGGTCAGAGAGTCGTGAGACAGAGAAATATGTATCCTATGTGACAGAAGAGTTGAATTTTAGCTATACTTCAGGGAAGGCAAATTAATTACATTATCTCTATGTTTTTGGGAACCAAATCAAGAGCTTTGAACAGCTTGTGCAGCTAAAAATCAGGGAACTTCCAGGAGACAGAGACAGAGAAGCAAGCTCCACGTTGAAATGAACTTTGAGCTGTTGCTGTAAATGCAATTGAACTACAGTACACTAATTCTGTGAGATAGCCAGAGGTGAAAAGTTTAAGTTGTGCTGTGGAATTCATACACCAGTGTCATTTTCAGAGTCTCTGGGAGTGTGGACCCACAACAGGAAAGTGAATGACTTGAACAGAAACAGTTGTTGAGATAATCCATGACAGAGCACCTCTTAAGAGGCAATTTGAATGATTCTAAGTCAGCCCTTTATGGAAGCTGCCAAAGATGGTTGAGCCTAATATATGGGAGGAGGTGCTTCCAACATTGTTTGCTTCCTGGTGGGTATGAAATGATACAATTGGTCAAGGTTAATACTTAAAAGTCCACTAAAGCAAGACCTTAGACAAAAATGGCTAATAAACACCTTTTGAAGCATGATAAGAAACATAGCCAATTCTATAGGAACATAGCTAAGAATGAAAGTCATAAAAATAATGACCTTCACAACTTAAATCAACACATCATTAGGGTGAGAGACATTGTTAATCTTACAGTGATAAATTAAATGTCCCAAGCTATGAGAACATTGAAAGGAATATCCACAGATCGTTCATAACCCTGCTTGTTGATAGATATGTAAAGTAAGTGCTAAGATGGTCAATGATGAGTATGCTATGAAAACATTGTAATGAAACAAGCAAATTAAGACAAAATATGCTAACTTGTGTGGGAGAGACAACTTGGTGGACTTCTGCCAACAGTGTCTTCTATCATATTTTTGTAAAATAAAGTTTGTAATTGCTGAACTGAAACTTGAAGAAGCCATTAGGCCACCATAACAGGGGGATCCTAAATAATACAGAAAGGTCTGCTAGTTTGAAAGAAATGAGATGCTAACAAACTAAGGGGAGCACAGATTAGAATTACACCCTATGACTCACAAGCACATGAAAATATAAACATACATATTAACACAATGAGTTAGAAGGAGGAACAGGATTGTTTGGCATATTGAGACTGCTCTCCCAATTAATAAGTGATAACAGATTGGATTGTAAGCTCAATTTAACTTTCCAACTTTGTTTCACCCCCTTTCTTTTCAAGAACCTGGCCATTTCTGCCTTTAAAAATCTCAAAGATTTGGCTTCCATTCTGCTTTTTGAGGAAATGTTTTTAACTGAATCATAACGCTCTGAGAGAAATACTTTTCCTGATCTCATTCTAAATGGGCAGCCTCTTATTTTTAAATCATGATCCTTAGTTCAATATTCTCCCACATGAGGAAACATCTTTTCCATGTCTGCCCTGTCAAATCCTCTCAGTATCTTATTTGTTTCAATGATTATACGTTTGGTCATCTCTTCAGCTGCCAAAATGGTCAGCAATCTATGTGGATTCAGAATGTCAATATTTATCTGCTGTTTGTACAATGAATTGCACTTACGACCTTCAGTGGGGTTTGCATTTTTGTGGCTCCAAGCCTCAAAGGATTTCAAATTTGCACACTTAGTCAATTTAAAACAGTGCTTTTCTGGCCTAGGATTCAGTTGATGCAATTCCCTGTCTATTGCAAGGGGTTTGGGAATAATTGATGGGGAAGGATTAGCACTTGGAGGTTTACATAGATTATGTTTACATAGAATCCTCGCAGTGTGGAAACAGGTCCTTTGGCCCAACGAGTCCACCCTGACCCTTGGAGGGGCCCCCCCAGACCCATCCCCTTCATACCCACCTAAGCTGCACATCCCTGAATGCTACGGGCAATTTAGCATGACCAATCCACCTAAGCTGCACATCTTTGGACTGTGGGAGGAAACCAGAGCACCTGGAGGAAACCCATGTGGGGAAATGTGCAAACTCCATGCTGATAGTCACCCGAGGGTGGAATTGAACCTGGCTCCCTGGCGCTGACAGGCAGCAGTGCTAACCACTGAGCCACCCTGATGCCCCTTCTTTCAGACCAAAGTGACAGCTAATGTCTGCAAATTTTACAGCATTACAATTACTGTTTTTTCCTATCACAGCACAGTTAAGTGTACAGTGAAGGAGATCAAGAGTGAGATTGATGAGGGAGAATGTGGCACTTTTGTCAATGTTTCAGAAGGTGATGGATTCCATAGCCCACTCCAGAGTCATGTGTCCAATTTCTAGGTTGACTTTTCCTGTACATTTCTGAGGATGTTTTGCACAGTCCCATTCGTAGTCTCCAAAATGAATCATCAAATTGAGAAATTGTCTGATACGTTCTTTAAGAGGAGCAGGGAACACCACCTCGCTTCATGGCCAATTCTATGTCTCAACGAACATCACTGAAACAAATCATCTGGCAATGCTATTTGTTGCTGAAAGATAAAGGCATATTTTGTCTACACATTTTAACTTTCACTGATCAGGTCATTTCACAAGAATAGAAAGTCAAGTGGAAAAGTAACATTTAGACTGTGCGAGAGCAGAGTGCGGGTTAGTTGGTAAGTGGTCACCAGTTGTGGAGACATTGCTGTGTAGAACTCATGGAGAGCCCAAAAATTGGTCAAAATAAAAAAAAAGTCAAAGTACTGCAGACGCTGGAAATCTAAAAAACGAACAGAATTTGCCGGAGACCTCAGCAGATCTGTCAGAATCCGTGGAGGAAAAGAAAAATCAACATTTTGGGCCCAGTGACCATTTGATATTAACTAGGAAAAAGTGTTTATGCTGAAGACCGAAGGAGTAGGGAGAGAAGGAAAGGGAGTGAATGAAAGATGGAGATGGAGTGCAGAAGGAGAGAACAATGAGCACTGGTAGCCACTCACTAAGTTAGTTACTTTGAGTCCTTAAAAGTACCGAGTCTACCTGGAAAGGCAAGGTATCTGAGAAGTTTCAGCAACAAGTGAAGCTAGCGGTTCACACTGCTACTATGCAGTAATTGTTCACTATTATCAACATGCCTCTGTCAAGCTAAAAATATATTCAAATGAGTAATGTGGTATGTAATTTTCAGTTGCATTGTGATGCCAAACTGTATGCTCTGATTGCTGGCAGATCAATTCAAACAGCATGTCCCTTCCATTTTTTCACAAGAAGTAATATACTAGCCATACCTAACCAATCTGTGCTTCCAAATATTACAAGTGTCTAACATTAGGTGTGATTCTGCGATTGGATAATATTTACTATTTAATCTTGATTGTGTGACCAATTATACTAATAATCAATTTAGGGTTATTAAACAGGCTTTCTGTGTGGCATTTTGCATGTTCAGGAAGCTCCACGTGTCAATACAAGGGGTATTGTTCTTCGCAGAAAGACAGAACATGCAGACACACCGTGCCATTTTCAACTCTCTGGGCAGTGCCCTTATCAATCAGAGTTTATCAGCCTGTTTTAAATTTAGCAAAGCCTGGCTGTTAACTGTCAAACTGCGTGAATGAGTACATTCTCTATTGCAATGCATCCACCTATCAGATTTTACGAACCAACCAATTCAGCACTGCCTTCCTATGCAATATAAATCTGGACTTTCCATTGAATTAGTATTCTTGCAAAATGTCCCAATGAGTGCAAGATAACAAGGTTCAGCAATATGTGCCTTTCTTTCAGCAATGCTCCAGATCAGAATTACTAAATGACATTAGAGATAATGGGAACTGCAGATGCTGGAGAATTCCAAGATAATAAAATGTGAGGCTAGATGAACACAGCAGGCCAAGCAGCATCTCAGGAGCACAAAAGCTGACGTTTTGGGCCTAGACCCTTCATCAGAGAGGGGGATGGGGAGAGGGAACTGGAATAAATAGGGAGAGAGGGGGAGGCGAAGATGGAGAGAAAAGAAGATAGGTGGAGACAGTATAGGTGGGGAGGTAGGGAGGGGATAGGTCAGTCCAGGGAAGACGGACAGGTCAAGGAGGTGGGATGAGGTTAGTAGGTAGCTGGGGGTGCGGCTTGGGTTTGGAGGAAGGGATGGGTGAGAGGAAGAACCGGTTAGGGAGGCAGAGACAGGTTGGACTGGTTTTGGGATGCAGTGGGTGGGGGGGGGGGAAGAGCTGGGCTGGTTGTGTGGTGCAGTGGGGGGAGGGGACGAAGTGGGCTGGTTTAGGGATGCAGTAGGGGAAGCTGAGATTTTGAAACTGGTGAAGTCCACATTGATACCATATGGCTGCAGGGTTCCCAGGCGGAATATGAGTTGCTGTTCCTGCAACCTTCGGGTGGCATCATTGTGGCAGTGCAGGAGGCCCATGATGGACATGTCATCTAGAGAATGGGAGGGGGGAGTGGAAATGGTTTGCGACTGGGAGGTGCAGTTGTTTGTTGCGAAATGAGCGGAGGTGTTCTGCAAAGCGGTCCCCAAGCCTCCGCTTGGTTTCCCCAATGTAGAGGAAGCCGCACCGGGTACAGTGGATGCAGTATACCACATTGGCAGATGTGCAGGTGAACCTCTGCTTAATGTGGAATGTCATCTTGGGGCCTGGGATGGGGGTGAGGGAGGAGGTGTGGGGACAAGTGTAGCATTTCCTGCGGTTGCAGGGGAAGGTGCCGGGTGTGGTGGGGTTGGAGGGCAGTGTGGAGCGAACAAGGGAGTTTTGGAGAGAGTGGTCTCTCCGGAAAGCAGACAGGGGAGGGGATGGAAAAATGTCTTGGGTGGTGGGGTCGGATTGTAAATGGCGGAAGTGTCGGAGGATAATGCGTTGTATCCGGAGGTTGGTAGGGTGGTGTGTGAGAACGAGGGGGATCCTCTTGGGGCGGTTGTGGCGGGGGCGGGGTGTGAGGGATGTGTCGCGGGAAATGCGGGAGACGCGGTCAAGGGCGTTCTCGATCACCGTGGGGGGAAAGTTGCGGTCCTTAAAGAACTTGGACATCTGGGATGTGCGGGAGTGGAATGTCTTATCGTGGGAGCAGATGCGGCAGAGGCGGAGGAATTGGGAATAGGGGATGGAATTTTTGCAGGAGGGTGGGTGGGAGGAGGTGTATTCTAGGTAGCTGTGGGAGTCGGTGGGAACCCTGCAGCCATATGGTATCAATGTGGACTTCACCAGTTTCAAAATCTCCCCTTCCCCTACTGCATCCCTAAACCAGCCCAGTTCATCCCCTCCCCCCACTGCACCACACAACCAGCCCAGCTCTTCCCCCCCACCCACTGCATCCCAAAACCAGTCCAACCTGTCTCTGCCTCCCTAACCGGTTCTTCCTCTCACCCATCCCTTCCTCCCACCCCAAGCCGCACCCCCAGCTACCTACTAACCTCATCCCACCTCCTTGACCTGTCCGTCTTCCCTGGACTGACCTATCCCCTCCCTACCTCCCCACCTACACTCTCTCCACCTATCTTCTTTACTCTCCATCTTCGGTCCGCCTCCCCCTCTCTCCCTATTTATTCCAGTTCCCTCTCCCCATCCCCCTCTCTGATGAAGGGTCTAGGCCCGAAACGTCAGCTTTTGTGCTCCTGAGATGCTGCTTGGCCTGCTGTGTTCATCCAGCCTCACATTTTATTATCTTGGAATCTCCAGCATCTGCAGTTCCCATTATCTCTAAGTTAAAACGCTATTGAATATAACTTCAGAAAATAAATCAAAATAGTCTGAATGCTGCAAATCTGAAATATAAAAGTGACACTTAAGAGATCTTGCGGTACTTGTGAAATGAAAATGTAATTTACATTTCAGGTTGGCCTTCCATCAGAACAGGAGGGCAGATAGAGATGAAGAGATTTTAAGTTGGTAAAAGGGTGAGGACTCATGGGAGAAAGGGGACAGGAGTACAAAGTGAGGGTCTGGGAGAGGGTAGAGAGCAGGAAAGGTCAACTAACAAAAGATGCAAAAGCCAAATAGAGTGGTAATGGGTCTAGTAACAACTTGTACACTGATGAGGTGTGGTTGAGTATATAGCAACAATCTGAATGCAACATGAAAGGGTAAGGAGAGAAACAATCCAGGAAAGTTGGTCTTGACACACTGTAGCGTCCTATACTGAATATTGATTCCAATAACTTGAGATCATAACTTCTGCTTCTATCTTGTGCTATGCCTATTTTGTTACTACTTTTTTGCTTGTTGGATCCTTTCATAGTAACACTAACACTGCTGTGATCAGAAAGAGGTACCCCATATTCTTGTGTTGTGAGGCTGATCAGTTTACTGCAGCAGAATATTACGTTCTAAAATTTTCTGACGAGTTGTTGTTGAAATCTTGTTGTACACTAGGTTCAGTAGGACCCAGAAGAAAATGCAGCTGTGGCCAATTATGCAGCCAGAATGTATGAACGTGTGAATCAGACACAATGAAATATTTTCTTTCATTGTAGACTCAGGTGTCAGCCAGTGCCATGGGCTTCATGGTTCTTTGCTTTTCTTCCTCAGATTCCTAAAACAGTACCGCATCTACCATCTGTACTACAAGTTTAGAGGGCAAAAGGGCAACCCCTTTGGCTCTATTCGACAAGTCCTCAATGAGAAGAAATTTAAGGAGGGTGTAAAAGATGGATTTGTTTGTTTCCTCACTGATCAAGTAGAGCCCACTATAGATGCTACCACTCATCTACATGCCATCATTGCTGAAAGAAACCTGTCTGTGAACATGAAAGGGTTTCTGTTTGCACGAGTTATTTTACCGCATAGCATGATAATTGGACAGGATACGCTCCATTGAATTACTGCTCATGAAACAAAAATAGAATTCCCCTCTGTGATTCTCCAAGGAAGCTATAGTAGAATCTCACATTGTCCTCCAACCAGGCCTGAAAACTACTGCTAAAATTATTTATGCTTGTCAGATATCGCTAAATCACATCTCTTAACTCGACGCACACATATTCATCACTGAGGCTTTGCTTGCCCAAAATAGTATTTTTTAAATATTTTCTTACTGATCAATCACAAGAGAAAACAAAATCTCATTTCTCAAGGATAATTACCGATGTCGCATGCACAGTTAGATCCATTACCCGAAAGATACTTCCTTTCTAAACAGAAATAGCTTCCACTGCTTGAATGGGCAGTCGTTTGTACACTATGGGACAATTTAGCATGGCCAATACACCCTAACCTGCACATCTTTGGACTGTGGGAGGAAACCAGAGCATCCAGAGGAAACCCACACAGACACAGGGAGAATGTCTAGAGTTTGCACAGTCACCCGAGTGTGGAATCAAACCCGGTTCCCTGGCACCATGAGGTAGCAGTGCTAACCACTGAGCCAGTATGCTGCCCATATGGCAGTTCTATTTGTTTAAAATTTGTTCATGGGATACAGCATCACTGGCCATGGTTGTGGAAGGTTTTGTTATCTGCAAAACACATTGAAAGGGGTGCGAAGGTCAAGAAACACACCATTTTAAATGCAAGTTCTTCCTTTTCTTTGCAACTGAAGGGAGCAGGGGTGGGGAAAATTAAATTAGCACAATGTTTTTTTTTAATTGCCTATCCCTAATTGCCTTTGCAAAGGGTCTGGTGAGCAGCATTCCTAATCATCTGTCGTCCACTGGAGGTAGGTACATCCATAGAGATGTTAGGATGTTCCAGGATCATGCCACAGTGACAGTGAAGGAACAGCGAAGTGGTTTCAAACTCGTGGCTTGAAGGGGAATTTTCAGGTAATGGCACTCTTATGTACTTGCTGCCCTATTCCTTTTAGGTGGTGGAGGTCATAGATTTGGAAAGAGCTATTATCGCAGTCTATCCTATAAAGTAATACACACTGCTGCCACTGTGCATTGGCAATGGTAGGGATCAATGTTGAAGGTGGTGGATGGGATGCCAATTATGCTCCTTAACTCCCATTCTTTCACAGAACTGAACATATGCTAGTTCCGTTCTGCTCTCAGGTTAAACGAAATGACCCAGATAAATAAATTATCATTGTATCCTTATCTGTATACAGTGTGGACATGCAGTCTATACACAGTCATAGTAATTCAGTGATAATGATTTTTTTTTAAATTTCAAAAATTAGACTTGAGCATCCAGCTTGGCCAATTTAATTGCAATCGATCTTTTTTAAAAAAAGAAATGAATCTGTGCTTAGTGAACAATATGCCGCATTGGCCATTTTTCTCTGATTATGCTGATTCATAACCTATAGTTTCAGGATCAGATTTAAGTTACGCAGGATAGGCAAAACTTCCAGTTTCATTTCTTTTAAAATTGGTCAAGGTGACCTTCAATACCATCAGCTCAACAAATCATCAACTTCACACACTAATGTATTGTAGAAAATCAACAGTCAGGACACATAGCTTTTCTTTAAACTTTGGTCAGTAACAGGCCAGGGACTTCCCAGCGTTGGTGGAGATGGGTGAATTGTTCAAGGTGCTTTGAGGGCATCCATAAGCCATTTCCAACTCTCTTCTTGCTTCAACTGATTTGTAGGCAGAGCAGTTAGTTCAGGAGTCAGCTGTGAGGAATGTGACCAGCATATCCTGTCCAATGAAGCAAGTTCTGAGTGAGTTGCATTTCGATGCTGGGAATGTTGGTTGGAAAGAGGATGTCATTATTCTTTTCTCACCATCAGACTTGAAAGATCTTGTGATGCCACCTCTTAAGGCTTAACTGCTTTAAATAGCATCAGAAAGAAGAACTGAGGACTCCATTTAGCTAATTTAATGGATAAGAGGCTGCAAAGACAAAACTTCATAGTTGCTGACAGTGCAACTCGGGGGCAAACATGCATACGTCCTCGCTCAGAAACATGTACGTACATGGTTCCAGATCCTCTATATCATTGCACTGTGCATGTGCACAGAATATGCACAACATCGAAATGGGATTCAGAGCAGAAAATGCCTGCAGGATACTAGTTGGAGTGAGAAGGGGAGAAAAACAGCACTTCACTGCACACACACCAATTTTCTTTTCCATTGAAAACTATCTTCCAGACAGAGGTTATAAATAGCAGGTACTAGTGCACACAATCACTTGAATGACTGCCCAACGACCATTCTTCACAGTTGTAGCGCAAATTACCTCTCAAACGCATCAACAACTTGTCTACGTAAATATGGCTGAATGCTTAGTCAAATAGATGGGCTTTTAGAAATATCTTACCTGAAGAAAGGAGAAGTAAAGAGGCAGAGAAATTTATGGAGTGAATTCCAAAAATTGTGACCAGACAGTTGTGGAGCGTTTGAAATGGGAGATTTTCAATGAGTTAGAATTACAAGAACTCAGATAGGTCAGAAAGTTATGGATCTCAGAGATCACAGAGAGATTGGAGGATAAAACTATGTAAAAAAAAAATTCAAATGAGCATCAGGATTTTAAAATCAATATGATGCTTAACTAGAGTCAATGTATATCAGCAAGCATGGGGTGAATAGGATTTGGAGCGAGTGAAGAGATGGCAGGAGAATATGAAACATGTCATGTTTACGGATGTCAGCCAGGAGTACATTGGAATTCTCACTCCAAAGGCATGGATGAAGATTTTGCACCAAATGAACTAAGATATGGATGGAGTTGGCGGTGCCACAAGAGGTGGAATGGGGTCTGAGAGTTTGTCATTCAAAGTTCCTCTCCGTGTCAAATATGGCATTAAATTTGTGAACAGCCGATTAAGCATCAAAATGGGAGAGGATGGAGTTGGTAGCCAGGGAAAACAATTTTAAGTGGGAATTGAATACAATGGGTTGGATCTTCCCAATATTTAATGGACAACATTTTTGCTCATCCAGTATTGGCAGTCAAATAACTTAAATTTACTGACTGTGCTGTGCAGGTGCTGAAAGGAGATGCTGTTGATGATGAACTGGTGCTTCATATGGGGTAATGCCGAGGGGCAGCATATAGGTGGGAGGTTGAGTCTGCAGCAGGTGGTGAGGGCACCAAAAAGAGGGTAAATTCAAACTAAACGGACCGGACTTTGGACATATCCAACAAATCAAAACTGGCCATCATGAGGCACTGTGGGCCATCACCTGCAGAACTGTACTCAACCACAATTCATAATCTCATTCAATGTGTATCCCTCACTCTATCACTACCATTAAGCTCGGAGACAAATACTGGTTAAATGAAAAATCCAGAAGGGTGTGCCAGGAATATCTCCGGGCATGCCTAAAAATGAGGTGTCAACCTGGTGAAGCTCGAACACTGAATCACTTGAACACTAAACAGCAGAAGCAGCATGCAATAGATGAGGCTAAGCAATTCCACAACCAACAGATCAGATCTCAACTGTGCAGTCCAGCTAGACTCAGTCATGAATGGTGGTGGACAACTCTGTCATGAGGCAGACATTCTGAACATTTCCCTGTCCTTAATGGTAAGGAATTCCAGCCTATCAATGTAATAAGTCAAAGCTGAAGTATTTGCATTCAACTTTGGCCAGAAGGTCGATGATCCATCTTGGCCTCTTCCAGAGGTACCCATTATCATGGGTACCAGTCTTCAGTCATTTTGTTTCACTCTATGCGAGATCAACAGACTACCACTGCACAGAGTCATGCAAGGGCTATGGTCTGATAATATTCTGGCAATGGTACTGAAGGATAGTGTTCCAGTCCAAGTTGCACGCTTAGGCACTACAATACACAAACTAAAATATTATAAGATATGTTTGCTTAGATAAGTTTGCCAAGTAAATCCAGTCAGACAGAGTGTCACGTTTTTTTAAATGAAAACTAAGCCAGAGATCCAGAATTTGTAAACATCATGCAGCCAACAGCCTTCATTACTCCTTTTAATGGTCCAATCAATCCTTTCTGGACAAGTATTTAAAAATCTATATTAGTCATGATAAAGACTTGTGGGATCGTGTTCAATAGTGATTGAGATCAGTGAATGGTGAAAATAGCCTCTTTATGGAGCATCCACAGTGGCACAGTTCGAGGTGATGCTGGCTATTACTCCTGATAGGATTAGAATGTCAATCCAGAGTGAGCTTGCATAATTAAGAGATGTTAGCCCTTTTGTCTTTAAAGTTAGTGATGTTAGTAAAAATATTAGACCTATGTGATCTAAATACATGATAAATTATTGTGTACTGAAGAAAAGTAGAGAGGATATTAACTGATCTCCCACAGCTGGGCTGTGAAATTTTATTTACTATTGCCAGTTTTGATAGTTCCTGCACATTTATTCATGCAGTTTCACAGAAGTGCTGTTTTGATAGTAAGTTGTTTAAAGGGGACAGCCGCCCTATTTAATATGTATCAAAATGTACATCCTCGGGAAGGAAACTGTTTGATGTTCTGTAATCTATTCAGGTCCCCAAAAGTAGTTGCTAAGGGCTAATTAATGTAATAATCCTCCCACAGTTTCGAGTGGGTCATGGAGACACGATGGTGGGGATTGCATTGTTCTGAGTAGGTTATGGTATTAACACTTATTCAGGGGCAGCCTTTGATACAGAAACATATCTAAACACTGCTTCAGCATGGGGCCAATAAGAATTGAAAGGTGTAAAAAAAGCAGTAATGGGTTGGAAGTGATGTCTAATTTAGGTTAGAAAATGTACTATAAAGACAGAGTTTTATGAATGAGTGAATGGAAACATGGCATAGTAAACAAAGAGTGCTTATGAGTGAGTTGCTAAAAAAAAATGATGATACAATATCTCACAGAGGGTTGGTGTGGGTTACAGGAAGTGGGGGTGGAGATGTAGCAGGCAATAGCAAGAGCTGAGGAGCCTGGCTTGATAGGAGGTGTGTATGGTAACAGAAATAGAGGGAGAGAAGATGGTGGAGAAAGGAATCTTCCTGCATTATGGTGCATTCGTCCAGGTGACTGGGACTCTGATCTTGGACCAGGTTGGAATGGCCTGGTGTCAAGACTTCCCCACTGGTCCTGGTGAGTGAGTACATCCTGTTTACACATCACCTCCAGGTCCCTGCCTGTAAATGGAAAGCCGATTTTCCATAAAAATCAAAATCAGGAACAAAAGCAGAAGTTTCTGCAAAAGCTCAGCAGGTCTGACAGCATCCGTGAAGAAAAAAAAAATCAGCGTTAATGTTTCAGGTCGAGTCCCTCAGAACTGACAGCAGAACCTCTACCCTCACATACCCTCCTCCCAACAAAAACAAAGACAGAATCCCTCTCGTCCTCACATAAATAAGTGAGAAATTGTATGGTTACTAAATAAAAGAGAATATTAAACTGATCTCCTGCTGCTGGGTCATGAGATTTCATTTACTATTACTAGTTTTTGATAGTTCCTACACATTTATTCATGCAGTTTCACAGAACTGCTGTTTCAATGGCAAGTTTCTTAAAGCAGACAGCTGCCTTATTTAATGTGCATTTAAAAAATATAATCCATAAATTAGTACAAGATAGTAGCCCTAAATAAAAGTTAGAAATAGGTAGTACAGCGTTATAGGAATAGGCAATGTAGAACGAAATTTCAAAATGATCAAAAGCAGCACTGTACCGACATGCTAATAGAGGAAACTGTTTGATGTCCTGTAGCTATTCAGATCCTGAGAGATGGTTACTAAGGGCTAATTAATATTGTAAACTTTCCATAGCTTCAAGTGAATTAAAGAAGACATGATAGCAGGGATGGCATTGTTCTGAGTAGGTCTAAAAACAGAAAGAGGTCTAAGCATGGCTTGCAGCATGGGGCTGATATGAATTGAGAGGTGTAAGGCAACATTAATGGACTGGCAGCCTAGGAAGGGATGTCTAATTTAGTTTTTCTTGTAAAAGTAATATGTACTACAAAAATGCAGTTTTATAAATGAGGGAACGTAAATGTGGTATAGTAAATGTAGTGCATTTGTGAGTGAGTTAGTAAAGAGAATCATAATATCTCACAGGCTGAAAGAATTTCTCGATATTTTCAATGCCGCAAAATACAATTTGATAAAAATTGGACAAGCAGCTTGTTTATATACAACATGTTTATATCCAACTGTATTGCCAGCAGTGCTTCATAAAAAACTGAACTTGTTTCTTGTTTCCTGCAAGGAAGCCATTCCATTCTCCCAGTTTCTCCATCTCCATCAGGTCTATTCCAATAATGCTTCATTCCACAAGGGCTCTTCCATCATGTCTTCCTTTCTCCATAATGGACAATTTCCCCTCCCAGTGCGATTGACATGGCCGTCATAGTTATAGACAGTTATTGCTGACTCATTTCCCATACTTATCCCCTCAACTCCTTCCTTCCCAGAAAATTGACAGGGTCCTCCTTGTTCTCCATCCTACAGTTTCCCTATTCCAAGGATCATCCTCCACCATCTCCAGAAGGATGTCACCACCAAACACAACTTTCCCCCAACTCCTTCCCCTTAGCATTTCACAAGGACTGGTTCCTCTGAAACAGTGGGCTACTCCACCAACACTCTGAACCACTTCACCCCGGCCAGTCCCAAACCACCATGCACATATACTAGCTGTGGTTTGATTGAATGTATTTTGGCCCACTAGTTGGCCTTTTCAAACCAAATGAAAGAAAACCAATGATCAACAATGTTTGTCATTTGCAAAAGGCATTTTGGACTGATGACTTCAATACACTTCAGCTAGATTACATCCTCCTCGTGTATTCGCAACAGAAATAAGTTCAACTTTGACAGAGCATTGTTGATAGTACTGTGTGTACCCAGGGGCAGGCTGAGTATAAACAGACTGCTTGTCCAATTTCTAGCAAATTAAATATTTTGTAGCACTGAAAACATTGGGAATTGTTTTTCAGTTTTTATCATACTTTAAGTTGATAACCCAAAGAGGGTGGAACAGTGGCTCAGTGGTTGCACTGCTACCTCATGGCACCAGGGACCTGTGTTCAATTCCAACCTCAGGTGACTGTGTGGAGTTTACACATTCTTCCCGTGTCTGCGTGGGTTTCCTCCGGGTGCTCTGGTTTCCTCCCACAGCCCAAGAATGGGCAGGTTAGGTGGAATGGCCATGCTAAATTGCCCAAAGTGTCCAGGGATTTGTAGGTTAGGTAGATTAGCCACAGGAAATACAGGATTAGAGTAGAGGATTGGATCTGGGTGGGATGCTCTTCAGAGGATTAGTGTGAACTTGATGGTCAAGTTGGCCTGCTTCCATACTGTAGGGATTCTATGATTTTAAAAAAATGCTCATCTAGGAAAGATTGTCTGGATCAGTAAAAGGATCGTCCTCACAAAGTTAAATGCCTATGTAAGATACAAAATCTCTGGCTTTGCTTTGACATAAAAGGATGTTATGACCCTCTGAACAGCTCAACTTATAAATGTTCTTGAAGCTTGAAGGCAAGCATAGCTTTTAATTTTTTTTTACATTTTGTATAGCTTTAACAACATTTTTATTGGACACAAATTTATTTGGCAGAACTGGATTTGGAAGAGGAGAAACGTGGTACAGTTGATGGGCCTGAGAAACTCTTCCATATTATGTGATTCTACAAGGAGTTCTTAAGAAATTAAGGAAAGCTTCTGAAATTGTATCTCCTGCTTTTTGTTCATTAGAATAGAAATGTACTGTCCCATATGTTATTTAAAATCCATTTTGAAGCTTATGAAGGCTGAAAGAATATTGGGTCCAAAGTACGATCAGTTATCTCAATGTGGTTTTGCCTTTAAAACTTGATTTGCCAACACATGCAATTATGCTTACTTACGTTGCAAGGTCAAATCTGTTCTGAGAACTCTTGCTAATCATTCAAATGACCTGACATAGTCCTCAATGTTCCGTGGGTTACCTTTGTCCTGGCAAACATTCATTCCTGACACACATTCCACAGGGAGTGCAAGATTAGAGCACAAATGTAAAAAATACTTTCGTGTGAGAAGAATACACAACATTGTGAATGAAAACTATTACATTTTATCCTTTCACTCATGATTCTGGAAAATAATCATTGATATATGTGCAGAATTGAAAAAAAAGCTAACCTTGGATAAACTGTTTTATTGTTTTACAATGACTGTGGTTTTTATCTCTAAAAGAGCTCCTAATGCATCACATAATCCACAGCAATCCTAGCGTTGGACATGACAGTTCTTTGCTGCTGAATTTTGTTTTGCCACAGCAGCAAAGCAGAGAACTGCCAAAGGATGAGGATCTTCGGTACGGTGAGGATAACATTCAGGAAAAGAGGATGGTAACAAAGAAAGTCGGCTGTAACATATACCTCCAGCCAGAGATCTGCAGCAGCCACTGAAGAATAGTTCAACACTTGAACATATCCTCCTCCTTTACATTTACAGTCATGTGTACACTTGTAACTGCATGTAACAGTCAGGCAGGCGATGGCTGAGTGGTGTTATTGCTGTCTGCTAACCCAAAGACCCAGTTAATGATTTGGAGACAAGGGTTTGAATCCCATAACAGCAGATGGTGAAATATGAATACAACAGAAATCTGGAACTAAGAGTCAAATGATGACCATTATTACATTATCAATTGCTGGAAATGCCCATCTGGTTCACTAATGCCGTTTAAGGAGGGAAACTGTCATCCTTACCTGGTCTGGTTTACACGTAACTCCAGAACCACAGTGACACGATTGGCTCTTAACTGCCCTCTGGGTTGGGTGAATAAATGTTGGCCTGGCCACTGATACCCTCATCACATGAATGAGTAAAAAAAGTAGACTTTGGTATGACACTGGATCATCACGATAATCAAATTTTAATTTGCATTATCGGCATGTCATGCAGGCCTTACACAATGACTTATAAACTGTGATAATACTATGGCTTTAAGATGTTGTATTTTGTCCTTTTTTTAAATGAAGAGAGGTTTTAAAGCAGAGGAATCGAGTGGCTGCTTCAAGCCAACAATATAAACAACTTGTGAAGCCTGGTTTGTTTTTTAAAAGTTGGAACAATAGAAACACCCTGAATGGGTGGGGTCAAGCTCCCACAGAACTAGAATTTTAGTTTTATCTTTCAGTAGCAGTTGCTGAGGTCTTAAAGCTGGATGTGGATGCTGTTTTTCCTCTCTCTATTCGAGCTAAAAGTTGGGGTTCTCTTCCTGCTGCTAGAATTGCATGTGACACAATCGATTTGAGTGATGTTGCCTTGGCCAAGGATGTCGCTGTATTGGGATCTTACTAAATTGGAACAATTAATGAATAGTTTATAATTTTGCTAAGTATTTTGATGGAGTTAGTTAAGTCTTTTTTATATGTATTTTTAAATATAGTGTATGAATAAAGCATACTTTCCTTCCAGCCTGATAGTTTGACCAATCAAATTGCATCAGGAATGTAACACCTACTATTTGCCTCTAAAATAAGAAAAAAACACTAGGGTCTAGGCTATCTCCTTGACATATTTTGAGGGGGTTTGCTCTGTCCAAAACATAAAAAGAACAACAAAAACTGACCTAAAATGATTGCTGCGATCACCTGACCACAGACTAAGGAAAGCCCAGGAGACCCTGTAAGTAAACAAAAGTTTCTGCAGTGAAACTACTTTGTTTAAAAGATCAAAAAATAACAAGTTAGTGATTCAGGCTTCCATTTATATATGCCTGATAGGTGTCTCACATCGCATGTGAAAGGGTTCCTGCACAGTACCCAAATTGTTAGAAAAAAGCGAAACTAGAAATGGAAAACCCCAAATGAACCCTATTTCTGGTTTGTTGCTGAAAGGCAGCTGCTAAGGACGAGCAGGGACTGGTAACAGCAAGGAGTGAAATATAGACACTGTCTCTCTTATGTTTTTTGCCTCATTGCCCTGAAAAGAGTACACAGTTTAAAAAAAAATCTGAGGAACAGCATATCACCTAGAACTCAATGACATCGAAGTACTTTAACACTACTGAGGATGCTTGTCAATTTTAAAATAATAGTGGTTTTAGATTAAAAAATCTAATATCTAAAGATATCTTAAATGATTTTTGAACTTGATTATTCTTTATTATTCTTGTCTCTAACACTCTCTCCCTTTTAAATTTTATATCTATTTTATGCGTGTTTTTGTTGTCTCAAAATATATACTCTTTGCAGCTAGTAACTTATAAAATTCCTCTGTTCCTCACTAAAGAAAACCCTTATAGATGGCTCCTTAATTTTGGAGTAGTACAGCATTTTGATTAGAGTGCAATAGCTGCATGCTGAAAAGAAATAAAAATAAAATTAAAATTAAAATTAAATCGGTGCAACTGACTCAGAAGGGCTTAAAAAAAATTACTCTTCCTTACCTGATCGTAACAAAATTGGGGGCTCAGCTAGTGCATTCCCGCAGATGAACGACAGAATTGGAGGTGAAAGAAATTATTCCTTTGAAAGCGGTTTTGAAAAACAAATTACAAATGTTCTTTTCTGGTCTATTTTGGGAAAACTGCTGAAAGGTCCATTTAAAATTAATGCATTCATGGAGCAGGATGAAATAACTTTCAGAAATCTAAAAGCACTGTCCTTGGAAGAATTATAAAAGCTCACTAGGCCCTTGGGGGTAGAGTGCCACAGAAATTGCAAAACAGATGGCAAAACATAGAGAGGTGGAATCAAAGGAAAGAGAATTCCATGAGTGGAATAAAAGAGACAGTGTGTGTCTGGCAATGAAAGAATATCGAGAATTCGAGAAAAGAAAAAGTGAAAGGGTGTTCTGATTGAGATAGTTTGAGCTAGAAAGATGAACAGCTATGGTGAGGAAACCACACTTAACACAATTAAGACTGGAGAATACAAGTTCACTTACTACCTCTCCAAATTTGATGAGGAAGAGGTGAACTCCTTGATTATCTCTCTTGAAAGTCAACACAAAGAAATGGCCAGACGGATTTAGAATTTAAAAAGCTTCATAAATTTGATTTAACCAGAGGATACAGCACTTTAAGTTGAGACCCATGTAAATTTTTAGACGTAATTCTCCTTCAGGAGATCAAAAATTCAATGTGCTTTCCAATTTGGACTAACGTAGAAGAACACAAAGTAGCATGGCCCAGTTAAGCAGAAATTCTGGCTGACCCATCGGTGAGTTAATAAACTCAAACTCGGGTCACAAACTGGAGAGAGGTAGGTGCAAGGCAAATATTCCCAAGACAAGCTGAAGAGAAAGGAATGTAGAACTGTAGAAAGTAGAAGGTAGAGCTCTGGTCATTAAAAGAATGGATGTGAATGGGAGAAATCTGGGAAACCTGTGTGGGAAGCCAGGCTTTGTAAAGGAAAACTGTTCGTTTAGCCATTCACAGCAACTGAACCAGCAAGGCTAGTGTCTGTAGCATTAAAGTGGTTAGTATCTGCTCAGTTGTGACTGTTGACCTGGATAACTGTTAGGAATTTGTGTCAAAAGAAATCGTGAACACTGATTGTACAATCAGCCAGAGTGAGAAATCAGCTTTTTTCTGAGATGCCAGGTGTCGGAGGAGCTTGCGAAAGGGGAACATACAATGATTTTTAATGCGAAAATAACTTAAATTCCAGTTTACTGATGAAGGACTCATGAGAAAATGTACAGAGATGCCACTGGTTAAAGTTTACTTCGTGAGTTTGTGGTAACAGTGTCAGTAGTTTCAAGCCTACCTATGCCAGGGATATTGAGGACTGATCTGTCTGCTAGCAAAATATACTTCTCAAATGGAAAAAGGCATTTCAGAGAGACTGCGGAAAGCTGGCAATCAGCAGAAAGGCAAGGAACTAGAAGAGATTTGGAAGCCCCACACGATTTAATAAAAAACTTCTAGGGTTGAAGTGGGTGATGAAGGGTCCCATGGATTAAGTCAGTAGAAAGTGGCAAAGAAGCTGGGAACCCAGAGAGGTTCGGAGGTGATATGATTAACGAACAGCTTCATAGTAATGTTACAGAATGAAATGAGCATTTCTCACGTAGGACAGGAAGACAGGAGAAATGAAAAGTGAAGCCTTGTTTTGGGGAAGAGACGTTGCAAGAGAGAACAGCTGGAGCAGTAGATGTGGTAGATAAGTTTTTAAATTCATGTGGGCATCATTGGCTAGGTCAGATTGGTTGCTCCATCCCTAAGTGACCATAGAACATTTAAGAGCCAATTATATTGCTGAAATCTGGAGTCACAAGTGGCCAGATCAGGTAAGGGCAGCAGTTTCCTTCCATGAAAGATATTAGTGAATTAGATGGGTTTTCTTGACAATAGACAATTGTTTCATAGTTATCATCAGATCCCTAATTCCAGATTTTTATTGAATTCAAATTCCACCATCTGCCATGGCAGAATTTGAACCCAGGTCCGCAGAACATTCTTTGAGTCTTTGGATTAGCAGTGTAGAGGATTAGCAGTCTAGAGATAATACCATCACCTCCTCTGTGGCACATACTTGACATGAATGAGTACCCGCAAGAACACAATGAAGTTAGAGATAATGGGAACTGCAGATGCTGGAGAATCCGAGATAAAGTGTGGAGTTGGACGAACACAGCAGGTAAAGCAGCATCTCAGGAGCACAAAAGCTGCCGTTTTGGCCCTAGACCCTTCATCAGAAATGGGGAATGGGGAGAGGATTCTGAAATAAAGAGGGAGAGAGGGGGAGGTGGACCAAAGATGGATAGAGGAGAAGATAGCTGGAGAGGACAGTATGGGTGGGGAGGTTGGGAGGGGATAGGTCAGTCCGGGGAGGGCGGACAGGTCAAGGGGGTGGGATGAGGCCAGTAGGTAGGAAATGGAGGTGCGGCTTGAGGTGGGAGGAGGGGATAGGTGAGAAGAACCGGTTACATGAATGGACTACATGAATGAGACTATGTCAATATTTACATTTGAGCAGCAAAGCAGAAAAGGATCACAAAGTGGTAAAAGCAAGGATAGAAAGACTCTCTCTTTCCTTTGCTTTTAGGAAATCATGATCCTTCTAATGATCAATGACTCCTTCTCTCCCACTATTCCTGCTCTTAAAAACAGCTCCCAACAAAAAAAAGCCATTCACAACAAAATCTGTCATTGCTGAGGATAACAGTCAACAGTTAAACAACTGTGGTCTCAGGTTAAAAATCTAATGCCGCAAGGACCCCTCAGTGCACTTTAATGGATAGTTTTTATTATTTCAATATCTATAAGGTGTATTCTCCTTTTTATTTTTCTTGGTGTTATGAAGACAAAATCCTTGATTCTGTCACTCAAAAAACCGTTGTAATTGGCTTCTTAATTTTAGTTGTACTACATTTTAATTGAAATGTAAAAGCTGTGTGATATAAAGAAATAAAAATTTGTTACAATTCACCAAGAGGTGAACTATAAAGGGATATTTATAAAAGGGATCTAAACTAAATCTTCCCACCACTCGCTCACCAGGGCACAAAAACTTGTAAAAACTGCTTGCTATCACAAGTATTAAAATTTGTGTCACTTTACGCTGCAATTCTCAACAACTAAGGATGACTACTGTTCAGAAAACCCAGGCAAATTATAATTTATATACTTTCAAATCATCATATCAATAATTATCACCCTGTAGTTTGGTGGAAATGTAAGCTATGAGAAGGTTCCAGAGAGGCAGCAAAGAGATCTAGAGAAGTTAAATGAATGGGAATCACAGTGGCACGAGTGTGAGTTAGAAAACTGGAGCACCATTCACTTTGGTCATAAAAGTAGAAATTGAATATTTTTTTAAAGATGTGAAACTTGTTCATGCCGATGTTATGACGATTAAAGTGTACTTGTAAAAAGGCATTCAGAAAATCAGGGGGTTCAGCAAGCAATTAGCAAGGCTAAACACAATTTGCCCTCAATAAAAAGTCATTGGATTCAAGAGTAAAGAAGTCTTGATGCAATCACCCCAAGTTTTAATGAGACAACACCAATGGTACATTGTGCAATTTTGATCTCCATACTTAAGAAGCATATATGAGAGAGACTGAGCAAGTTGAATCTACATTCTCTGGAGGTTACAAGAATGAGAAGTGTTCTAAATGAGATTCTCCAGGGTCTTGACAAGGTAAATGCTGCAAAATTGTTTCCATTTTGAGGGGAATGCAAAACATGCCAGCACAGGTGCTAAGTTTGAGATTGTTACAGGTGCAAAATGTAAGCAGCAGAGATATTCAAATAATAAAACAAATTAAATATGATAGAGGTGGCAGGATGGGTAATGTACAGTTGCTACAGGATGTGGGATCTGCTGGACACCAAGGTGGTCCGAAGACAAACATATCTGTACAAAGTAACTTGTACCTCAAGGAACTTCAGATTTCAGTTGAGGAGCTGAAGTCTGAACATGACGTCAGGTGAACAGTTGAGTGGACAGAATGTTAAGAAAAAGTTAGTTGATGAACAGTGGCAGACTTTTGCGTTCATGTCTCACAATAAAGACGAATCCCAGAGAGAGGGAACAGGGTTCCCAGAAGGTTACAAAACAGCCATGGTTAACAAAGGAAATTAAAGACAGTACTAAATTGAAAGAAACAAATACAATATGCCAAGGTTTAATATTACACCAGAGAACTTGAAAAGTTTTAAAAACCAATAAAAGATAGCCAAAAATTTGCAAACAAGGAGAAATACAATTTGAGGGTAAACTGTCAAGTAATATAAAAATGGGTAGTACAGCTTCTTTAAAAAGGAAAACGGAGGCCAGGGTAAATGTGGGTTCCTTAGAAAATGAGCCTGGGGAAATGATAATAGGGGACCATGAAATGACAAAGGAGTTCAGTAAATACTTTGCATAAATTTTCACTGCTAGTATTCCAAAAATACTAAATCAAGGGGCAAAATGGGAAGATGGAATAAATACAGTAACTTCAAGTGGGGAAAAAGTAAAAGGGTTAAAAGTTCTAAAGGCTGATATGTTCCCATATGTTATGGATTGCATGCTAGGAATTAAATAAGCAGCTACAGAGAAAGTGTATACCCAGAAAGCAATATTCCAAGAATGGAATCTTACAGGCTGTTAAAGTCCGAGAAAAGTAGGAAACTGCAAATGTAACACACCTATTTAAAAGGGAAGGTGACAAAAAAAGTGCTATTATCAAGTTTGTCAATGACCCAGTAGAGGAGGGAAGGCACCTGATAAAAATGGCACAAAGAGTCTATAAAGTGATACAGATTTAGTCAGTGGGCGAAAACTTAGCAGATAAAACATAAATGTAGAAAATGTGAGATCATGTCATTTGGTGGCAGGAAGAATAGAGAAGCTGACTACTATTTAAATGACAAAAACTGCAGAAAGCTGCAACACAGAGAAAGGGATTAGGGTAATCCTCGTACATGAATCACAAAAAAAACCAGCATACAAGTTTATCAGCTAACAGGGAAGATGAGTGAAATGTTGGCCTTTATTTCAAAGGGAATGGAGCATAAAAATCAGGGATGTTTGATAATGCTTTACAAGGCACTGATTTAGACCATAGCTAGCACACTGTAAACAGCTTTGTTTCCCTTATCTAATGAAGGAAACACTGACATTGGAGGCAGTGCAGAGATGATGAATCACTTATTGATCCCAGGCATGGAGGGATTTTCTTGTGAGGTGCAGCCGAGCAGGTTTGAGACTGCACACAATGTTTAGATGAATGAGAACTGACCATATTGTAACACACACAATTCTTAAGGGACTTGAGAAAGCAAAGCTGAGTGGTTATTGTGAGAGCGCTTAGAACTAGAAAGTATAATTCCAGAGTAAGGCCACTTTTAAATCAGCGAGGAGGGGTTTTTTTTCCCCCTCTCAGACAGTCTCATGAACCTGGGAAATTCTTTACCACACAGGACTATAAAGGTTAGATTGGGAAGTATGAACACGGTTGAGACAGGCCGATTACAAAACCAAAAACCTTAAACTAAATGTTACAATTAGTACTCCATATTGATTTTTATTCCGGAAATCCTCATTTCCTGATTATATAGCTTCACTTACTGAATCGTCAGAAGTATGTTTTATATGAGAATTATTTGATAAATGAAAAGTAGACTAAATACAAGCATATGTAATTGGCTAAAGTCTGTCTGTACCTGAAAGTGTATCTTGAACTTTCTCATTAGTTTGTGACAAGCAAACTTTGTTGTTTTAAAGCAGAAAGCTGGCAGTTTTGACAATGACAAGGACACTGCATCTCTGCAAGTACTGCGTGTGCTCCCTCTAGTGTTGATGCACAAACATACATAGCCTTTAGTATTTATTTTGTCTGTTTTCACTATTTGCAGATTTTCTCTCTACCATTTTTAGTCATAAATGAAACATTAACCTTCACTCTCTTTCTCCACAAGGGCAGCCTGACCTGATTATTTCCAGCTTTTTGTTTCGATGCAAACTTACTTGAAGGTCACTGCACCACTGCAATTTATCTGGCTCGCACTGCAGACAAACATTTCCCACCCTGATCTCACACCAACCCAATTCACTACACGCTCCTCCTGACCCATTTCTGCTACACACAGGAGACGTGGATTGATTAGGAATAGTCAGCATGGCTTTGTGCATGGGGAATTGTGTGTCAAGTTGAATGAGCCTTTGATGGATGTATCCAAAAAGATTGAGGGCAGAGTAGTGGAGGTTGTTTAAATGGATTATAATAAAGCTTTCAACAAGGTTCCACATGCTAGACTATTTGGTAAAGATAGATCACATAGGATTCAAGGAAAGCTTGCCAATTGGATACAAAATTGGCTTGACAATAGCAGACGGAAGGCGGTAATGGAGGGTTTTCAGACTGGAGGCCTGTGACCAGTGGTATTCTGCATGGATTGGTGCTGGATCCACTTCTGTTTTTTCTTTATATGAACGATTTGGATGAGAACTTAGGAGTTGTGGTTAGTAAGCTTGCTGGTGGCAACAAAATTGATGATATAGTCAACAGTGAAAAAGGTTATCTAAGATTACAAAGGGATCTTAATTAATTGGTCCAATGGGCTGAGGTGTGGCAGGTAGAAGTTAATTTCAATAAATGTAAAATATTGCATTTTGGTAAGAAAAACAAGAGCAGGACTTATTCAGTTAATGGTAGGGCCCTTGATAGTGTTGTCAAATAGTGAGACCCAAGGGTTCAGGTACATAGTTCTTTGAAAGTTGCATTGCACACAGACAGGGTGGTTAAGACGACGTTTAGCATGCTCGCCTTCATTGCTCAGACCTTTGAGTACAGGAGCTGGGACATCATGTTGAGGTTGTACAGGACATTGGTGAAGCCACCTTTGGAATACTGTGGACAGTTCTGGTCACCCTGCTATAAGAAGGATGGTACTAAATTGGAGAGGGTTCCGAACAGCTTTACCATGATGGGATTGGAGGATTTGAGCTATGAAAGGCTGGATAGGCTGGGGCGGCTGGGGCTTTTTTTTTGCTGGAGTGCTGGAGGTGAGGGTTAACCTTATAGAAGTTCATAAAATCATGACAGCCATAGATTAGGTGAATTGCAAAGGTATTTTCCTTAGGGTGCATGTGATGAACCTTTGAAAAAAAATTACAAGAGGTCCTGCAGCTAGAAATTCCAGGGTATTCAGAAGATTCATGCTTCCCAGTATCTCACTCATAACCTCACAGCCACACAGAACAAGCCTCAGACAAGATTGGGACAAAGTATCACAGTGAAATAGTAAGCCCAGAATTTCACAACTAAACCAGGCTGCTTGACATTTTACATGGCTTACCCCAAGTCGCCATTTATCTAGATGATGTGTTAATGACAGGGAAGGCCAATGGGGAGCACTTAGAGAATTTGGACATAATCCTTTGACATTTCTCCAAGTGACCTACTTGGGCTACAGAGTTCACAAGACTGGGTTAAATGCATTGGAAGGTAAAAAGAGGGCAAAGGTGCCCTGCTCCCACATCTGTACCAGAGCTTAGGTCTTTCCATGGTCTGGTGAATTATGCTGAAAAGTTCACACATAACCTGTCCTCTATCCTGGCACCTTTGCATCAACTCTTGAAAAACGGGTCAGCCTTAGATATGACCTGTAGCCAAGCCATAGCTATTTCTTCCCTTCCCTGAAAGCTATCATCCTCTAAAGGTGCTGGCAAAATTTGGTATTGATATGCAAAGCTTCCCTGTACAGCATCAGAGTAGTATTAGCTTATAGGTGGCCCGATGGAGAGGAGCACCCAATTGTATATGCATGCAGGACTTTGGTAAATACAGAGTGCAAATATGCCCAGATAGAGAAGAACGGTTTGGCGGTCAAATTTGGATTCAGAAAGTTCCACCAATACCTTGACAGACATAAACTGATAATAATAAACAGACCACAAACTCCACTTTAAGTAGGATCAAAGAGGACAAGACAGTGCCACCCACAGCTTCTGGATGAATTCAGCAGTGGGCTCTAATATTAAGTGCATCTAATTACAAGTTTGAACACCATCCAGGAAGTTGAGTAGCAAACACAGCTGCATTGAGCAACCTCCCTCTGGCAGATACACCACCTGTGGTAGTGCCATTGGAAAAGTCTGTCAGGGTTTTACATTTTCTGAACACACTTTCAGTCACAGTTGAAAATATCAGACTTTGGGCGCAGAAAGATTTGATCCTGGTGGTGGTGGTGACAGGGGAAACCAAAGGGACATCATAACCAGCATTGTACCTTTTTGGACCCGGAGAGATCAGACCACAATAGAAGACAGCATATTATTATGGGGAGCAAGAGTGATTGTCCCAAGCAAAGATCACCAGTAGATACTGGCTGAATTCCACCAGGGTCATCCAGGGATTTCCAGAATGAAGATGTCGCCAAGAAGTTGTGTCTGGTGGCCAGGATTGGTTGCAGAGATAGCCACATTGGTTACACAGTGCATGAACAAGGACAAAGAGTACCACTAGCAGCTCCCAGACATTCATAAAAATAGCTGAGAAAACTTTGGACGCTGCTACACATCGACTACGCATGTCTTTTCATGGGCTCAATGTGCTTAGTCATTATGGATGCCCACCCAAAGTGGTTGGACATGCATACAGTTCATTTGTCAAACACAGGGATAACAATAGAAAAACTGTGTGCGTCTTTTGCAACATATGGACTCCCAAAAGTGTTGGTCACAGATAACAGGGGATTGTTTACCAACAGTGAATTTGAATATTTCCTAAAGTCAAATGGTATTGAATATGTAAGGGCAGCGCCATACCATGCATCATCCAAATGGTCTGGCAGAAAGTGCAGTCCAAACTTAGGGCAGGTATAAAGAAACAGCCTACAGCTTCGTTAGATACCAACAGTCCTGACTCCTATTTGATTAAAGGGCCACACCTCATGGAACTCCAGCAGAGTTGCTAATGGGAGAAGGCTCCACACCAGGTTAAATCTGATCCTGGGCCTGAGGGCAGGGTGAAATGGCATCATGAATGCCAATGCTGGACACACAACTCTGCTGAGCGAGACAGACAGTTTACTTCAGGGGACAAAGTTTGGAGTAGAAACCATGGGAATGGCACTGCATGCATACAAAGCATTGGTGGTGCAAGGTCAGGTCCACGGATGTATAAAGTTCTGGAAGGTGTGACGGTCCTGAATGAGTACATGGACCATATGACGGCTGCAAACCCATAAATGGTGCAGGTGCAAAACTTCCCTCCTCCTCGGTTGCCTTTCTGATTGTTCTGGAATCCATAGGTTCTCCTTCTCTGTCAAGCCTTGAAGATGCCTTCGAACCCGAGACAGATACAGATGCCACCACTTCAATGCTTTTATCATTTGAAGAAAATGAATTTCTCTGAGGTGCCCCAGGCACAAGAGGCAACCTACTGTGTGTCACATGCTACCTGTACCACAGGCAAAGTTGGAGGACTTAACCGGTGCTAAAACGCCCCAACAGGAACTACAAGACAAAGAATCAGGCTACGTCCTTGGATTCAGTGGGGGAGGGATGCAGTGATTTTAATGAGGTCAACCAGGTGGACCTCAGGGTATGAGTTCACTGATTGGGCACGTTAATCTAGTCAAATCAGGGAGCCCTACTGACAGATATAAACAAGAGTGTCAGAGGTTCTGTTCACTCTGATAGCTGACTCCAAGGGAGCTGGATCAGTGTCAAGGACTTTCCACATGTAAATAAAGGGTGATTTGGCGATGGGATACTGGCCACTATGGAGTTATTTCACTGGCTGTAAGTTATTTCAAACGGTAAACGTATGGAATAAAAGAATAAAACATAAGTTGTAGAATACAAAATTTCATTGATTGAAATGAAGACAGGATTTTAAAATTTACCCTTCTGTTTCTCACAGGCTGATGTTGAACTTAGCCAAAGTACAACTAATTTGTTAAAAAAAACTAACCACAACTTGGGGATAATAGTATTTTCATATCCTTAAGTCTTTCCCACTTTATCATTCATGTCATGAAGGGAGGATTTTGGATATGGTTCCATAATATCTAGCTGTTATCTCACTCAAAGTGGCCAAATATCACGTCTAAAACTTGGTAACTGAGATATTTGGAGGTAACTGTACATAATTTTAGTTGTACTGTTGTCTAATCCACACTCGGTTACTTGTGGTCAATGGATAATGCCAAGTTAGAACAGTCTAATTTTCACCCTTTCCCTGAGAACACGGAGGCTCACAATACTAATTTGATTCTTGTTGCAGTCAAATAACTGACAAATTTTGTTCAGCAAGAGTATTAAAAATTATTGCATCAAAACAGATAAATGGAGTTTAGATAAATTTCAGCAATGATCAAACTGAGTAGAGAACAGATTGGAAGGATTCAATAATCTTCTCCTGTTCCTATTTCCTTCTGTAACTCACAGGCCATAGGCAGAAATATTTGTGCTATATAGTGGTAGTCTATAATCTCCCTAGTATCTCTCTTGCTTGTTCCCCATTCGCAGTTCAAGGCTGTTGCTGCAATCTGCAGTCTCATATGAATTATTGTTGTTTCTTTAACTGATTTCCTACAAATGATAGTCAGAGCACCCAAATACGTATTGCTTGTTGCCTTTACTCATCCATCTGTTAAACATTAGTTATTAAGTGCTTAAAGTTACATGCGATCAAACTGATTTGTCAACTAAAAGTTTAATTTTAGTTGGACTGAAAGTTCCTAATCGCATAAAAAATGGGAGAATACAAGCATGCCAAACATTTAACACTTTTGGATATGGTTTGCTTGGCCGCATTCACCAATTATAGCTCCACACACCCCCCGGCCACCAAATGTGATTGATAACTTCTGTTATTATCAACACTCTTTCTGCAACCCCCCTCCACCCTAGGGTTGGTCTCAGAACTTCCTGTTTGACTGAATACTGTAACTAGAAATTGGAGATCTTGTGATATCTCCTCCACAAGGTGGAACAATATTCAATCATTTAGACAACAAATAGGTCCTCAAAATGACACAAAGAGGATGGAGGGCGGCTTTGGAATGACCCGAGAGGGCTAAAGTGAGCACAGGCATAGCCTGAAAGGAAAGAGAGATTCCTGATTGCACTTAAATAGCATCACACCTTCCAGAGAAGGAAGTGGCACTGATTCATCAACTGAGTTTTCTTTTGGGTGGGGTCATGGATTGTTGGCAGCAATGGAACCATCATCCCATAAACTAAATTCCACTCACTTTGCACAAAGCTAATCTCAACCCAAGGAACTGCGTAACCTTTCTGACACGAGCTCTTTTGTTATTCCTAGTTAAAACCTCCCATTTAATTAAACTACCTTCACTGTATACTTGTCTAATTTCAACAGTGGTGTAGTGGCAGTCTTAATGGTCCAGTAATTCAGAGGTACAGGTTAATCTATAGTTCTGGGCTACACAAGTTTGCATCCCACCTCAGCAGATGATGGAATTTGAATCCAATTACTGAATGTGGAATTAAATGCTTGTCTAATAATGACTGCAAAACCATTTTCTTAAAATTGTCCAAAAACCCATCTGGTTCAGAATGCCCTTTAGGAATGAAATCTGCCATTCTTACCTGGTCTGGACTACATGTAACTCCAAACACAAACAATGTGGTTGACACTTAAGTTCCCTCTGAATTAGGCTGGTGAGTGATGTAGTTGTATTAAAACACTAAAAAACAAAACAAAATGGAATTAATCTGTGTGGGCTACCCAACATCAAACTAGGCACTAGACATGCAAACCAATTCCTGGCAAAGCAACCACCATCACCATCCCTGGGCAAAGCCACCAGATGTGATTAGTCAGAGATAATGGGAACTGCAGATGCTGGAGAATTCCAAGATAATAAAATGTGAGGCTGGATGAACACAGCAGGCCAAGCAGCATCTCAGGAGCACAAAAGCTGACGTTTTGGGCCTAGACCCTTCATCAGAGAGGGGGATGGGGTGAGGGTTCTGGAATAAATAGGGAGAGAGGGGGAGGCGGACCAAAGGTGGAGAGTAAAGAAGATAGGTGGAGAGAGTGTAGGTGGGAGGTAGGGAGGGGATAGGTCAGTCCAGGGAAGACGGACAGGTCAAGGAGGTGGAATGAGGTTAGTAGGTAGCTGGGGGTGCGGCTTGGGGTGGGAGGAAGGGATGGGTGGGAGGAAGAACCGGTTAGGGAGGCAAAGACAGGTTGGACTGGTTTTGGGATGCAGTGGGTTGGGGGGGGGGGGGGGGGGAAGAGCTGGGCTGGTTGTGTGGTGCAGTGGGGGGAGGGGACGAACTGGGCTGGTTTAGGGATGCAGTCGGGGAAGGGGAGATTTTGAAACTGGTGAAGTCCACATTGATAACATTGGGCTGCAGGGTTCCCAGGCGGAATAGGAGTTGCTGTTCCTGCAACCTTCGGGTGGCATCATTGTGGCACTGCAGGAGGCCCATGATGGACATGTCATCTAGAGAATGGGAGGGGGAGTGGAAATGGTTTGCGGCTGGCAGGTGCAGTTGTTTGTTGCGAACTGAGCGGAGGTGTTCTGCAAAGCGATCCCCAAGCCTCCGCTTGGTTTCCCCAATGTAGAGGAAGCCGCACCGGGTACAGTGGATGCAGTATACCACATTGGCAGATGTGCAGGTGAACCTCTGCTTAATGTGGAATGTCATCTTGGGGCCTGGGATGGGGGTGAGGGAGGATGTGTGGGGACAAGTGTAGCATTTCCTGCGGTTGCAGGGGAAGGTGCCGGGTGTGGTGGGGTTGGAGGGCAGTGTGGAGCGAACAAGGGAGTCACGGAGAGAGTGGTCTCTCCGGAAAGCTGACAGGGGAGGGGATGGAAAAATGTCTTGGGCGGTGGGGTCGGATTGTAAATGGCGGAAGTGTCGGAGGATAATGCGTTGTATCCGGAGGTTGGTAGGGTGGTGTGTGAGAACGAGGGGGATCCTCTTGGGGCGGTTGTGGCGGGGGCGGGGTGTGAGGGATGTGTGCAGGAAATACGGGAGACGCGGTCAAGGGCGTTCTCGATCACTGTGGGGGGAAAATTGCGGTCCTTAAAGAACTTGGACATGTGGGATGTGCGGGAGTGGAATGTCGTATCGTGGGAGCAGATGCGGCGGAGGCGGAGGAATTGGGAACAGGGGATGGAATTTTTGCAGGAGGGTGGGTGGGAGGAGGTGTATTCTAGGTAGCTGTGGGAGTCGGTGGGCTTGAAATGGACATCAGTTACAAGCTGGTTGCCTGAGATGGAGACTGAGAGGTCCAGGAAGGTTGGGATGTGCTGGAGATGGCCCAGGTGAACTGAAGGTTGGGGTGGAAGGTGTTGGTGAAGTGGATGAGCTGTTCGAGCTCCTCTGGGGAGCAAGAGGCGGCGCCGATACAGTCATCAATGTACCGGAGGAAGAGGTGGGGTTTGGGGCCTGTGTAGGTGCAGAAGAGGGACTGTTCCTCGTAACCTACAGTGGTTTACATTCAGGAGAGAATGGCCCTGGCAGTCATAGACATTGATTTTGGACCTTACAAAATCTTGTGAAATCAGGTCAAACACAGTGATAAACCTCCTCCTCTCGGCAAGTGAGTCAATACTCCTCCTTGCTGAGCACAATTTGAAGGAAATTCTGAGAATGACATGGACACAAAAATGTACTCTGGGTAGGGACTTCAATTCATCACTAGCAGTGGCTTGGTAGTGCCACTCCCAATCAAGCTACCTGATTACTGAAGAACATAGCTGCTAGACTGGGTCTGCAGCAGCTGGTGAAAGAACTATAAGACAGAAAAATAAAACATAACTTTCTTGATCCAATCTGTGGTGACACACCTATTCTTGGAACTACTGGTACGAGAGAAGTCCCATTTTCATACTAGGGCATATGACTTTACCTGGAGATAATGGGAACTGCAGAAGCTGGAGAATCCAAGATAACAAAGTTATGCTGTCATGCTGGGGCTAGATGAACACAGCAGGCCAAGCAGCATCTTAGGAGCACAAAAACTAGACCTTGAAGGGTCTAGGCCCGAAACGTCAGCTTTTGTGCTCCTAAGATGCTGCTTGGCCTACTGTGCTCATCCAGCCCCACACTTTGTTATCATATGACTTTGCTTATATGTGACAGACTTTTAACAAATCAACAAATTCAGTTTTGGGCATCAATGAAGTGCTGTCAGGCCAACAGCAGTTACAAAATTGCAACTTCAATCTGTAGCCTCATACTTCAGCATATGCCCCACTCTACCATAACCATCAAGTCACAGCACTATGCCTGGTTCAATGAGGAGTGCAGAAGGATGACAGAAGCAACCGTCACGTACCTAAAAATAGGTTTCAAATTAGTGAGGCTACAACACTGGCCTACTTGCATGCCCAAATGGCATAAGCAGCAAGTAATGTTCAGACTAAATGATCCCACACACAACTGATTAAGTTTAAGCTCTGTAGTCAGCCACATTTCTTGATGAATGGCAGTGGACAAAACAAGTAACTGGAGAAAGCTCAAGTAAGTTCTCTATCAATGATGGGGCAGCCAAGAATCTCTATACAAAAGCCTGAATCTTTAGCAAAACTTCTTCAGCCAGAAGTGTTAAGTAGATGATCTATTTTTAGCTTCTTATGAGATCCCCAGCATCACAACGGTCAGTTCTCAGTCAGGTCGATTCGCCAATACCAATGCAAAAAATCAATTTTCAAATACAGTGATGAAAAAGTAAGCCAACAAATTTGACTTCTAATGTAAAATTTGTTCCTTAAAAAAATGCACATTTTTGTTGTTTTGTTTAATAGCAAGGTGCATTTCTAACGCGTTGCCTTCCTGAAATTTGCTCATATGCCCTGCAAACAAGAAACAAATTTGAAATGGGGCCCCTCACACAAAAAGGTCAGCCACCCCTGAGTTAGAGGCATGGAAATTAAGGAGCAGAAATCCATGGTTTCTGTCTGGATGACAGCATTCCTGTCATTCCAGCAGTTTCCTTGCAACGCAAGTGAGCCACCCAGTCAGTCCAAACTGCACAGGACAATGCTAAAAGGTATAGTGAGGCTGCCATTGTCCACAACCTCCTGGTAGTGTTGCTGTCCTCTACAGATTCTCAGCAGCCATTCACCTTTCATGCTCATGCCAATCAGATATATTTCAAAGAAGCCTCAGAGCAGACAAAAATGCTTTTAGGATTGCCACTCTGAATAAGTACCAGGGTGACTATTTTAATACCAGTAAGTACTGTTGGTTGTGTCATGTTTACATGGTTTGTTTGTTCTTTCAAAAACAGATTGATTATGATGTTATGACACAGGAACAGCAAGCTAAATCAAATCAGCCTTCTGCACTCATAATATAATAAAATTAAAATATTCAATGACAATCAAAATTGCCCTAATGGTTTCTAAACAGACGTTAGAAATAGCAGGTATCAGTCACTGAATTTATACAGAAACAAAAATTAACAATTTATTTTTAAAACTGCAACTTTAACAAAGCAAAACTGAACAATGAGGCAATCTGATTAATGTCTGTGATTTAAATCCAATCTTCTTTGATCATGGTCTTCCTCACATATAGACAGACAGGCACAGTTAAGGGATAAATTATAAAGGGAAACTAAAGGAAATATAAACTTATGCAGTTTCGATGATGCATAACATCACAGGCACATGGGACTGTATCTTGCTTGATTTCTGTAGAGACCAATCAATGCAAATGGCTACCAGTAGGCTTTGAAGAATACTCATTTATTTCTCATACAGAGGTCCTAGCTTACAAACTTTCAATAAAGTAATAATGGGACAATAACTAGAGAGCAACTAAAATTCCTTCCAGTAGCTTTGACAGCCACGGCCTTCCTGTCCAAAAATACAATTCAAACCAGTTCAAACTTTGGTTTCTTTTTCTGCTGTTTCCAACATTCTCTTTGGTACGCACTGGCCTTCTTGTGATGGCCCTTTTTAATGTCCCAAAGGCTTTTAGCCAGCCTTTGAACATAACACATTATCAAAGCCGAAACATAGAATCATCATAGAATCCCTACAGTGTGGAAGCAGCCATTGAGTCCAGTGGTCTTTGAACAATAATCAACCTGCAATTACCTTGCCAGGCCAAGTTCCAGAAACAAATCTAAATTTGTTTACTCTTTCTTTCTGAAAATTAAGTTGAGCTGGTGCTTACTGTCCAAGGGTCACCTTCAATTCACAGCTCATAGCTCCACCCAAAACTAAGAAAAATATGAATTAAATAACAAAAGTCTCAACAGTAGTAATTGGGTATTCTTGTTATTGATGGTCTTTTTATGTTCTCTATGTAGAAGTGGTTGAAAGGATTGAGCTCTAATTAAAGATTTCTTGGCAAATCCTCAGCCCTGCAGGTTAAGGCACGTGACATCCATTCTCCAAAATCTGATGGCAGAGAATGTCTCTCAGAAGCAGTCTCCACTTTGATGGTGATGAGTATTCCTTTGAGGTATGGACTGTTTAACTGATATCTTCAAGCCATTTCCCTAATCACCTTATTCTTGCCCCTTCTCTTCCTCCTCTCATTCTTTACCTTAACCCTGTGTCACAATGAGATGGTATCTCATAAACATTGGATTTTAGAGCCAGTGAATCTGGAGCCCACCATTCCTTTCTGACCGTATATCTTCCAGCTGCTGTTGCATGGCCCATCTCTTTCTGTCATTCCCTTCCAGATCAGGTGGAGCCCCTAAAAAAGTCTCCACAACCAAGTTTTCACTTCTGGTGGATCCTGTACTGTCTCCAATAGATACAGCAGTGCAGTAATTACCATCTTTTTGGGAGTTCTCAGAGAATTTCCAGAATAAACATTGACAAGGCGTTGCTGACATCTTGACAAAGTGACCTGGGAACCCTTCTAACACACATGTAAAAAGCCCTCTTCAATCACGATGTAATCAGTCAACCTGATAGAACAAATAAATGGTGAAGGATGAGCATGGCTTTAGACAGCGCTCACAATGATTTACTTACTCCCTTTTAATTGGTTATAGGTAGGTGAAGCAGCACAAACCAACTAAATTTCAAGCTCACTTTAAGTAGCCTGAACTGAAGTGTACATGGAAGTTCTTGTTAAAGTTTCCTTCGCACAATTTTTCAGAACCTTTCTCAACTACATTATTGGGTTCTTTTGTTGATGCTTGTAACTAGGTGTTTGGGAGCCTTTGTGGCTATTGAGACACTGCCACTTCTTTCTCTGCAGCCGTAACAGTATCTGTGACAGTAACACTGTGCGCTTCGCCATGGGAACTCTCTTATTTCATGGGAAAAATAAATATAAACAGGAATGTCAGGCACGCATCCAAATCATTCTGTTTCTACCTGCTAGTGCTCTTGCATTTAAATTTACAGACAACGTGCACAAAGCTTCCGTGCATAATAGAGAGTCTGATTGAATTGTAACGTGATAAAATTCTAAAATCAAGCAGATCTAGGAAACTACATGCTATTAAGAGGAGATAACACGGTGTGAAATTGGATGAACACAGCAGGCCAAGCAGCATCAGAGGAGCAGGAAAGCTTGATGTTTCAGGTCGGGACCCTTCTTTAGAACATCAAGCTTTCCTGCTCCTCTGATGCTGCTTGGCCTGCTGTGTTCATCCAGCTTCACATCGTGTTATCTCAAATTCTCCAGCATCGGCAGTTCCTACTATCTCTGCTATGCAGATGATAGACTTTTTAAAAGAAGTTATGCCTACAGATTATTCTAACGTAGCAATTACAGCACAACTTCCTTTCATGAGCAAATTATTGGATCTACCTCTTTGATTTTCCAGTGGCTAATCCTTGCGCCTATTGCAAAATAACACCATGAATCAGAAAGGACTTTAATCTCAGAATATTACGTACATTTATGGCCAAATGCACTGGACTCAGTTTTGATACAAGCTGCCTCAGTGCCATGTTCTTAGACATAAAATGATCTAGCCAATACTTGAGCTAAAGAAAATTACAGGGAAGTTCACAGGTAATCATGAAACCTCTGCTGTATCCTAGGGAGACTATCAGAATTGTTGGTAATGTCACGAATGTGCAGTTATGATATCGAAGATTGACAAAGGAACTGTTCAAATAACATTCCTACTATAATTTAAAGAAAGTCATGGGGTTAAGTTTTGAAGTGTTCTTTCAAGATGGAAGTCGCAGATAAACATTTATTACATTGGATGGTTCAGTGCTTATTGAACCGTGTTATCTCAGCACCAACCACAATGGATGACATTTGGATTTTCAATTAACCCTTAGACAATGCAATGGGCTGTTCCAGTGATGTGGGAATTCAAAACTTCAGAGAGAACAAGAGGCAGAAAAAAGTCCTTGACATATTTAATGGGTCATTTGAAATTTACACGGTAGCCAGTTTGCTTTGGTTGTGATAAAAACAGATCGCAAAACCCATTTTACATTGGGAACATGACAGACATCTTGAAGCAGTCACTGCTTCTCAATTGGGATATGAAGAAAAGTATCCAGGACTACTGTCAGGGGTCCAAGCAATCTGCAAATGCTGTAATCATAGAACTAGCAAGGAACAAGATACTATCTCTCTGTCTCTCTTGTCTCTTTTTCAATACCAAATCCTGTTGATCTGCTGAGTCAATAAGAATTGTCAAACACCAATTATTCAGCTACAGAAGCGCTTGCAACTGCTGAACTGGACTTCAAGTTTCAACCGAGATAACAAGGTGTAGAGCTGGATGAACACAGCAGGCCAAGTAGCATCATAGGAGCAAGAAAGCTGACGTTTTGGGCCTAGACCCTTCTTCAGAAACAGGGGAGGGGAAGGGGATTCTGAAATATATAGGGAGAGATGGGGAGGAGGATAGAAGATGGATAGAGGAGAAGATAGTTGGAGAGGAGACAGACCATTCAAAGAGGTGGGGATGGAGCCAGTAAAAGGTGAGTGTAGGTGGAGAGGTAGGGAGGAGATAGGTCAGTCCAGGAAGGACAGACAGGTCAAGGGGTCGGGATGAGGTTAGTAGGTAGGAGATGGGGATGGGGCTTGAGGTGGGAGGAGGGGATAGGGGGGAGGAAGGACAGCCTGGGGAGGTGCGAACAAGCTGTGCTGGTTTTGGGATGCGGTAAGCGGAGGGGAGATTTTGAAGCTTGTGAAGTCCACATTGATCCCATTGGGCTGCAGGGTTCCCAAACTGAATATGAGTTGCTGTTCCTGCAACCTTTGAGTGGCATTGTTGTGGCACTGCAAGAGGCCCAGGACATGTTGTCCAAGGAATGGGAGGGGGAGTTGAAATGGTTCGCGACTGGGAGGTGCAGTTGTTTGTTGCAAACTGAGTGGAGGTGTTCTGCAAAGCGGTCCCCAAGCCTCTACCTGGTTTCCCCAAAGTAGACGAGGCCACAACAGGAACAGGGGGTACAGTATATCACATTAGCGGATGTGCAAGTGAACATCTGCTTGATGTGGAAAGTCTTCTTAGGGTCTGGGACCCCTGACTTTTAGAAAAAGGAACCTTAGATGTAATAAGTCCTCAACAATATTACAGACTTTAATCCTTACAAGTAGCATATCTTTAATCTTAATGTATGTATTTCTGTCTTGTACTCGGCCAATTACAGCAGCGTTGTGCAAAGCATCAAACTTTATCGTGTTTAAGATAAAAGCTTTGCTGCAGGTCATTTTTAAAGTGATACACTTGGAAGCAAAAACAGATCATACAAAATACCGTGGAACACTGAAAACAGACTGGGTGTGGTCATGACAGTAACCACCTGTATCAGCATTGTTAAAATAAATTGTATGTTGGAGTAATGTTTCATAATAATATAAAAACTGGAGAAGGGAGTAAGCCATATTCATAGTCTGAGCATACCATGCTCTTAAACCCTTTCAGATGTGACTTCCAAAGACACAGCCCTCAGTAAAGAATTTGTTCCTTAATTTAGCCTGAAATTGCTGTTTTCATGCCCTGTAATCTTAGAACCTTTACCCAGACAAGGCAGCCTCTCAGTATCTAATACTAGCACGATATATCACCTCTCCTTCCAAACTCCTTCCAAAATTGGCCTTACTGTTTAATTTCTCTCCATGGGATAACAATCTCAGAAATCAACCGAGTGAACTTTTGTTAAGTCCCTTCCTCGATGTCAAGTATAAATATTTTTAAATCAACCAGTTACGATGCGTTAAGCCACATTTCTGAGGCAGGTAGGACTTGCACCAACACCTCCTGGTCTTAAGATGGTGTCACTACCACTGCACCACAAATGCTGTATGTCAAGTACTATGGAACAAAGTTTGTATGCAGCACACCAGCCTTCCAGACTGGCACTCAAACCAGGGTGAAAACTAAAAATCTAAACCATTGACTCCTTTGGGAACTGTGCCTGGGCAAACCTGGAAGTATCCTGGCATCAGTGTGTTCTGTGATATCCCAGAGCTGGAAGATAACCATTTGCAGGAAGTGAAGTTACACCACATGATGTTGTAAGTAGAAGAACCTTGCGACCAACTTCCCTTTTTTGCATCCATTTAGATGGACAATATAAATGATCCCAACTCAAATTAAAGGCAATAGCCCCTCAAACCTGGCCCCCAACACCTCATTTTCACCATGGACGTCCAGTCCCTATACACCTGTATTCCGCATGCAGATGGCCTCAAGGCTCTCCGCTTCTTCCTGTCCCGCAGGCCCGACCAGTCCTCCTCCACCGACACCCTCATCCGCCTAGCCGAACTCGTCCTCACCCTCAACAACTTCTCTTTCGATTCCTCCCACTTCCTACAGACAAAGGGGGTGGCCATGGGCACCCGCATGGGCCCCAGCTATGCCTGCCTCTTTGCAGGTTACGTGGAACAGTCCCTCTTCCACACCCACACAGGCCCCAAAACCCACCTCTTCCTCCGCTACATTGATGACTGCATCGGCACCGCCTCTTGCTCCCCAGAGGAGCTCGAACAGCTCATCCACTTCACCAACACCTTCCAGCCCAACCTTCAGTTCACCTGGGCCATCTCCAGCACATCCCTCACCTTCCTGGACCTCTCAGTCTCCATCTCAGGCAACCAGCTTGTAACTGATGTCCATTTCAAGCCCACCGACTCCCACAGCTACCTAGAATACACCTCCTCCCACCCACCCTCCTGCAAAAATTCCATCTCCTATTCCCAATTCCTCCGCCTCCGCTGCATCTGCTCCCACGATGAGGCATTCCACTCCCGCACATCCCAGATGTCCAAGTTCTTCAAGGACCGCAACTTCCCCCCAACAGTGGACGAGAATGCCCTTGACCGCGTCTCCCGCATTTCCCGCAACACATCCCTCACACGCCGCCCCCGCCACAACTACCCAAAGACGATCCCCCTCGTTCTCACACACCATCCCACCAACCTCCGGATACAACGCATCATCCTCTGACACTTCTGCCATCTACAATCCGACACCACCACCCAAGACATTTTTCCATCCCCACCCTTGACTGCTTTCCGGAGAGACCACTCTCTCCGTGACTCCCTTGTTCGCTCCACACTGCCCTCCAACCCGACCATGCCCGGCACTTTACCCTGCAACCGCAGGAAATGCTACACTTGCCCCCACACCACCTCCCTCATCCCTATCCCAGGCCCCAAGATGACTTTCCATATTAAGCAGAGGTTCACCTGCACATCTGCCAATGTGGTATACTGCATCCATTGTACCCGGTGTGGCTTCCTCTACATTGGGGAAACCAAGCGGAGGCTTGGGGACCGCTTTGCAGAACACCTCCGCTCAGTTCGCAATAAACAACTGCACCTCCCAGTCGCAAACCATTTCCACTCCCCCTCCCATTCTTTAGATGACATGTCCATTATGGGCCTCCTGCACTGCCACAATGATGCCACCCGAAGGTTGTAGGAACAGCAACTCATATTCCGCTTGGGAACCCTGCAGCCCAATGGCATCAATGTGGACTTCACCACCTTCAAAATCTCCCCTTCCCCCACCGCATCCCTAAACCAGCCCAGTTCGTCCCCTCCCCCCACTGCACCACACAACCAGCCCAGCTCTTCCCCTCCACCCACTGCATCCCAAAACCAGTCCAACCTGTCTCTGCCTCCCTAACCTGTTCTTCCTCTCACCCATCCCTTCCTCCCACCCCAAGCCGCACCCCCATCTCCTACCTACTAACCTCATCCCACCTCCTTGACCTGTCCGTCTTCCCTGGACTGATCTATCCCCTCCCTACCTCCCCACCTATCTTCTTTTCTCTCCATCTTCGGTCCGCCTCCCCCTCTCTCCCTATTTATTCCAGAACCCTCACCCCATCCCCCTCTCTGATGAAGGGTCTAGGCCCGAAACGTCAGCTTCTGTGCTCCTGAGATGCTGCTTGGCCTACTATGTTCATCCAGCCTCATATTTTATTATCTTAGCCCCTCAAATCTGCTGCATCAAGCTTTCTAAAGAATTTCACATTTAAAGAGTTCATACAATCATTATAACACGAAGGAAGGGTATTGAACACAAACAACAAAGTTGCTGAAAAAGCTCAGCAGATCCGGCAGCATCTGTGCAGCATCTCTGAATCGAGGAAGGGTCACCGGACCCAAAATGTTAACTGATTTTTTTTTCTTCAAAGATGCTATCAGACCTGCCAAATTTTTCCAGGAACATCTGTTTTTGTTCCTGACTAACAGCATCCGCAGTTTGTTTCAATTTTTATTAAGAGTATTGAAAACATTGTGCTTATGCTGATTGTTCTAAGGAGCAACTCATATACTATCACAGCCTTGCCCTCTCTGCATATCTGGGTACCTTGACCTCTTTACATATTCCAAACACTTAAAATTAGTAGAAATATTTATGACACAGAAGGAGGCTGCTCTGCCTTTTGTATTCACACCTATTGAAAACAAACCACTCATCTGATTTTTCAGCACTTGATCCATATCGCTGAAGATTACAGGATTTCAGGTGCCTATCCAGTCAATGTTTAAATGAATTGAGGGTTTTTGTATTAATTACCCCGACAGACAGTAAATTCTAGACATATAACGACCACTGAGTGAAATGATTTTGTCATTTTCCCTTTAATTCTTCTAATGATTATTTCAAATCTATGCCTCCTAGTCACTGAGCTCTCTATGGGAAATGTGATCTTCACATCCACTCCATTCAGGTGTCTCACAATCTTGAATACCACAATAAAATCTCCGCTCAGTCTCCTCTGTTCAAAAGGAACTATCCACAACCTATCCAATCTTTCCTAACAGCTACAATTTTCCAACCTGGCAACATCCTTGTAAATCTCAGATGAGTGTTTCAGTGGCGGATGGAATTTAACCCTTGAAAGGTGTGAGGTGATGTACTTTGGAAGAAATAATAAGACAAGGGCATACTCAAATGGCAGGACAGCCAGAAGCTCAAAGGAACAAGGGAACCTTGGGTTGCTTGTCTGTCGATCCATGGAAGTGTTAGGACAGGTTAATAGGGTGACTAAAGGCATATTATCAGTTACGGCGTAGATTATAAAAAGTTAGGGACATTATGTTGAAGCTGTACAAAACTTTGTTTAGGCCACACCTTGTGTATGTTGTTCTGGTTGTCACACAACAGAAATGATGTAATGGCACTGGAGGAGCTGCAAAAGAGATTCATGAGAATTTGCCTGGATTGGTGTATTTTAGCTATGAAGAGAGGCTGGATAGGCTTAGGTTGTTTTCTTTAGAGAAGGCTGACAGGTGACCTGACGATGTGTACCAGATAACAAAGTGCATGACAGATAGAAAACAGCGATTCCCCTCAGTTGAAGGGTCTATGATGAGGGGTATAATTTTAAGGTAAACAGCAGGAAGTTCAGAGGGGTTTTGAAGAAACATTGGTGAGGATCTGGAATGTACTGCCTAGGAGGATAGTAGAGGCCAGAAACATCACAACATTTAAAAAAATACCTGGATAAGTACTGGAAATGTCATAATATTCAATTCTATTGGACAAGTACTGGTGAGCAGGATTAGTGTAGTTAAGTTGGTGCAGACTTGATGGGTTGAAGGGTCTTTTCTGTTTTGTACAGTTCTGTCAGTGGAGAAAAGATTTAAAAGAATGGTTGCAGGGCTGAGAAACGTCAACTATGAGGACAAATTGTGTAATTGAGATAACGGCTAAGAGGAATTTGATAGTTGTCGAAACCATGAATGATTTGGATCGAGGATGTTTGGAGAAACTGTTCCTGCTCATAAAAGAATTTAAAATGAAAAGACCCAGATTAAAAGTGATTTGCAAAAGTAGCAAATGTGAGGTGAGAAAACGGTTTGCGTCCAGAATGGATTGTCCAGATGTGTGGCAGACGCAAAGCCAACTGAGGCATTCAAGAGGGGATCAGGGGATTGTTTGACTGGTAACAGGGTTCAATAGTAGAGGGAATACCCAGTAAAATGGCACTGAGTCATGCTGAACATGATAGGCCTCCTTTTGCACCATAGCATTTGGGCGATTATGTGCTACCCACAGATACTGGTAGGAATTTAATCATCCCATGCTGCTGGGGAATAGAGATAGACCAGTTTCTGATTCTACCACTTCTGCCATTGGATAATTGGCACAACTCTGCAAGATTTCTGGCACCTGTCGAATTAAATTGCAATCCTACAGATGATTCACTACTCTGAAAAGCCATGTGCGTTACAGCCTGGTTTGTTTGGAAATGAAGACTTGTGTCATGTGCAGTAATCTAACAAAGAACTTGGGAAGCTGAAATGGTCCTCAAGCTTTGTGCATGATAACTAGACCACGGAAAAGAGTGTATTGGCATGACTCATGTTTCCTTTTTCCCTTTCTCACCACATGCCACTTCTCCCTTCCCATGAGACAATTAAGTCACGTTATGAGAAAATTTGCATCAGGTCCAAACACCGTGTACTACTATGCAGTTGCTGGATTTAAGAGATTTTTTTGAGAAATGCTAAAAGTTTTTGAAAAGCATTGAAATTGGAATATTATCAAAATGTATCACTAAATAAGGGGCATTAAAAGCAATCCTAATCACGTATAGTTTTCGTGGAATTGCAAAAGCACTAAAAAAAATCCAAAAAAGTCTTCTAATCTGAATTAGTAAAAACAGGATTTTAATATACTGCCGGGGTCCCTATCAAAAGCACCCATCTCTCCACTACAATACTGCAGATCAATGAAACTTTATTATTTGAGGCTTCAAATATTTGTTTTCCATCTACCTGCAATTTTCAGGCTGGGTACTATTTGAAAAAAGATGTTCCAGAAGGTACAAACTTCTCCCCTTTAACTTAAAAACGGATTAGACGGCAATGTTGCGGGAGCTCATGTGACTGGTGTTTGTACTGTGATAAACAGGTCATGGGGTGAAAATGTTCCAAGAGTAGACACAAAGCAGTGATGTGTTGACTGCTGATTCAGCGGGACAAGTTAAGCAGTAGGATAAAGGTCATTCATTGCATTACTATTAGTTTTCTAAAGTACATTTTTACAAGTTCGGACTTGCACTTTAGTGGAACCTCTGCGAGCTGAAGGAAAATGAGCTACTTCATCTGAAAACGTAGATTCACAATCTTGCGTTAGACTGAAAAGCGGCTGCATTGTAACTGTGGGGCGAATTTCCTCGGGGCTTCCCAGCTCCTGTTCCTTCAATGATTGAAGGGAGTCATTTTCAACTCGGGACTGGGACTCTAAATGGAGGGACAAGGAAAGGGCAGCACGCTGGAGATGCCTATAAGCAAGCAATCCCACTGTCCATGCACTGGGAGCGAGTACCTGGGGATATGTTTAACCTCTGGGTCTCGGTGATGGATTCATTGACAGGTTCTGATCCCCCCCTCCCCCCCCAGTCGATTCCGATCCTTTAACAAACTCGGAAAGTGAACCGTCGATTGGAGTGGATACCAATCGCATCCCTGCGGTGAAACTTCTCTATCTGACCTGTTCGAGTAATGAGAGTGGAGTTGAAAGTTTTCATCAGCGCATCCTTTGGAACAGATAGGCGGCGCCACGTTCCATGCTGTAAGCGCTGCCTTTGTAAAGGGCAAAAATATTAATACTTGGAAATGACTGCCCTATCTGTACAAAACAAATGGTATCAATATGCATCATTGCACGTTTTGTACACCTCAGAACTGGTTGTACTGAAACTGTATCGGTAGAACGGTCATTTCCAAGTACTATTATTTATTGAAGTCTCATTTTTCTGCCTCTGGATTCTAACATGCAGGCTAATGGATCATCATATTTACTTGGTAAAGGCAGCTGACAATAATAACCATGGATAATGTAAGTGGTAACAACTCCCTCCTTCACCTTTGATGGTCTGAATTGTTCTTAACTTGCTTTGCATGTAGATTAATCCGTTGAAAAACACGAGTGATTTACTGGTGGTGGTTAATAGATAAAATAACTCGTTTTGGTGATGGGGAAAACAAAACAAAAATGTTCAGTTTGTGTAACAGCATTAATGGGTATTTTTTTTAATGGTTTAAACTGGGCTGTTGTGGTCTAGCGGTAGTGTCCCTACCTCTGAGCCAAGAAACCAGGGTGCAAGACACACCTGCTCCAAAGGGGTGTTAAAAAAAACCTCTGAAATACTTGATTCAAAAATATGTAAAGTGGTAGGGACTGTTCAAAAGATGTCCACAGGCATCTTTCCTTAACAGCTTTTTATTTACCATCTGCTGATGATTCTATTTTCACCCATCTAGTAATCACCACCAACGTAAGTAAATCACCTACTCATTGGTGCCACAATCTCCTGATCAACAACTTCAAATGCCAACATGAATGTGACTAAATGGGAACCAAAATAGCAGCAATGACATGAACAACTTGGCACCAGCTTCAATGCCATCAAGACAAAGCAGCAACAAGTTCAGCTTTCCTCCACAAGTAACTCTAAGTTCTTCAGATCCCAGATTAAAGTCCCTGCTCTTTTGAAACACACCCATTTCAGGCCATAAATAGATCTAAAGCAATTCCCCACCCCACCTTTTTCAATTACTAGGAGTATTTCCCCTATTACATGGAATGTGTGAGCAATAGGGTTATTAAATGATACGTATCACTAGCCTGCCCAAAAAATATTACATTTGGGTTCCACAAGGTCCATTTAGTTCCTGATCACATTTGTGCCTTGGTTCTGATGTGGGAAAAAAAAGGAGCTGAATTCGAAACGTGAACATGAGTGACTACACAAAAACGGGAAGAACTGCGGATGCTCTAAATGAGGAACAAAAACAAAGTTGCTGGAAAAGCTCAGCAGGTCTGGCAGCATCTGAGAAAGGGTCACTGCACATGAAACGTTATCTCTGGGTTTTTTTTCCTTCACAGATGCTGCCACACCTGCTGAGCTTTTCTAGCAGGAGATTTTGTACATGAATGACCACCCTTGGCATCCAGACAGCAGCCTCGACCTTTGTCATCAAGGTAACCTAGTAAAATTGCAGTCAATGAAAATCAAGGAACTAACTTTCCATTGGCCTTTTTGCACTGGAACATCAAAGCAATCTGCATGAAATTATGAAATGTTCACATATTTTAACTTGGTGTTGGTTTTTGGTGGAGGATTTATGGAATGTTGTTTCTTTTTAGCAAAAATTTTCTGTGAGAAGTGGAATTTTAAATTCAAGAGATGAGGAATAATGTAGGCAGCTGCTTCACAGGGATTTTTTTGTCTGCACCTGCACTCCAGGCAGCCAAGCAGAGCTTGTAGGTCTGCCAGAAGTCTAATGGTCTACCTCCATCACATCAGGAAACTAGAGGTCAACAAGAAAATCTGAAGCTGTTTACTTAAGTTTTAACAAGCTTGATTTCCTGCTTGGCTCATGGGGCCTTGAAAATTCAGCCCTTTACCTCTTCTGTATTTCTTAATCAATTTTTAAAGGTTTGACACGATGTTTAATATTGTTGCCCTCTATAAACCTGTAATCTACATCTGCAGGATAATTCAGCCATGACTGCATTCTATTATATATACCAGACATGCTCTTAATGGTTACCTCTCAAATATCTGCACATTCACGTGCATGCCTCAAGGCTCCAATTTGGGGATTTTCGCATGTGCTATTTTACAGGAATTGTAGTTCCACAAGCATGTTACATTTGTATGCTGATGATATGGATCTAATCTTATCTGAGTAGGAACATTCGTGATACTGAATAAACATCAAAGCAGAAATTTCACACTTTCACCCACACTCCATCTCACTTCATAGTTGCTTAGGCAATCTGAACATATCATATTGGCTCTTTTTTTTTAAAAACTGGATTAAGCTTTGACTTTCATTTCTCATCAATCAACAACAAAAAAAATCGCCTGCTCTCAGCTGTATAAGTTTCACCGCATGATCTCTGTTGCCCGTGATTGTTATCTCTACCCTTTTCAGACAGAATTTCACTGCTGTAATGTCTTCTTACTGGCAACTATAATGTTTAGAAATAATAGGCGTTATGCTGATAAATAGACTCCAATGGTATCAGATCAAGTGGTACTGCGACTCGCTAAAAAGACGTTCTAGTGAAGTCCTGCTCAACACATGAGATGAAGTGAAGGGACTGTAGTTAGCATGAAGATGACATTTGAGCGGAATGTGGCATCAAGGAGCCACATGAAAGTTAATGGAATTGAGAGAAAACTGGCTGGAATGATACCAAGTGGAAAGGAAGATAGTTGTGGTTGGTAGTGGGTGGGGGGGGGGGGGGTCAGTCATATCTGCTCTAGGACATCACTGCAGATGTTATTTAGGGTAGTGTCTCATCTTCTATTGCTTCATCAATGACGTTTCTTCCATCATAAAGACTGAAGTAGAGATTTTTACTGATGACTGCACAATGTTCAGCACTTTTCATGAGTCCATGTCCAAATCCCAGACAGGCCTGGAAAATATCCAGATTTAGGCTGACAAGTGGTAAATGTGATGGGATACTCTTCACTTGTCTAGATGATTGCAGCTCTGCAAAAACACTCAGCAAACGTGACATCATCCAGCCTGCTAGTTGGCACCACATCAATAAATATTTGCTCCCTCCACCATTGATGCTCAGTAGCAGCGGTGTGTAAATCTATAAGAGGCACTGCAGAAATTCACCAAGGCTTCTCAGACAGATCTTCTAAACCTATGACTACCACCATCAAGAAGGCAAGGGCAACAGAAACATGGGAATATCACCACCTGCAGATTCTCCCCTCCAAGCCATTCAGCATTCTGACTTGGAAATATGTCACCATTCTTTCAGTGTTGCTGGATCAAAACCCTGGAATTCCCTCCCAAATGGTACAGGGGGTCAATCTACAGCAAATGATTGCAGTGATTCTAAAAAGCAGCTCACCACCACCTCAAGGTTGACTTGGTATAGGCAATAAAGTTGGTCTATGCCTTATGAATGAATAAAATAGTCTCTGCAGAAAGTGTATGTAATTAATGTTCAACAATTTATGCTCGTTTGGTGCTCAGTCCTCATCTGTCTCAGGCTCCCTGAATCTGCTTGGGATATTTACATTTGGTGAAGTGGCAGTGAATGACCCATAGGCAATTTATAAAGACTCCTAGTCAGTGCTGCTAAGGGGATGAAGTGAAAAAACCAAAAGGTCCAGCAGTAAACAAACACATCGATGAATGGAGCAACTGCTGTTTACCGGAGCCTGATGACAGCAATGAGAAGTGCACAGAGTTAGAGAGGGATGTTATAGCTCTAGAATGTTTTAAACTATTCATGGCTCTGGAAAAGTTGCAAACGACTTCTTGTATAACTGTAAGTTCAGGTGCCAAATGTTTCCACACCCACCGTTTAAAAAGCTGAGACAAGAATTTGAATCCATGCTACACCAGGAGTAATAAACGTAGCTCTTGCTGCTAAAGCATGGTTCCAGTACCCAAACCCAATTCTCTGTACACACGTGTTGACCTTGTATAACTGAATAAGGCTGTGGAAAGGGAAATCCACTCCGTGATACCTGCGGATGAAAACCTCAGGAAACTGGCAAAGAGATCTCTTTTGCCAAGCTGCATGTAGACAATGGTTTCTAGCAGCTACTATTTGACAAACAATCCACATAACTAACAAAATTCATCATATTACTCTTATCAGCCAGCATTTAGAATTACCTTCGTGCCTGAGAGTTTTCAATGTATCATGACTAGCACTTTGCAAGATTGGTTCATCTATCATCCGGACAAAAATTAAAATATATCAGCCAACTGCCCTTTCACCTTCGGTTAAATGCCTGCTGGATTGTGAAGTTGTTTAGTTGATGGCTGGAGAAAATCTGTGTCAATTGGCCATAATGTCAACATTCCAGGAATCCTCCTGGGATTTTGTGATCTCATCCAAGAAAGGCATTTCTTTTCCTTATCCTGATTTACAGATCTAAAATAATCTAAGCAAAATGTCAAAGTCAGAGCAGTATTGCAGCACTTGAACTTAACCATAAATGTGAGTTCTCTAAACACAAGGTTAACTCTTTAGGCCATATTGCTCATGCATCTGGATTCATGGCTGACCTCAAAAATACAGCCAAAGATCTCTCACTGCTTGTTCCATTGCACAGCTTCAACATTTCATAAGCATGGTCAATCAGTTGGCAATTTAGTACACATAGATGAACTACTATGATAACTTAAAGCAGGCCTAGGCCTAGAATTGAGATGAACACCAAAGACAGAATTTGACAAAATCAAGTTGTATACTCTCTTCAACAGAGAGGACTGCCCAACTGTGAATCAGACCTACCCACCATCACTGCAGATACAGTCATAGTGACATACAGCATGAAAACACAAACTTGGATCCAACTCATTCATGTTGACCAGATATCCTATATAAATCTAGGTAACAAGGTGCAGAGTTGGATGAACACAGCAGGCCAAGCAGCATCAGAGGATCAGGAAAGCTGACGTTTCTGGTCTGCACCCTTCTTCAGAAAGGGTTTCTGCAGATGCAGAGGGACCTGGGTGTGCAGGTCCACAGATGACTGAAGGTGGCAATACAGGTAGCTAATGCTCTTCCTCATACCTCAACTAATTTTGTATCCAAATAGTTAATTCTCCCAGTATTCCACATCATCTAACCTTGTTAACCAGTCTTCCATGTAGAACCCTGTCAAACACCTTATTGAAGTCCATATAAAGAATGTCCACCCCTCTGCCTTCAATCAGCTTCATTACTCTTCCTAAAACTCAATTAAGTTTGTGAGGCATGATTTCCCATGCACAAAGTCATGGTGACTATCCCTAATCAATCTTTGCCTTTCCAAATACATAAACCCTATCCCTCAGAATCCCCTCCAACTTACCTACCACTGATATCAGGCTGACCTGATATCTACAGTTTCCTGGCTTTTCCTGACCACCTTTGTGAAATAAATGGACCATGGTAGCCAACCTCCAGTCTTCTACACTTCATCTGCAGCTATTGATGATGCAACTATCTCAGCAAGGGGCCCATGAATCGCTTCCTTAGCTTCCCACGAAATTCTAGGGTACAACTGATTCAGTCATGAGGATTATTCTACCTTTTTGTGTTTTAAGATGTCCAGTATCTCCTCCTCTGTAATATGGACACTTTTCAAGATATTGCTATTTACTTCCCCATGTTCTCTACCTTCCATATCGTTCTCCACAGTAAACACTAATGCAAAATACTTACTTAGTATCTCACCCATCTCCTGCAGTTCCACACACGGGTGGCCTTGCTGATCTTTAAAAAGGCCTATTCTCTCCCTAATTGCATTTGTGTCCTTAATCTATTTGTAAAAACCCTTTGGATTCTCCTTGACCTTAAGCTATCTCATCTTCCGTTTTTGCCCTTCTGATTTCCCTCTTAAGTGTACTCCTATTGCCCTTATAATCTGGTAGAGATTCACTTGATCCCTGCTGATGACAACATAAAATTACAAAGCAGTCAATAGACCGTGAATAGACAAAACTGTGGTAGATGTTGTTCAACGTAAATAAGTTTGATGTTTTCAATTTTGCACAAAAAAAGTGTACTTTCTGGATTGTTTGAAGTTAAATATAACGGATGTTCAAAGAGGCTTAGGAGTTCAAGTGCACGGATTTTTAAAATATCACAAAAAAGGTGCAGAAAGCTAATGGAGTGCTGGCCTTTATATCTTAAGGTTGGAGTACAAGGATGCAGAAGTTAGGCTGCAGTTGTACAAAATCCTTGTTAGACTCCATTCGGAATACTGTGAGCAGATCTGGGCATCATACCTTAGCATGTATATACTGACTTTGGAGGGAGTACAACATAAGTTTCCAAAATTATACTTGCATTTCAGGAGTTAAACGGAGGAGGGATTATACAAATTAGGCCTGTTTTCTCTAGAATTCAGAAGGTTCAGGATGGTCTGATCAAGGTCTTCCAGATATTGACAAGAAAAAACAGGGTAGATAAAGATAAACTATTTCCACTGATTGGGAATTCTGGAACAAGGGGCATAGTGTGAGAATTAGGGCCAGACAGTTCAGGAGAGATGTTAAGAAGCACTTCTACACATTAATGGGAGTAAATATTTGGAACTCTTTTCCACAAACAGCACTGGATGGTGGATTAGTTGCTAGATTTAACTCTGAGACAGATAAATGTTTGTTCAGCAAAGGTATTAAGGTATAGGGGCCAAAGGCAGGTATGTGAAGTAAGGCCACAGATCAGTCATGATCTCATTGAATGACGGAACAGGTTTGATAGGCTGAATGACCTAATCTTGTTCCTGCGTCCTGTGATGAATCATGCATTGGATAGGGGTCTTAGATAAGTCATAGACCAGTAGAACTCCACCCAAGGCACTGAGATGCAGAACAGGAGAATCCAGTCTTCGCAAAAAAAAAAATAGTTCTTGGTTATAACCAAGAAACGAAAAATAAATTCTTCTTACCTCCCGGAGCCCAACTTTATTATTCAGGCATGCTATAAACCATTGGTCATCCGGCTCAACACTAAAGAATTGGTGAAAATGTCACACAGAATACAGAGGTCTCACTTCTGATTTATGAAGCTTTACACCACTACAAAGTGGACCCAACAGAAACGGCAAACTAATACGGATGAATTGCTCGCATTCCAATTAGGAAACCTACACAAAGTGACATATTTTCTTGAGGATCTGTAGTCTATGTCTGTCAGACCACGAAGCTCCTGTTAGCAACCTGAAAACTAGAGGAAATTCAAGCAGCCCAAAAGCGAACTTGGAGTGTGCACAGACATGAGAGTTCTGTGTCATAGAATGGACAGCATATGTTCCTAGTAATTGTACTCTGAAACAGTACTTCTATCAGGTTGATGTGGCAATGCAGTTCGATGACATATTGAAATATGATACGAGTTGTTATTCCCAGAACGCTTAGACTAGTTACTCTTCAGCAAATAATATGAAGGACACCTAACCATACCAAGTGCTAGTCCAGGGCCCATAATTTAGTTTGGTGGCCAGGAATCTTCAAAAGTTCTTGAAGACATTTCGAACTGTATTAGGCACAAAGGTATAAGGAACCATTCATTCCCATCTTTACTGTGGGAATGTCTTGGGATGGATCCTCTTACAGTGTGCAGTGGCACAGTGGTTAGCACTGCTGCCTCATGGTGCAAGGGACCTGGGTTTGACTCCAGCCTTGGGTGAGTGCATGGATATTGCATGTTCTCCCCATGTCTGCATGGGTTTCTGTCAGGTGCTCTGATTTCCTCTCAGTCCAAATATGTGCAAAGTAGTAGATTGGCCATGCTAAATTGCCCTGTAGTATTAAGGGATGTGCAGGCTTGATGGATGAGCCATGGTAACTGCAAGGTTACAGGCACAGGGTGGGATGGTGGGTCTGAGTAGGATACTTTTCAGAGGATTGATGTAGATTGGATGTGCTGAATGGCCTTTTTCTTCACTGTCAGGATATTGTGATTCTATGATAATCAAGGATAAAACAATACTGGAATGTTACTTTCAAAGGACTTTTTTAAAATTCATTCCTGGGATGAGAGCATCATTGGCTAGGCAGCATTTCTAGCCCAGAGGGCAGGTCAGAATCAACCACATTGCTGTTGGTCTGGAAACACATGTAGGCCAGACCAGGAAAGGGTGGCAGTTTCCTTCCCTAAAGGACATTAGTGAACCAGATGGGATTTCCCCCAAGACTCTTAATTACAGACATTTATTGAATTCATATTGCACCATCTGCCGTGGCAGGATTTGAACCTCGGTCCCCAGAACATCACCTAGGATTAACAGCCCAGCGATAAAACCATTGAGCCATCGCCTCCTTCACATTGAGTTCAAACAATTGCAAGACACCACTTTGACAGCAGGATAATACAACGCTCAAAAATTTTTGCCACTCACAGCATTCCTGAATTAGTTATCTCTCAAAACAATTGGGACTTTGCCAAAGATTGCTTCAAATATTTCTGTGATAGCTATGACCTTGTTGTCACCATGTTGCTCAGGTACCTATAAGCCAACTGGGAGTTTGAAAGAGCGGTCTGTATTGTTAAATCCTTGTTGACTAAGAATGATTATGTTGCTTTTGCTTTGTAAAAATACGGCCTTGCTCCACTGCAATGCTTGTTGGGCACAAGATTACACTCAGAGGTCCCAGCTCTTCCACATATTAAGGTGGCAGGGATACAACAGTTACAGGAGAAAGAGGACCATTTTTGTGCCAAACACATCATGGACTACAATCATCATCATAAAATACAGAATCTACCAGCATTGAAACCAAAGGAATCATTGTGAATGTGCAGCCAGAACAGTAAAGGGCAGGTTTTCAGCCAATTAGGTTATCCACAGTCTTACTTTGCGCACATTCATCAGGGTTAAGGTCTCGGCTTAGGGTTCTCAGAAAAAGCAGATTGACAGTTAATAATTATATAGGCTCGAGCTAATTGACCTGGATAACCAAGGCAGCCTCACATGATTTACATGCCCCCAAACATTGAAAATAGGAACAGGAAAAGGTCATTTGACCCAACAGGTTCCATGATTCAGTACATTCATAAATGATTATCCAACTCAGCCAATTTATACAGTTTAGCCATGCTAGATTGTCCATAGCATCCAGGGATGGGCGGGCTACATGGATTAGAGCGGGGCTGCGAACGGGATGCTCTTTGGAGGGTCGGTGTGGACTTGATGGGCTAAATGACCTGCTTTCACACTGGAGATTCTATTAACTGTTGTCACATACAGTTTGATTCCTTTAGCCTGAAGAACTGTATCTGTCTCCTTCTTTAAAACTTATGATGTTTTGGCCTCAATCACTTTCTGTTGCGAAGAATTCCACTGTCTCCCCACTCTCTGAATAAATTTGACCTCATCTCAATCCTAAACGGCCTACCCTGTATTCTTAGACTGTGACTCCTGGTGCTAGACTCCCCAGTCGTTAAGAACATCCTTCCTGTATTTACCCTGTTTCACCTTGTTTGAATTTTAAATAAAAACTGTAAGAACTGCGGACGCTGTAAATCAGAAACAAAAATAGAAATTGCTGGAAAAGATCAGCAGGTCTGTGAAGAGAAATCAAAGTTAACATTTTGGGTCGAGTGACCCTTTCTCAGAACCTGTTTGAATTTTATAGATTTCTATACGTTCCCCCTCACTCTTCTAAACTCCAGTGAATATAGTCTCAAACAATTCAGCGTCTCTTCATACACCAGTCCGACTGTCCCAGGAATCAGTCTGGTAAACATTCATGACACATCATCAGAACATCCTCCTTCAGATAAGGAGGCCAAAAAAATGCAAAAAAATACTCAGGGTGTGGTCTCTCCCAGGTTCTGTACAATTGCAAGACATCTTTGCACTCTTACTCAAATCTTCACGCTATGAGGACCAACATACCAAGTACTTTCTTCACTGCCTGTTGCGCATGCATGAGTACTTTCACTGACTGGAATAAAAGCACTTCCCAATCTTGTGGCCTCTCCCCTTTTCCCAAACTGTCGTTATTTGGATAATATTCCATCTTCCTGTTTTGCTATCAAAGTGGATAACTTCACATTTATCCACATGATACTTAATTTGTCCAAATCACACTAATGCAACTCAGCAATATCCTCACAGATCATCTTCCCACTGGGCTTTGTATCATCTGCAAATCTGGAGGTATTACTTTTAGTTCCCTCACCTAAATTGTTAGCACACAGGACGATACTGGAACAATGCTTCCTCCAAAGGAGAGAAGAACCCTGTCAGGACAGTTGGTCGGGCATCAACCTCTCAGACAGAGGAATGGCCTCAGTCACTTTTCTTTGGGTTAGAATGTAGTAGAATAATGTAAATAATGTAAATTTGTGACATAGAATGAAAGACTTAGAGGGAGTTGTAGTATATGCAATTAATAGTTATTTTGCTAACAGCTATACTGCTTCATCAGTGACGTCAGTTAACATGAAACTAAGATCTTAGTGAAGAAGATTCTACTGAAGCCTTGTTTAACAAATATTCATTACTTTACACTAATACAGTGTTCAGTTCTCATATGTCTAAGACAATTCTTCCCAAACCTCTTTCCAGCATGATTGCATTTGAAAATTGGTGTGACAGAGCATGGGTTGGGGGAACACTGCAAGAGTAGGGGCCTATTAGAGAGGGAGCATAACCATGATCACTTAGTTGGAGCTCCACGGCAGCTATTGCTGATCAAAGTATATGACTCTGGTATTTCAACTGGGGATGTGTCCCAATTCCCTTTAGAAAGCCATGGTCTAGGGCTTCCAGAATCTGCTTGGGAAATTTGTAAACTTCGTCCTACCCATCCTATTAATTCAGAAACCTATTTTTAGTCAATCCTGCACCCGTTTCTGCTAATTTATGAGCTTTACTTTTTTTCCCTCCCTGTCGCCCAGTGACTGATTTAAAAATCCTTTTCAGTTTGGTTTAAAAATATCTCCATAATCTACCCCTTTCCAATCTCTGCAATATCTTTGAACTCCGGTATTCCAGTTTACACCTTGCATTCTGACCTTCCGCACATTTGTTCCACTCTCAACTATTGGTGATAAAGATTTCAGTCACCACAGCCAGGTCTCTGGAATTCCCTGTTTGGCATCTTTCATCTTTTCACATCCTTACTAATTTTCAAGAGCCTTCTTATGTCTACCTGTGCAATATTCCTTTAAACACCCCACCTAAATGTCTTCCACGCTCCTTCTCAGTCTCCAAATCTCCAGTGCAGAAGTTTCACTTAAGTCAAAATTGTGAATTTGTTCCAATATTCAGGTAAAAGATCCAACAAGACGTGTCCATCCAAACCATTCTTCAGATAGCAAAACTTAGAATAGCGGTAAAGAAAGATTTAAAATTGGAAGCGCAAATGGATATTTGCATGATACTAAAGACTTCTGTACAAAAACCACAAGAGGAAATGGTTGTCCGCAAGAGATAATGACAATAGGAAGCATGTTTCCATAGTTCTTTACTGACACCAAGTGGTCATAAAGAAAGTCACAACAATCTTAGAAATATTCAAGTAATGTTTTATTATGAAAGGTGACAATCTGGGAAATGTTTAGTCATTCATCATAGATGATCATAGAATCCCTACAGTGCGAAACAGGCCCTTCGGCCCAACAAGTCCACACTGACCCTTGGAGCATCCAACCCAGACTCATTCCACAATAGTCCAACTAATCTACAGACCCCTGAACGCTACAGGCAATTTGAAACTGGTGAAGTCCACATTGATACCATTAGGCTGCAGGGTTCCCAGGCGGAATATGAGTTGCTGTTCCTGCAACCTTCGGGTGGCATCATTGTGGCACTGCAGGAGGCCCATGATGGACATGTCATCTAAAGAACGGGAGGGGGAGTGGAAATGGTTTGCGACTGGGAGGTGCAGTTGTTTGTTGCGAACTGAGCGGAGGTGTTCTGCAAAGCGGTCACCAGCGACTTCACCAGTTTCAAAATCTCCACTTCCCCCACCACATCCCTAAACCAGCCCAGTTCGTCCCCTCCCCCCACTGCACCATACAACCAGCCCAGCTCTTCCCCTCCACTCACTGCATCCCAAAACCAGTCCAACCTGTCTCTGCCTCCCTAACCTGTTCTTCCTCTCACCCATCCCTTCCTCCCACCCCAAGCCGCACCCCCAGCTACCTACTAACCTCATCCCACCTCCTTGACCTGTCCGTCTTCCCTGGACTGACCTATCCCCTCCCTACCTCCCCACCTATAATCTCTCCACCTATCTTCTTTTCTCTCCATCTTCGGTCCGCCTCCCCCTCTCTCCCTATTTATTCCAGAACCCTCACCCCATCCCCCTCTCTGATGAAGGGTCTAGGCCCGAAACGTCAGCTTTTGTGCTCCTGAGATGCTGCTTGGCCTGCTGTGTTCATCCAGCCTCACATTTTATTATCCTGGATTCTCCAGCATCTGCAGTTCCCATTGTCTCTCAAGTGAATCCTGAGATGAGTATAAAGGCAGGAGGACTATACTTAGGGGGAAATCAGGAGGGCAAAAAGGGGACATGAGATTGCTTTGGCAAAGAGAGTAAGGAGAATCCAAAGGGATTCTATAAATATATTGAGGACAAAAGGGTAACTAGGGAGAGAATAGGGCCCCTTAAAGATCAGCAAGGCCAGCTACGTGCAGAACTGCACGAAATGGGGGAGATCATAAATGAATATTTTGCATCAGTGTTTATTGTGGAGAAGGATATAGAAGGTGGGAAATGTGGGGAAATAAATAGCAACATCTTGAAAACATGTCCATCTTACAGAGATGGTGGTACAGGACATCTTAAAATGCACAAGGGTGGATAAATCCCTGGGACCTGTACCCTAGAACTTTATGGGAACAGATTGCTGGGCCCTCTGGGTCATTGATAGCCACAGGTGAGGTGCTGGAAGACTGCAGGTTGACTAACGTGGTGCCATAATTTTAGAAATGTGGTAAGGAAAAGCCAGGGAACTATAAACCAGTGAGCCTGACATTGGCAGCAGACAAGTTGTTGGAAGGGATCACGAGGGACGGGATTTACTTGTATTTGAAAAGGCAAGGACTGATTAGGGATTGTTAACCTCCATTGGATTAAAGTCAAGGACGCTGCAATCTACCATTCTGAATTATGGGACTTGGGAGTGGCTAAATTACATTGATTTTAAAATCAAAAACGTAGCCTGTTAACTAATTGAAGCATGAGGCAAGTTTATGATTGAAGTGGGAAACTCCTTTGACAAGAGATGGGAGTTGAATGGTATTTCAATAGCACTTTTGGATATAAAGATTTCATCATAAAACTGGTATGAAATTATGACTCACTAACTTGAGTTTTTTTGAAGAAGTAACAAAGAGGATTAATGATGGCAGAGAGGTGGACACGACGTATAAGGACATCAGTAAGGCATTTGACGGGGTTCCGCACGGTAGACTAGTTAGCAAGGTGAGATCACATGGAATATAGGGAAACCTAGCCATTTGGATACAGAAATGGCTAGAAGGTAGGAGGATTGCTTTTCAGACTTCAGGCCTGCAGTGTGCCACAAGGATCCATTGCTTTTTGTCACTGCTTTAAATGATTTGGATTTGAACCTAGGAGGTATGGTTAGGAAGTTTGCAGATGACGCTAAAACTGATGGAGTAGTGGACAGTGAGGAAGGCTACCTCAGAGTACAACAGGATCTTGATCAGATGAGCCGATAGGCCAAAGAGTGACAGATAGAGTTTAATTTAGATAAATTTGAGCTGCTGCATTTTGGAAAGGCAAATCAGGGCAGGACTTATATACATAATGGCAAGGTCCTGGGAGTGTAGATTGCAGTTTCCTAGTTCCTTGAAAGTGGAATTGCAGATGGACAGGATACTGAAGGAGGTGTTTGGTATGCTCATCATTATTGGCCAGTGCATCGAGTTTAGGAGTTGGGAGGTCATGTTGAGGCTGTACAGGGCATTGGTTAGGCCACCTTTGGAATACTGCATTCAATTTTGGTTCCCTTGCTACAGGAAGGATGTTGTAAAACTTGAAAGAGTTCAGAAAAGATTTCCAAGGATGTAGCCAGGGCTGGAGGTTTTGAGCTATAGAGATAAGCTGAATAGGCTGGGGCTATTTTTTCTGGAGCATTGGAGGCTGTGGGGTGACCTCAGAGGTTTACAAAATCATGAGAGGCATATATAGGGCGAATAAGCAAGGTTTTATTCCCAGGGTAGTAGACTCCAAAACCAGACAGCACAGGTTTAAGATGAAAGGGGAAAGATTTAAAAGGGCCCAAGCGGCAACCTGTTCACGCAGAGGGTGGTGCGTCTGAGGAATGAGCTGCCAGAGGAGGTGGTGGCAACCGGTACAATTACAACATCTAAAAGGCATCTGGATGGGTACATGAATAGGAAAGGTTAAGTCAGATATGGACCAAATGCTGGCAAATGGGATTAGATCTATTTCGGATATCTGGTTGGCAGGGATGAGTTGGACCAAAGGGTCTGTTTCCATGCTGTATAACTCTAAGACTCTAAAAGAGGGAACAGGTATAGATAGGTAACTAACTTGCTTCAGTTCCTAATTAGATCAACAGTTTCTGCAAACAACAAAATCACTTGTCCGATATTTAGAAATGCATAAAGCTACTGCCTAAAAAAAATGTTTCCAGTTAACCTCCATTGGATTAAAATCAAGGACTCTGCAATCTACCACTCTGAATTATGGGACTTGGGAGTGGATAAATTACATTCATTTTAAGATCAGAAAAGTAGCCATTGTAAACTAATTGAAGCATGCGGCGAGTTTATGATTGAAGTGGAAACCCCTGTCATGTAATGACAAGAGATGGGAGTTGAATGGTATTTCAACTGCACTTCTGGATATAAAGATTTCATCATAAAACTGCTATGAAGTCAGAAGAAATATTTGGAGGAGATATGCAGCATCTGTAGACCAAGAACCAGAGTTGGTATTTGTTTGATGGCGTCAGACCAATTCTCCTCAAAAGATCAGCAACACAAAACATTATCAACATTGATCAATCCACAGATGGTGCCTGACTTAGAGTATTTCAGCTTTCTCTGTTCTTACATCAGGTACTCAATACCCATAGTATTTAAATTTGGCTTTTGAGATTTTAGGAGGGAACTTATGAGTTTGAAGGAGAGGCTTTACAGTGAAGAATGAGATGGTGAGACAGAACTGACAGCTTTGAAGAAATTATATCAGATTTAAAATTTTACCGTTTCTTTCTTCCCAGATGTTGCCATATCTATCAGGTTTCTTCAGTATTTTCTGTTTTTATTTCACGTTTCCAGCATCTGCAGTATTTGATTTATATTAAACATTTATCATAAAGTTTTAACAGAATCAGAGAAGTGTTAAGATGCAAAAGGAAGCCGTTTGGCTCTTTTTGTCTGCTTTAGCTCTTCAAATGACCTAGTGCCAATCCTCTGCTGTTCCCCCAAATATTCATACATTATCTCTATGCAAATCACCAATAAACTTTAGAATGAATCAATTGGACCTGCTTCCACCACACTTATAGGTTGTGCATTCTACACGCTAAATATTTCCTCTATAAAAAAAGTTGTTTCTTGTATCACATTTTGTTCTATTGTAAGTCACTTTAAAACCAAGCCCTCTAGTTCTTGATCCTTTTCATGGGCAGGAATAGTTTCTCCCCATCCACTATAGCCAGCCCACTCATTTTGAAAACCTCTATCATAACTCCTTAGCTGCCTTCTCCCAAAGAGAATCGTCCCAGTTTCTTAAAACTATCTTCATAACTGGAAGTTCCTCATCCCTGAAACCATTCTTGTAAACTGCTTTTGCACTGTTCCACTGTGTTCACGTTCTTCCTATAAGCTGTCTGCAGTATATCTGTTAAGGCTAACAGCGTTTTATGGAAGTTCTAAATACAAGAGCAGGTGAGATGCTAGGAACACTGCAGTGAATAACTCGCCTCCTGACTCCCCAAAACCTGTCCACCATCTATCTGCAAGGCACAACTCAGGAATGTGATGGAATACTTTTCACTTGTCTGGATGAATACAGTTCCAAAAATACTCAAGAAATTTGACACAATCAGGGACAAAGATTCAGCTTGTTTGGTACCAATCTGTATTTAGTCACTGCACCACCACGGCTCAGTATAAACAATCTATAAAATGCATGTAGAAATTAGCCAATGATCCTTAGTCAGCACCTTCCAAATTCACAACCACTCCAATCTACAAGGACAAGGGCAGCAGATGTAGGGGAAGATCACCATCAGCAAGTTCCTCTCCAAGAGGCTCACCGTTCTGACTTGGAAATATATTACCATTTCTTCAAAGTTGCTGAGTCAAAATACCAGAATTTGCTCCCTGACTGCATTATGAGTCTACCTATCGCACTTGGACTTCAGCAGTTGAAGAAGGTAGCTCACCATCATCTTCTCAAGGGTAACTAAGGACAGATAATAAAGGCTAGCTCAGCCAGCAACGCTCACGTCCCACGAGTGAGGTTAAAAATCTCCTTGCTCTTATGCTGTATGCCTAAAAAAAAGCCTTTATTAACAGTTTCTGCCTATCCTGCCATCTTCAATGGGCTAGTCAGGTCCTTCTGAACCTACGCTCCCATTAAAATTCTATCCTTTTTTAAATTGTCTTGCAATGTTCTTTCTTGTTTCCATGCGTCTTGTATTAGCATCTTGCGCGTGGCTCCTGTCATGTGCAGTGTTACTTGTGGTAACAAAATGAGAGAATGTAGAACATTACAGCATAGTACAGGCCCTTCGGCCCTCGATGTTATGCTACCTGCCATACCAATCTGAAGCCCATCTAGCCTACACAATTCCATGTATGTCCATATGCTTGTCCAATGACAACTTTAATGTACTTAAAGTTGGCGAATCTACTACCGTTGCAGGCAAAGCGTTCCATACCCTTACTACTCTCTGAGTAAAGGAACCACCTCTGACATCTGTCCTATATCTTTCACCCCTCACTTTAAAGCTATGACCCCTCGTGCGCACCGTCACCATCCTAGGAAAAAGGCTCTCCCTATCCACCCAATCAAACCCTCTGATTATCTTATATGTCTCAATTAAGTCACCTCTCAACCTCCTTCTCTCTAACGAAAACAGCCTCAAGTCCCTCAGCCTTTCCTCGTAAGACCTTCCCTCCATACCAGGCAACATCCTAGTAAATCTCCTCTGCACCCTTTCCAAAGCTTCCACATCCTTCTTATAATGTGGTGACCAGAACTGTATGCAATACTCCAACTGCAGCTGCACCAGAGTTTTGTACAGCTACAGCTGTACCTCTTGGTTCCAGAACTCGATCCCTCTATTAATAAAAGCTAAAACACTGTATGCCTGGGTGGCAACTTTCAAGGATTTGTGTACATGGACACCGAGATCTCTCTGCTCATCTACACTACCAAGAATCTTACCATTAGCCGAGTACTTTGCATTCCAGTTACTCCTACCAAAGTGCATCACCTCACACTTGTCCGCATTAAACTCCACTTGCCACCTCTCAGCCCAGCTCTGCAGCTTATCTATGACTCTCTGTAACGTACAACATCCTTCTTTCCACAACTCTACCAACCTTAGAGTCACCTGAAAATTTTCTAACCCATCCTTATACGTCCTCATCCAGGTCATTTATAAAAATGACAAACAGCAGTGGACCCACACCGACCCAACACCGACCCTTGCGGTACACCACTAGTAACTGGTCTTCAGGATGAACATTTCCATTCAACTACCACCCTCTCTTCTTTCAGCAAGCCAATTTCCAATCCAAACTGCTATATCTCCCACAATCCCATTCCTCCACATTTTGTACAATAGCCTACTGTGGGGAACCTTATCAAAAGCCTTGCTGAAATCCATAGACACCACATCAACCGGTTTACTCTCATCTACCTGTTTGGTCACCTCAAAGAACTCAATAAGGTTTGTGATGCACGACCTACCCTTAAATGAAACAACAGATCTTTCAATCCAGCCACACTGTGTCGCCTTTCTGAAAGAGGTAGCAAATTCGTCATAGTCTTCCACCTTCCCCTCAAATAGCAAGTCATCCAAGTTCAGTCTGAGACTTTACTTACCTGCCACCCACCCCACCCCCCCGACCAACTGAAGCAGAATTCCCACAAACTGTTAAAAAGTTTCCCTCTCATGTCGCCTCTGATTCTTCTGCCAACTTACGTTAAACGTGGGTCTTCTGTCAGCCAACTCACAACTGTGGCCGCCAACAGTGTTTGCTTTCCTTTTCCATTCTGACAACGGGCTTTACAGCGAATGCACCGCGCTCCAGAAAGAGCAGACCCAGTGAACGGAGGAGTCACGCTGTCGGAGGCGGCTGTCAGAGCGCGCTCACGTGACCCCCGCTGTAACCTTTCGTCACTGTCGCCACTTGTGGTCACGTGCCCGACGGTGTTGTGCGTCCCGACCGGAAAAGTGAAGCGATGAGTGTACCGGGGAAGCCATTAAACCGCGGCCTGATCGAGGTGAGCCGGGGTCCCCGGGGCACAGACAACCGGCCCTGCGGCCGGCGGGCTGAGTGGCGCAGTCTGAGTACTGAGAACCGTTCCGAGTTTCCGTGTTCTCAGGAAGGGTCAATCGACCCGAAACGTTAACTCTGAGTTCTCTTCACTGATAACTGCCAGACCTGCTGAGCTTTTCCAGCAATTTCTGTCTTCTTTCTGAGTTTCCGTGTTCTGCTGTTGTACACTGCGCTGGGATCAGAGTTACAGTGCACCACTGTTTACGTTGCACTGGGATCAGAGTTACAGTGCACCACTGTTTACGTTGCATTGGGATCAGAGTTACAGTGCACTGCTGTTTGCTCTGTTTTAGGATCGTGAATTGCTGTGCACTGCTGTTTAAGCTATGCTGGGATCAAAGTGACACTGCAGCACTGTTTATATTCTACTGGGATCGCAGTTACAGTATACCACTGTTTGCACTGCACTGGGATCAGAGTTACAGTACACCACTGTTTACATTGTCATAACCTACTCCACGCTGTCAGATCCAACCCTGACTTTGTAATTAAGCTTGCTGATAAGTGAGGTCCTGTTGTAGTCTGGTGGACTGACCTCTGCATTGCAGCGGCTGAGTGCCAGCTCTCAGATACCTCCTATGTCTCCTGGACGCATGACCCCACAATGGAACAGCAGGCCATTGTGTCAACTACAGTTATTAACCTCATTTCATCTGGTGATCTCCCCATCACTGCCTCCGAGCTCAGAGTCCCCCAACCCTGCACAGCTTGCTTCTACCTCCTCAAAATCCGCAAACAGAACTGCCTGAGCAGACCATTGTTTTTACCCATATTGCTTCTGCCCCACAGAACTCATCTCTTACTACCTTGACTGGGCCTTTTCTCCCCAGTCCAGTCCTTGCCCTCTTACATCCCCGATTACTCTGTCACTTTACGCCAGTTTCAGAATTTGCAGAGACAGTAGATGTGAAGTGGGAAAAGCATAGCAGGTCAGACAGCATCTGAGGAGCAGGAACATCAACATTTCAGGCCAAAACCCTTCATCGGGACGTTGACTTTCCTGCTGTTAGGATGCTGTCTTCACCTGCTGTGCTTTTGCAGCTTCACATCTATTGACTCTGGCTTCCAGTATCTGCAGTCTTTACTGTCTCCAGTTCCAAATTTCCAGTTTGCGGGCTGCAGCCATTCCCTCTTTACCATGGATGCCCAATCCCTTAACATGTAAGTTCCCCCACCAGGATGGTCTCAGGGCCCTATGCTTCTTCCTGGGACAAAGGCCTCAATTGTTCCGACCCACCCTCATCTCCCCCACCTTGCCGAACTTGTCCTCACCCTGAACAACTTCTCGTTTCCCTACTGTCATTTTCTTTAGGTCAGAGGGCTGGTCATGGGTACCTGCAAGGCCCCCAGTTATGCCCATCTCTTTGTGGGCCACGTGGAACATTCCTTCTTCCAGGCCTATTTCGGCCCCCATGCATAACTCTTTTTCTGGTATATCAGTGACATCATCTGTGCTGCTTCCCCTCTTGCTCTGAATTGGAAAAGTTTATTGATTTTATTTCCAATTTCTTACCCTGCTGGGATCAGCAATTATGGCGCAAAGCTGTTTACAGTGTGCAAGGAACAGAGTTACACTGCACTGCTGCTGCCCCATTGTTTTGGGGTCGGAGTTACACTGCACCGCTGTTTTCATTGCACTGTGATCAGAGCTGCTGTGCTGTTTATTTACACTGAGATCATTTGAAACAGCTAATATTTCTTCATAGTGATAATGGGAACTGCAGATGCTGGAGAATCCAAGATAACAAAGTGTGGAGCTGGAAGTGTGCAGCAGGCGAAGCAGCATCTCAGGAGCACAAAAGCTGACGTTTTGGGCCTAGACCCTTCACAAGAGAGGGGAATGGGGAGAGGGAACTGGAATAAATAGGGAGAGAGGGGGAGGCGACCCGAAGATGGAGAGAAAACAAGATAGGTAGAGAGGAGAGTATAGGTGAGGAGGTAGGGAGGGGATAGGTCAGTCCAGAGAAGATGGACAAGTCAAGGAAGCGGGATGACGTGGTAGGTAGGGAAACCAAGCGGAGGCTTGGGGGCCGCTTTGCAGAACATCTCCGCTCGATTCACAACAAACAACTGCACCTCCCAGTCGCGAACCATTTCAACTCCCCCTCCCATTCCTCAGACAACATGTCCAGCATGGGCCTCCTGCAGTGCCACAATGATGCCACCTGTAGTTGCAGGAACAGCAACTCATATTCCGCTTGGGAACCCTGCAGCCCAATGTTATCAATGTGGACTTCACAAGCTTCAAAATCTCCCCTCCCCCCCACGGCATCCCAAAACCAGCCCAGTTCTTCCCCTCCCCCCACTGCATCCCAAAACCAGCCCAGCCTGTCTCTGCTTCCCTAACCTGTTCTTCCTCTCACCCATCCCTTCCTCCCACCTCAAGCCGCACCTCCACTTCCTACCTACACCTCATCCCACCTCCTTGACCTGTCCGTCTTCCCTGGACTGACCTATCCCCTCCCTACCTCCTCACCTGTATTCTCCTCTCTACCTATCTTGTTTTCTCTCCATCTTCGGTCCGCCTCCCCCTCTCTCCCTATTTATTCCAGTTCCCTCTCCCTATCCCCCTCTCTGATGAAGGGTCTGAGCCCGAAACATCAGCTTTTGTGCTCCTGAAATGCTGCTTGGCCTGCTGAGTTCATCCAGCTCCACACTTCAATATTTCTTCATAGCTCATTTTTATTTTTTCAGCTTAGTTGTGTACCTATTAGCTGCCTTGCTTTTCTGCTTTACAGAAATAACTATGCTTCAGTTTTACCAGACTGATTCCTATGAGTGCAGGACTGATGTATGAAGGTAGACTGGATCAGTTAGGATTATATTCACTGGAGTTTAGAAGAATGGATCTCATAGCATCCTATAAAGTTCTATTAGAACTGAACAGGGCAAGTGTAAGAGGACTGTACCTGAAAATGGAGAGTCCAGAGCCAGGAATCACAATCTTAAAAGGTGACAGTGAGGGTCCTTGACAGCAAGGCCACATTTGACTGAGTGGAATCAATGGCTATCAGGGGACAGACTGTCCTCTGGTTGGAGTCATACCTGGCTCATAGGAAGATGGTTGTGGTTTTTGGAGGTCAGTCATCTTGATTCCAGGACATCTCTGCAGGAGTCCCTCAGGGTAGTGTCCTAAGAGTCAACCATCTTCAGCTGCTTCATCAATAGCCTTCCCTCTGTCATAAGGTCAGAAATGGCAATGTTTACTGATGATTGCACAATGTTTAGCATTATTCGCGACTCTCAAACATTGAAGCATTCCATGGCCAAATACAGCAAGATCTGGACAATATCCAGGCTTGTGCTGACAATTAGTAAGTAACATTCTTCCTACACAAATGCCAGGCTATGACCATCTCCAATAAGAGACGATCCAACTACCTTCCTTTGACATTCAATAGAGTTACCATCACTGAATGCCCCACTATCAACATTATTGGGGTTACCATCAACCAGAAACTCAACTGGTCTCACCAGATAAATAGACTGACTACAAAAGCAGTTCAGAGCTTAGGAATACTGTGGTGAGTAACTCACTTGCTGACTCCCCAAATCGTGTCTCCCATCTACAAGTCAGAAGTGTGATTGAATACTCACCACGTGCCTAGATGCAGCTCCAACAACACTGAAGAAGCTTGATGCAATCCAGGACAAAGCAGCTGACTTGACTGACACTACATCCACAAGCATTCACTCCCTCCAGTAGCAGCGCTCAGTAGCAGCAGTGTGTTCTGTGTACACAAGAACTGCAGAAACACACCAAAGATCCTCAGACAGCACCTTCCAAACTCATGACCACTTCTATCTGGAAGGACAAGGTCAGCAGATACCTGGGAACTTTGACATATGCAATTCCCATCTAAGCCACTCAGCATCCTAACTTGGAAATATAATGCTGTTCCTTCGCCATTGTGGGATCTAAATCCTGGCATTCCTCTCTGAATGACATTGTGGGTCAACCTTCAGCACATGGACTGCAGCAGTTCAAGAAGGCCACTTGCCATCACCATTCCAAGGTCAATTAGAGGTAGAAAATATATGCTGGCCCAGTCAGCAATGCTCACATCCTATAAGTAAATAAAAGAGTAGGCCTTTTCAGACAGAGATGTGGAGAAATTTCTTCACCCAGAGAGCAGTGAGCATGTGGAATGGTCACCCTCAGAAAGTCTCTGAGACCAAAACCTTGACTGTTTCCAAGAAGGAGTTTGCTCTAGTTCTTGGACTAAATTGATCAAATGACACGGGGTGAAAGCGGAGTTAGGGTACTGAGTAGATTGGGAGATGCTGATCACAGCCTTGATCATATTGAATGGTGGAACAGAATCAAATTGTCAAAAGGACTGCTCCTGTTCCTCTTTTCTATGTTTTAAAAGTGTGTTTGTGATCATTTTAATTAAAGAAAAAGAGTAAAAATAGACATGTTGTGGAGGAAAAAGTACACCAGTCGTATTTGCAGCGTCATATCAGATTAGCAGAAGTAGTTCATAGAACATTACAGCACAGTACAGGCCCTTTGGCCCTCGATGTTGTGCCGACCTGTCATACCGATCTGAAGCCCATCTAACCTACACTATTCCATGTACGTCCATATGCTTGTCCAATGACAACTTTAATGTACTTAAAGTTGGCGAATCTACTACCGTTGCAGGCAAAGCGTTCCATTCCCTGACTACTCTCTGAGTAAAGAAACCACCTCTGACATCTGTCCTATATCTTTCACCCCTCAATTTAAAGCTATGCCCCCTCATGCTCGCCGTCACCATCCTAGGAAAAAGGCTCTCCCTATCCACCCTATCTAACCCTCTGATTATCTTATATGTTTCAATTAAGTCACCTCTCAACCTTCTTCTCTCTAACGAAAACAGCCCCAAGTTCCTCAGCCTTTCCTCGTAAGGCCTTCCCTCCATACCAGGCAACATCCTAGTAAATCTCCTCTGCACCCTTTCCAAAGCTTCCACATCCTTCTTATAATGCGGTGACCAGAACTGTATGCAATACTCCAAGTGCGGCCGCACCATTTGGTTTTTGAGCCTGCTCCACTATTTGATAAGCTCATAGCTAATCTGATTGTGACTTCAACACCACTGATTTATCACTCTCTGTACAAAAAGAAACATGTCTACCTTAAATGTTGCTCATTCTTAAACCATCTGTCCTAATTCTAGTTTCTTGCACAAAGGGGAACATCCTTTCAGCATCCAACATGTCAAGTTCCCTCAAGATCTTCAATGAAATCACATCTTATTTGTCGAAACTTGAATGGATAGAGGGCAAACCTTTTCTGATAAGATAACGCCCCGATCACAAGATTTAACCAAGTGAACCTTCTCTGAACCTTTTCTAATGCAATGATGCCCTCTTCTAAATTGACCATAAAGATAGGAACAGGAATATGTCACTTCGGCCTCACGCCTGCTGCACTATTTGGTAGGATCATGGCAAACCTGACACTCCTCACATCTATTTTCCTGCCCTTTCCTCAGAAGCTTTGAAAAGGAGACCAAAACGATACACAGTACTCTAGATGTGGAATTAAAACTGAACAGAGATAGTAGGAACTGCTGATGCTGGAGAATCTGAGATAACAAGCTGTAGAGCTGGTTGAACACAGCAGGCCAAGCAGCATCAGAGGAGCAGGAAAGCTGATGTTTCAGGTGCGGACCCTTCTTCAGAAAGGGTCCAGGCCCGAAACATCAGCTTTCCTGCTTCTCTGATGCTCCTTGGCCTGCTGTGTTCATCCAGCCCTACACCTTGTTACCTCTACTGTAGATGTCGTCCCACCCTGCACATCTGTGACAAAGCACCATACTTTTCCTATCCTTTGCATCTTATTAGCTTTCCTAATCATTTGGTGTACCTGCATGCTAACATTGAATCATTCACGCACCAACACTTCCAGAACCTTCTGTACAACACTGTTTTACAATATTTCTTCATTTTAACAAATGATGTGAAGCAGTACTAATTTTAAGTGCTGCTTAATTTTCAGCCAAATTTGTAGAGCTGTTATGTCAGAGAAAGGAATTGGGATAGACGCTGTTCCTTTGAACACGTGGGTGTTCAGTGAGGTGGCATAACCAGTCAGCATTTGAGCAAAACTAAGAGGATTTCTCCTCACCTGCAATGCTTAATAGTAACAATGTACCCACGGCTAGAAATTACTCAAGTGCTCACTTTGGCACCAAGAATAGGAGAGAAGGAGATTGTATTCACTTGATAGGAGTTACCATGTTGGAAAGTACTGTAATTAGAAAATGGAATAACATGTCAGGTTGATCAGGACTGAAATGAGATGAAGTGGGAGAATGGTTGCATAGAGAAGCAAAACATAAAATCAGCTAATTCCTGCCTCTGGTTTCCATTTCCTAGCCATGTTGCTAGAAAAAAATGAAAGAGCCAGCTTATGACTATCACAGACCAATAGAGGAAGGAATGGGCCACTTGGTTCTCACAGACCGTTAGACTTCTAAAAGTGAAACAAACAAAGGGAATGCTGGAGAAACACAACAGGTCTCATAGCATCTGTTGAGAGGGAAGCACAAAGTTTAAAATAGTCTAAAAGTGATCCAGCTTTCAAAATGCCTTTTGTTACGATGGTCTGTTTCTTGTTGGGGATGAGTTTGTATTTTGACTATGTGTAAGACCAATTCAGTCATTTAAAAGATGCTTGTAGTTGATAGATGAAGATTATTTAAGGGGTTATGATTCTTTCTGGATCATGTTCTGAAAGAAAAAGAACAGCATCCTTACCTGCTGCATTCCCTATATAAAAGAAATGCTTAATTTTTTTACAAGGTTAGCTTTTATGGATGGTCTACTATTAAGAATTTACAACTAAATAGTAACAGGAAATTGTTTGACCCTGTCATGACATAAGATGTTGCAAGTAATTTGTTGCATTTCTTCTGCAGTGTTTATACTCTTTCCCAGTAGAGGTTGTGAATGAACTTAAAAATGTCCAGGCAACGTACAGAGCCCTCTCCGTATATTTTGACTACTATCGTAAGTCATGGTTTAATGTTCACGGGGCGATAAGTAAGTTACATTTATTTGTTCTGCTATTCATTGTTAAAATGCATAAGTACACATTATTTCCAAAAGGGAGTTCTTGTAAAATATTTCCTGTAAAAATACAGGATGTTTTGCTTGGAATGTAAATCTTGGTAAGTTTAATAATAAAATACTGCACTGTATGTTTTGAACCAACTCTTGTGGATATGTTATTACAGACCACCGACAGGTGAGATTTGAATTTGGACTTTGTGGTCTAGAGGCAGGGGCATTGGCATGACGTGAGTCCTAATTAAGTTGTTAGAAAAAAATACCAACTTGAGATTGAGTGGCACTTATCAGTTTTAGGAAGACGTCACTTGTTGTTACTACGGTGCATCTTGTGGGACATTGCTACTTACAAGTTTGCTGTCTACCCATTGTACTTCAGGAAAAAAATGTATTTACTTATCAAGTGCTTTGGGCCATTACTGGGTTTGTATCAATATCAACTTTCACTTTACATGGGAAACAAGACTTCCAGGGAACAATTGAATGATATGTTTTTTGTTGATATCAACACTGAATGATTGCTGACTGCACACACACACACGTGCAGAATACTAAGCCAAATTTGAGAAATGAAAATAAAATTTCAACTTTGATTAATATTTTATTTCTCTTGCTTGGTATATTTTTTCACTTTCTTTTTCATTATTACGTATTTGTCAGTCTTTGTTTAATTATATTGATGAGCGAAATTGCTGCTAGTGCACATGCTTCTGGGTGTCAGCAAATTTGAAGTAATTAAAACTTAGGTCCCAGCCTTTTGAAAACTGAGTGGTGGAGATTGTGTCAGAGCACAAGAGCATAGTCTCTGATTGATTAGCCATTGATGGGGTGAAAGAAGTGAGGGAGGCAGATTGAGGTGATGGTGTAGATACACTCCCATAACTGTTATACTCAATGAAACCCTTGAGCCAGAAAATGCTACTATCACACTCTGACCACTCTGTGCTGGTTACAGTTTAACATCTCGTGGTAAATTTCTGTCCATGGTGTATTCCTGTGGCATAAGACAGTGTTGGACATAATTTTTTAATATTAATGCCTCTGACCTGGATATGAAAAGGGACAGGTTGAATATGGGATGTGGAGAGAACTTGGATTGGAAGGCAGGAAGTCTGCGTTAGCATGTTTCTGTTAACCCTGCCATGTGCCATGACCTGAAGTCAGGGAAGATGTCAGAATAGCTAGAAAAGCAATTGCTGACCCAGTGAACGGGGCAATAGTGAACTGTGGCAACTTTTCAATCCTGGAGGCAGTCCTGGTATCTTTGTACTGGGGATGAGAGAGGAACTTGGCAGTCTGGACAAGGCATGTCTATTCTTTGCCCACATACAGTAATGTAAAGACAATTACCTTCTTCCCAAAGCTGTTCTCGTATCCCTTGAGCAAGTCCACATCTAAGGCCTGGCAAAGTAATAAGGCTGAAATTAAATAGTAAAACACAAGGGCTGTTGTGGTACACTAGTAATGCCCTACCTCTAGACCAGAAGACCCAGGGTCATGTCCCACCTGACCCAGAGGTGTGTCATAACATGTTTCAACACTTTGTCTAAAAATATCTAAACAATAAAGCAGGTTAAATTGGTCATTACCAATCCTATTAACATATTAAATTCCAGTCTGTCTCCTGGACATATTCTCACTGTCTGCCTTTATTTCACACCTTCAATAAGCCTGGGAGTGGGTGATGTTGAGATGGTTTAGGTTGGAGATTTTTGTAAATTTTGACCCCTTATTTCATACTGCGTAGTCTTAGTGGTAAAATCCAGCCCTGTTGAAAGTAACTGAACCAAATCATGTGAGATAAAAAATATTTATTTAATCCATTTTATGATTTTGTTTTTGCCATTTTCTTCCAGCTTGTGGAAATGGAGCTAAAAATGAGCTTGTTAATTTGAATGGAAGTATTCCTGTACCATGCAGAGGTAAGTCTAGCAGGTCTGTTAATGCTTTAGATCTGTATTAAATTGGCAGTTTGGATGAACAGTTCAATGCCATTAATGGAGATGCTTTTTCCCATCTTTTAAAATGTTTTCTCAGAAATACTGCTGAAAATCTGGATTATTTTGTCTTCAGCCGAGCTGGACTATACCTCCTTTGGAGGCATAATAATACCTATGGGAAAATTTGTGGTTTAAATTCTGACCTTCCCACTGAGCAGCGTTGTGGGTGAGGGGCTGCAAAGTTTGATGGGAGGAAAATTCTTCAAAAGCAATTATTTTAGTGCAGTCACTGATACAAGAATAACAAATTAATATTTAACTCATTGGTTCTTACAGAAAAGTAAGTTATTCCAGCTAGAACTTACTCAGTACTTTCTCAGAAGTCTCCCTTTGGCACCATTATATTTGGTAGTAATGATGGTGCTGGAGAATATCTCTGGCTCATACAAATATACAAAGGAGGAACAAAGGCTTTTCAAACCTATGCCATCATTCAATAAGATCATGGCTGACCTGATATTAACGTCATTCCTGCACATTCCCAGTAATCATTCATTCGATTGGTAATCAAGAATCTGTCTATATCTGCTTTAAAATTATTTAAGATTCAGAATCTGCTGAAGAGGAAGCTCTGCATGAAATAATCTATAAACACCACTCTTTAGATGTGTTTTTGATGACACATTTCTTAACAGTGTACAGGGAGATCTCAGGAAGCTGATACTTAGTAACGATTCCTATATTTCTTTTATATTGGTGTATTTAGTGTGAGGATCAAACATAACATTGACTATACTGTATTGAATCTACCGTATTCGCTCCTCATAATGTTTTCCAGATGTTATCTTTGAAGCATATCTTGAGGCCACTGGGGACATGTTAACCTTACTTCAGCATGATCTGTTTTGGGAGGCATGAGTTGGGCGTTCAGATGATATGGCTGGTCCATTGGAGTTGCTGTTGAATTATGGTGTTGGGATGCTGGCTATGTTGACCTCCTGCAAGATGCTGGTGTTAGAGTACTTGTCTTCCTAGGTGATCTGCAGGATTCTTCATAGGGATCTCTGGCGGTGTTGTTCCTGTGCTTTAAGGTGCCTGCTTAGGTAGTCCACATTTCAATTCCATATAGCAATGTTGGAAGGACAACAGCTTTGTAGACCAGAAGTTTAGTCCAGACTTGTAAGCCATAGTCTTCAAACACCCTTCTCTTGAGTTGAGCAGAGGCTGCACAGGCATAATTCAGATTGTGTATTTCTACATCAGTGTTGGCTTTGAAGGAGAGAAAGCTGCTGAGGTATGGGACATGATCCACATTTTCAAGGGGATGGTTGTTGACTCTTATTGTAGGACGGGTGGAGGGACTGTTGGGTGGACTAGAATTGAGTTGGTTGGTTTGCTGAGCTGACTGGTTTTCATGCAAACGTTTCGTCCTACATCTTCAGTGCTGTCATGCCTCAATTGAAGTGTTGATGTGCTGTTCCATTCTGAAGGGATATGATCCAGTCTGTTGTGGTGGGTAATTCTGTTTCTGTTTTGCTACGTAGTGGTACGTAGTTGAGTTCTGTTTCAACATGCTGCAGTTGCAGTTCTAGGTTACTAGAAATTGTGTGAAGATATTCTAAACTCATGAAAAGCCAGCAAAACTTACATTTATAGATATTTTGAATTAATCCAATCAGATATGTTGTGACAAACCTGTTGAGCAGGCAGGACTTGAACCCAGGCCTTCTGGCTCAGAGGTAGACACAATATCGCTGTACAGCACACCCCATTCCTACTGCACCTGGTTTCCCTGGTGGTCTGCTATTCAAGTACCAACCAGGCCAGAGTAGCTTTGAGATGAGACAGAATCAAGGATTTTCAGACGACTATTGCTGTAGGCAAACTTGTATTTTTGTACTGCATTTAACATGGGAAAAGACATCAAGAGACTCTAAAGGAGTTTAATAAGACAAATTGTGAAATGTTATGCACTCATCAGCCTTTGAAGACTTCTCCATAACAACCTGCAATCAAAACATTGTTGAAAAATTAATTTCTAACCCATAGTAAGACCTAATTTCAATCACCATTTAACTGCAGTCTATGAAATGCCCAAATGTGATGTTTTGTTGTCTGTATATGGGTCAAATTAGTGAATCACCTTGTATAAACAAGAAGGAAGGAGAGAAAGATTTATGAAAATTTTAAAATAATCTTTTGTGTATAATGCTGAAGTGATAAATGTAGAAACCACCATCTAAGCACGGAGTTTGGAAAGGATTAGTTTGTTCAAAGTATACTTTGTTAACAATGTGCATATGTGTTCATATTCAGGCAAAATTTATAGTGTTCCCATTAGCATCTGGTTGCATAACGAACATCCCCAGATCCCACCAAAGTGTTTTGTGAAGCAGCTACCAATTCTCTGTCAAAATCCTGGAATCCAAATGGATAACACTGGCCTGGTGTCTTCAAGTTACTTACAGAACTGGAGATATGTAAGAATACATGTTATAAACTTTGTTCATGCAGCAAAAAAAAGTTAAGATTATACACAATGTTTCAACTGCACTTGCCAATGTGTACACTAATTTTGATATGAAGAGGGTTAGTTGTTGATTATATTTGGAGATGAATTATTGAATCTTGGCAACATGTTTTGAGTAGAATATCTTATCCTAGCGCTGTTTAAATGTGATAATTGTTAGAAGATACTTGTTTAAGGACACATCAGATATCTTATTCAATGATCAAACCATGTCAAATTATGTAAAAGTGACAATCGTAAATGTTATAAATATTGTGTTGAGAATGTGGTGCAAAGGTAGTTTAAGCTTACGTGTTAAAATAGTGTATCAGATTTTATTACTTCTAAAATTCATTTATTGTAATATTTTTAAGCTTAGGAATTGGGTTGGAGAAGTTTTTTTTTAAATTTTCCAACTGTTTGTTTTAATTCTCAGTCATGCATGCATGTTTTGTTATCTCTCTGTGTTACAATAATGAAAGCAGACCAGCTAGCACAAATATATAGCTTTAGAGTTAAATTTAAGCAAAAGCTGTTACTGTGTTCTTGCCCACAGAATAGGTCATTTACAATTGACTACAAATTTGTAATAACAATCAGATAGTTCCTTCATTTGTTTAGTTATTCATTTTCCAAGTACAAGAGTACAAGAGTGAAAATGTCATGCAAGAACAATTGTGGATCAAACTTATGATAATTTTATGAATATTTATTGTGAAGATTACGCAGGTGTAGTACTAGTGTATATTTAATTCCTTTTTATCATTCTACCATGAGGTGTAGACTTCCTTGGCTAGGCCAGAATTTATTGTGCATTGCTGATTGCCCTGGCAAAGATGGTAGTGAACTGCTTTCTTGAACAACTGCCATCCTTGGAGTGTGGGGACATGCTGTTAAGAGGGAATATCTTGACAATGAGGGTGTGGTAATAAAATTCCAAGTCATGTTGGTGTGTGGCTCAGATGGAGTTGCAGGTGATGGTGTTTCCATACATCTACTTCTGTTTTTATTCTTGATGGTAGATGGCACAGGTTTGAAAGTTGCGGTTGCTTTAGTCTAGTGAGTTGCTGCACTTCACCTTGTAGATGCACACACTGCTAAGGAAATGAAGATTGAAGATTGTGAATGGGTAGCCTCTGAAATGGGTTTCTTTGCCCTGGATGTCATCGAGCTTTTACAGTGTTTACGGTGAGCCACAATCACCTGGGAAGTTTCACCACACTGCTGACTTGTGCTTTGTGGGTGGTATACAGGCACCAGGGAGACAGGAGATGAGTTACTCACTGAAGACTTCCCTACCTCTGTCCTGTTCTCATAGCCACAGTGTTTCTATATGGCTGGCCTAGTTCAGTTTCTGGTCAATGAAACCCTGAGGATGTTGATATTAAATGAGAGAATTAAAAATACAAGTTTAATTTTGGTTCAGGAAAGGTGTAGTAAAATAATTGGTGGGAATTAAAAATACAAAGTTGAAGGCCTAGGTTATAAGGAAGGTCTTTGCAACTTCTCTCTTATTAAATTTTTCTGCTTTCCACAGCCAACATCACATTTGGTCGGTCTCATTGAAGACATAAGAAAATCTTTAATGAATTGCTTAAGTAATCTACCGCAGATTCCTCCTTCACAAGGTAAACTGTCAGTGCGTTTCATGTTTTTATACTGAAATATTTTCTCCTGCACCTTTTTAAAACTTGAGACTGACATGGCAGTAAGACACCTTCTTGTTCGTTTTCTTCCATTCACTCTTCGTCCCATTCAATGCAGTTGCTATGGCTGAGAGGAATGGCATTCTACTTCTGGAATAAAGAACATATGATCAATGTAGAAATAAATTTTCTCAACTTTTTTTCCCACCACCTGCCCTATAGGCTGACGCCTATCTGTTTGCATATGTATTACAAAGTTAGGGTTTTGCATTATGGCAACTTTTTTGAGTTTCAGCTTAATAGATTGTTACTCTTGATATACTTCTATAAGAAATATATCTGACAGGACAGAAGTTTGATTAAGAGGAGTAATTATGTTGCATTTATATTGGGGATTAGTTGATTGCAGTGCAATTGCACACACTGAATTAAAACAGCTGGCTTGAGGCAAGCAGACATGAAGTTTCATAATGCAGCCAGTGTGTGCAGGCATCACTTCACCCTGGCCCATGTTGTGGAGTCAAGGATGAGGTCAGAATTTTTTTTTTAATCAACCTGTTCAGACATGTCATGGATAATGGGAACTGCAGATGCTGGAGATTCCAAGATAATAAAATGTGAGGCTGGATGAACACAGCAGGCCAAGCAGCATCTCAGGAGCACAAAAGCTGACGTTTCGGGCCTAGACCCTTCATCAGAGAGGGGGATGGGGGGAGGGAACTGGAATAAATAGGGAGAGAGGGGGAGGCGGACCGAAGATGGAGAGTAAAGAAGATAGGTGGAGAGAGTGTAGGTGGGGAGGTAGGGAGGGGATAGGTCAGTCCAGGGAAGACGGACAGGTCAAGGAGGTGGGATGAGGTTAGTAGGTAGCGGGGGGTGCGGCTTGGGGTGGGAGGAAGGGATGGGTGAGAGGAAGAACCGGTTAGGGAGGCAGAGACAGGTTGGACTGGTTTTGGGATGCAGTGGGTGGGGGGGAAGAGCTGGGCTGGTTGTGTGGTGCAGTGGGGGGAGGGGACGAACTGGGCTGGTTGAGGGATGCAGTAGGGGAAGGGGAGATTTTGAAACTGGTGAAGTCCACATTGATACCATATGGCTGCAGGGTTCCCAGGCGGAATATGAGTTGCTGTTCCTGCAACCTTCGGGTGGCATCATTGTGGCAGTGCAGGAGGCCCATGATGGACATGTCATCAAGAGAATGGGAGGGGGAGTGGAAATGGTTTGCGACTGGGAGGTGCAGTTGTTTTTTGCGAACTGAGCGGAGGTGTTCTGCAAAGCGGTCCCCAAGCCTCCGCTTGGTTTCCCCAATGTAGAGGAAGCCGCACCGGGCACAGTGGATGCAGTATACCACATTGGTAGATGTGCAGGTGAACCTCTGCTTGATGTGGAATGTCATCTTGGGGCCTGGGATGGGGGTGAGGGAGGAGGTGTGGGGACAAGTGTAGCATTTCCTGCGGTTGCAGGGGAAGGTGCCGGGTGTGGTGGGGTTGGAGGGCAGTGTGGAGCGAACAAGGGAGTCACGGAGAGAGTGGTCTCTCCGGAAAGCAGACAGGGGAGGGGATGGAAAAATGTCTTGGGTGGTGGGGTCGGATTGTAAATGGCGGAAGTGTCGGAGGATAATGCGTTGTATCCGGAGGTTGGTAGGGTGGTGTGTGAGAACAAGGGGGATCCTCTTGGGGCGGTTGTGGCGGGGGCGGGGTGTGAGGGATGTGTCGCGGGAAATGCGGGAGACGCGGTCAAGGGCGTTCTCGATCACCGTGGGGGGAAAGTTGCGGTCCTTAAAGAACTTGGACATCTGGGATGTGCGGGAGTGGAATGTCTTGTCGTGGGAGCAGATGCGGCGGAGGCGGAGGAATTGGGAATAGGGGATGGAATTTTTGCAGGAGGGTGGGTGGGAGGAGGTGTATTCTAGGTAGCTGTGGTAGGTAGCTAGGTAGCAGTCTCCAACTGCCGTCGAGACATCAACCGCCTCAACCTCTCCACCCCTCTCACCCACTCCAACCTCTCCCCTGCAGAACGGGCAGCCCTCCGCTCCCTCCGCTCCAACCCCAACCTCACCATCAAACCCGCAGACAAGGGTGGCGCAGTGGTAGTATGGCGCACTGACCTCTACATCGCCGAGGCCAGACGCCAACTCTCCGACACCACCTCCTACCGTCTCCTCGATCATGACCCCACACCCGAGCACCAAACCATCATCTCCAACACCATTCATGACCTCATCACCTCAGGGGACCTCCCACCCACAGCCTCCAACCTCATTGTTCCCCAACCCCGCACGGCCCGTTTCTATCTCCTTCCCAAAATCCACAAACCTGCCTGCCCTGGTCGACCCATCGTCTCAGCCTGCTCCTGCCCCACCGAACTCATCTCCACCTATCTGGACTCCATTTTCTCCCCTTTGGTCCAGGAACTCCCCACCTACGTCCGTGACACCACCCACGCCCTCCACCTCCTCCAGGACTTCCAATTCCCTGGCCCCCAACACCTCATATTCACCTTGGACGTCCAGTCCCTGTACACCTGCATTCCGCATGGAGATGGCCTCAAGGCCCTCCGCTTCTTCCTGTCCCGCAGGCCCGACCAGTCCCCCTCCACCGACACTCTCATCCGCCTAGCTGAACTCGTCCTCACACTCAACAACTTCTCTTTTGACTCCTCCCACTTCCTACAGACTAAGGGGGTGGCCATGGGCACCCGCATGGGCCCCAGCTATGCCTGCCTCTTTGTAGGTTACGTGGAACAGTCCCTCTTCCGCACCTACACAGGCCCCAAACCCCACCTCTTCCTCCGGTACATTGATGACTGTATCGGCGCCGCCTCTTGCTCCCCAGAGGAGCTCGAACAGTTCATCCACTTCACCAACACCTTCCACCCCAACCTTCAGTTCACCTGGGCCATCTCCAGCACATCCCTCACCTTCCTGGACCTCTCAGTCTCCATCTCAGGCAACCAGCTTGTAACTGATGTCCACTTCAAGCCCACCGACTCCCACAGCTACCTAGAATACACCTCCTCCCACCCACCCTCCTGCAAAAATTCCATCCCCTATTCCCAATTCCTCCGCCTCCGCCGCATCTGCTCCCACGACAAGACATTCCACTCCCGCACATCCCAGATGTCCAAGTTCTTTAAGGACCGCAACTTTCCCCCCACGGTGATCGAGAACGCCCTTGACCGCGTCTCCCGCATTTCCCGCGACACATCCCTCACACCCCGCCCCCGCCACAACCGCCCCAAGAGGATCCCCCTCGTTCTCACACACCACCCTACCAACCTCCGGATACAACGCATTATCCTCCGACACTTCCGCCATTTACAATCCGACCCCACCACCCAAGACATTTTTCCATCCCCTCCCCTGTCTGCTTTCCGGAGAGACCACTCTCTCCGTGACTCCCTTGTTCGCTCCACACTGCCCTCCAACCCCACCACACCCGGCACCTTCCCCTGCAACCGCAGGAAATGCTACACTTGTCCCCACACCTCCTCCCTCACCCCCATCCCAGGCCCCAAGATGACATTCCACATCAAGCAGAGGTTCACCTGCACATCTACCAATGTGGTATACTGCATCCACTGTGCCCGGTGCGGCTTCCTCTACATTGGGGAAACCAAGCGGAGGCTTGGGGACCGCTTTGCAGAACACCTCCGCTCAGTTCGCAAAAAACAACTGCACCTCCCAGTCGCAAACCATTTCCACTCCCCCTCCCATTCTCTTGATGACATGTCCATCATGGGCCTCCTGCACTGCCACAATGATGCCACCCGAAGGTTGCAGGAACAGCAACTCATATTCCGCCTGGGAACCCTGCAGCCATATGGTATCAATGTGGACTTCACCAGTTTCAAAATCTCCCCTTCCCCTACTGCATCCCTCAACCAGCCCAGTTCGTCCCCTCCCCCCACTGCACCACACAACCAGCCCAGCTCTTCCCCCCCACCCACTGCATCCCAAAACCAGTCCAACCTGTCTCTGCCTCCCTAACCGGTTCTTCCTCTCACCCATCCCTTCCTCCCACCCCAAGCCGCACCCCCCGCTACCTACTAACCTCATCCCACCTCCTTGACCTGTCCGTCTTCCCTGGACTGACCTATCCCCTCCCTACCTCCCCACCTACACTCTCTCCACCTATCTTCTTTACTCTCCATCTTCGGTCCGCCTCCCCCTCTCTCCCTATTTATTCCAGTTCCCTCCCCCCATCCCCCTCTCTGATGAAGGGTCTAGGCCCGAAACGTCAGCTTTTGTGCTCCTGAGATGCTGCTTGGCCTGCTGTGTTCATCCAGCCTCACATTTTATTATCTCAGACATGTCATGGGACAGGTGGGACTTGACCTTCTGACTAGGAAGTAGCGACGCTACCAGTGCACCACATGACACTCTGTGGGATCAAAAATGCAACCTGTTCATAAACAGTGGATAACCAATTGAAGGCACTTGTAACTTACTAAAGCTTATTCTCAAAGGAGTCAGCCTGTCAAACATCAGGAACTAAGCCAGCAGCTTGGAGGCAGAATACAGTGACAGTTCTCCAGAAAGGTTTTGAGGCATTCCCCATCTACCTGATTAGTGTTGTAGGTACATACCTTTCTGTTCACCTGTAGTGACATTTATTTTTGTGTTTCTGTTACAAATTCTTCTGTCTACATTTATAATAGCAGTGCTCATCTTGCAGACCAGTGATAGGAACGGTGCAATTATAGCAAGTTTATATTGGATGTTTCCATTAATATCTAGGCATAATTTTTCTAACTATAAATTCTTAACACAGCCAGTAACATTTCATGGCAAATGTATGCAGATGCAAGTTTTTTCAAATAGGCATGTTGCATGAGAAAAGATGCCTACTACATCTTGAAATAAAGCTTTGCTAAGCAAGCTTTGTTCATTTGATAAAGACTGTAAATTGCATTTAATGAATTTAGTTAATTTGCAACATCATTTCATATGTTTGGAATGCTTTATTTTAATGTTTGCTTTTGAAAAATATATGCTGTAGAAGGGGATTTTAAGAGTGATGTTTCGAATAGAGCTTTAGGAGAAGAGGTTTTCATTAATTTTCTTTGAAATGTCTCTTTTTAGAACAGCAATTTTCCACCTCTCTTGTTATGCCTCCTTGTCCAAGGTGAGCTTCTGTTGTTGATTGCCATTATGTTATGGATGATTCAAAGTTAAATACATTGTGACACCTCTGTAACTTGATCTATCATTACTGTACAGTCAAGATGCATTTGTAAATAGGACCATACTTCTGTTGAGTGTGGTCAGCAAGTACTGACAGTATAATTTTGAAAATAAGCAGAGACCCACAAAATATGTTAAATCTCAACAGTAACTTTCGTGCAATTTCCACTCTGCAGAAGTCTAGGTGAAGTTGTCCCATGTCTAAGTATCGGCCTAGAAATATTATGGTAAACATGATCAAGAATTTGCCATGTGAATTATTTATAATCAATGAATATCTAAGTCTAAATGGAATCTACTTTCCTAAATTATAAATAGGCTTACATCTGATGGGTTTAATATTATTCAAAGAATAAGCACCATTTCCTTGAAATATACTGTAAGAATTTTGGTGTCAAAAAAAATAGTTTCCAGAACATCAAACTTGCTCCTTTATTCTGTCCTTATTTAGGAATCATGTTTTGCAGCAGCATTACTACTGTTCCTTGCTTGATTCTACATTTTGATTATAACATGTTCATTCATTTGAGTCAGACTGTTTAGAAACTCTAAAGGATATAAACTGTTATCATCATCTTCATTTGTTTAGTTGACTGGACTGTTTTGTTTTCAAACTTTCATGTTCAAACCTAGTATACCTTATTTTTTAGCATGATATATTGAATAATAAGTTGTATCAAATAATTGTCCCTGCTGTTCTGGCACTCTTATTGATCTCATCCACCCACACATGCCATTCACACCCCATCGCATCCTGTCCCTTGGGTGAAACAATCTCTCCAACTCCTATGGAGCTCCCATTACCTTCCAATGTTTCTGTCCTCCATCAACCCAACTCCTGCGCTCCATTTCTAGCTGAATCACACACAAGTCATTTACATTTACTTTGCATGCCAAGCACCGCACTAACTAAATTAACTAGCAGACATGCCCCTTAAATGGATAAATCAAAATGCAGGCAAAATAGAGCACTACTGTAGATATTGTTTATGCACTAGACTGCACTAACTTCGGAATTTGCAATAATGCATGACATTAAATCTGAATATGTCAGTGACATTGCAATTCTCGTAGCAGTCTTTTCTGTTCACAACAACTTTTACTTGAAAGGTGCAGGTCATTTGTTATGCAGTAATGTAGAGCTAGTTGGAGGATGTATCTTTCTCAGCTCGGTCATTGACTGGAAATAAAAGATTTTGCAGCACAGGGTCTGTCTGTGTCATGTCAAATAGATAAAAACTGCTAAATGTATATGTTTTCCATTGCAGCACTGCACCTTCCATTGGGAATAATTGTCCACGTCTCAAGAATATTCCTCAGCCTTTGAATTCAGGTTATTTCCAGCCTCCATATTCAAATACATGGCGTAAGTCAACAAATTAAGATAACTGAATAATTATGCATCTGCGTCATGGAAAAGACCATTCAGCACATCCAGCTCAACTATAGCCTCCCCATTTTTTTTCTGCTCCAAATCTACCAATATCACCGTCCATTCCCTTCTCCCTAATAACTGGATAATATTAGAGGTTTGAAACACTCTACATTTAATAAGCAAGCCAATATGAAGAGCATCATTATGTAAATTATAAGACAAATGTGGCAGTTGACCAGGGGAAGTGAGCTGCAGTTCAAATTTAAACAGTAAATAAATAAAAAAAAGACAGTCAACACAAACTTTTTATCTCAACCAACTGGGGTTGTGACCTTCACTGTAAGACACTTAATGAACGCTTTTGTAACAAGTGTCACAGAGCTGACTTCATCACTATTTTGGGGAGGGAGAGGGGAAAGAGCCAGAATTCTCACTCTTGAAAGAGTCACATGGTATGGGAGATGTGCTCAAAACTTTCAAGTCTTTAGGGAAGTCTTCCTACTGATAGTTTAGTACCTCAAAAAGGCAAGTAAAAGGTAATATTCATAGAAACGTGCAGTAGAGAAGAGGACATTCGGCCCATCAAGTCTGTACTGCCAAAAATACACTACTTGTACTAGTCCCACGTACTCGGCTCATGGTCTTGAATGTTGTGGCATTTCATGTGTTCATTGATGTTTTTAAAGGATGTGAGGTGTCACGTCTCAACTACCCACTTGGGTAGTGCATTCTAGATCCCCCCCACCCTCTGAGTGAAAATATTTTTCCTCAAATCTAAACCTCCTACATTTCACTTTAAAATTATGCCCTGTTGTTATTGACCCTACAACTTAGCAAGGGGAACAGCTTCCCCCTGTTCACCCTGTCCATTTCCCTTGTAATATTGTTGCATGTTTATCTCTAGAGGCTTTTGCTTGTGGCATTTAGAATGTGATCTTTTGTGCTGCTCCTAAGGCACTCCCCAGATAATACCATTCTTAATTACTAATTCTCTTTTGTAATTTTATTAAACGTTAATGCCTAATGACTTGCAGGCATGTTAGTTCAGGAAGGAAGGTAACATTTATTGAAATATGCAAAACCTTTCTATCTCATGGAAACTTTATTTTCTTTAGCTGAGCCCCATCAATTTTTTGATGTCTCAGATAATCCATAATGCTTCTCTCACACAAGTTAGCCTTGAGCTTCAGTCATTGTTAACTGTATGAATTTGTTTGCTATTTTGATCACAATCGGTCTCAAACAATTAAGAATAAGATGAATGATCAATTGGTCTGAAGTCTTAGAGTGCTAATCAAGAAGTGGTAGGAGTTTGTAACAAAGGCAATACAGTAATCATGAAGGACTTTGCAGATTTGATTTATGCAACTTTAAATGATGATTAAAGTCCTAAAATATGACTTGGAAGATGAGTTTGATGCATGCATTTGAGCAGTATGTTGAGGATCCACCCAACAAAGAAGTTATTTCAAATGTTATTCTGTGATTGACCCAGGTTTAATTAATTTCATAGTAAGGATTATCTGGGAAAGAGTGATCACAAAATAGAAAATAAATGGGGGCTTAGGAGTGATGTGCTTAAGGGGAAAACACAAATATAGTTTTTTTAAAGCTTGTTACATAGATGAGAGGGACAAATCGGCAAAGGTAAATTGAGAATTCAGTTAAAAGTTATGATAGAATGTTAGTAATAGAAAACATTTAAAGAAATATTTTAGGCATCTTAACTAAGCTACCTCCCATTAGGAAATTCAGGATCTTTCTGGGAAAAGGGGTCCATTTATAACTGACAAATGGGGTTAAGGATAATATTAGATTCAAAGAAGAGGCTTACAAGACTTTCAGGAAGAGGAGAATGCCTGAGGCTTGAGAGATTTGAGTTTCTTGGCCAAGAAAATGGATAAAGGATGAGATTAGAATATGACAACAAACTAGAGAGAAATACGAAAAAAAGGAACTTCATTCGGTTTGTGAGAGACCAGCAAAGTAAATGTGAGGCCCAGAGTCTCTGAAATTAGAATCGGAAATATAGAAATGACACATCTTTAACAAATATTTTGTATCTAACACCACGACAGATAATAAAAAAGAACAAAACTAGCGGAATCAAGAAATGCCATTTTCGAGCAAGATGAAGATAAATATTTTCCAGTAACCTTAATTACTAAATTACTTTCATTAGAGATGTTTGTGGCTAACATATCATTGAGTATATTCAAGGCTGATATCATTAGTTATCTGTTTATAAGAGTATTGAGCGATGGGACCCTGGCAGGAAAGTAAGGTCACTTCAGCCGTGATCTTACTAGCGGTTGAGTAGGCTTGAGGGGCCACGTGAGTTACTTCTGTTTCTTATGGTCTTATGCTTGAGGAAAGGAAAGCTGATCAAGACATTGCCAGAACTCCTTGCACTGCAAATGGTGCTCTGATCTTTATCATGTTTATCAGAAAAAACATTTAGGCTTCATTTTAACATCTCATCAAAAGTATCCTATCTCTGACAGACTTAATGTTTCTTCGCACAGTGTCAGATGTTCATAATGTAAAATGGGACTTGTATAAGATAAAGCAAGACTTCACGCGAAATATTTCAGAACAATTATACAAATAGTTCAGTTAATTCTGAGTTAGTTAGGTTTGGGAAAGAAGGACAGAGGGTCAAACTGTCAAATAAATAAACTGAATGAGAAAAAGCACTGAGAAAACAACTCAGAAACTTAGAGCAGTTTTGATTTTTGAGATTTATTATTCTTCTTCCTGTTGTGGTTTCTCTCCTGAATGTGTAATGAACCCTCAAATAAGATTGGATTGGTACCAGAAACTTTACGTTATTTTTTACAAAGTACTATTCAATATGTGTATGATCTGAACGCTGAATGTTTACAAAGTTCTCAATAACGGACTGAGGTTTCAGTACCCCCCCATTTACATACATTCTTTTCCCCAAAATCACACATAGAATTCTGGTTAGAATTCTTAGCTACAACTGAAATACTGAAATTAGGATCTTGGTGAATTCCAGCTGAATTATTTATCAGTTCAGCTGCATGACATAGAGCACTTAAAACCTTCATGCTATCAGGATGCTTATTTTCTAAATGTGAAAGTATATGTTGTTAAGATGTTGTTGTTTAAATATGTTATTTAAATATGTTGTTATGTAGATATGTTGTTTAAATATATTCCATTGTTGCAATTTAACTTTTACAGCCTATGGTCACCAATATAAGGGCGGTGCTTATCCAGTGTCACCAGTAGGAATTTCTCCAAGGTAACTGATCGGAACTAATCATTTTCATACTGCATGTTAAGCCAAATTTAGGTTCTGCATAGACTATCCCAAATACCCGCACTGAGGATGTTATCACAACCCAAGCTACAGATCTACTCCAAAACCTTAACCCAAATATCATTCAGGTTGAGAATTTGATTTTTGGCCACTTTGATTTTTTTTGTAGGTAAATAGACTTTGAGTTAAAGGGAATAGATTATGTGGGTAGGAATTTCACAACAGAGGCATCTTTGGAAATGGGATCAGGCAAATGTTTTGAAAGTCATTGGGCCAGCACCATAGTGTATCCTTGCCTGGCGGCAGTTTGTGCCAGATAAGATGAATTAAAGACCCCCTCGGGGCCAAAATGCACACGTTCTGGGGATTTTCCTGGTGTTGATCCACCTTCCCCAATTCAGCAGACAGCCTACTGGCATCAGGCTGGAAAACCAGTAGCCTTTCATTTGACTTAGCCCCATTATTGAACCAGATGTATCCAAAAGCTGTAGCTGACCAATTCTGCAGAAGCGTTTTCGGAAAATCAACATAGAAGCTGTGCACCATCTTTATGCTTACGCTTCCAGCAATTTCTCAAAGGTGCTCCCCCCACCCCCACCAACCCACAGTAGCTAGAGTGGAGCTATTGGCCAGTCAGTGTTGCAGGCCATCCTGGTGAGCTTCAGGTATCGAGAAAAAAATTTGGCCACCTCCCAGAAAATTCCAGCTGTTAACACACCTCTAATCATCAATATCACAGACGCTACATTAGAAGAGAAACAGAAGTACATTGGAATATCCCCTGTAATTTACTGTATTATGCAGATTCATATGATTCACGTTGAATATTCTGGAAAAATAAAAACAGAAGATGCTGGACATTTCAAACAAAGTTGATGGAGAGAGAAACAGAGGTAATGGGATGGATTTAAACTCCTCCATAGCACTGCTGGTGGATGAGAAACAGGAGCGCCTCCTCATGGCCGCCTAAATTCTTCCATCCTCCTGTCCTGAAGCCAGTGCTCAGAATCCTTCCATGATTGATTCGCGTCACCCCATGGGTAGAAATTTGATCAAACTGATCCTGTGGCCTGATCCCCATTCCCATGCGTAAGTCAAGTCTTTCAAATGAAGCTGATTACTGAGTAGGGAAAAAAAACAAGTGGCAAAAAAAAACTCGAAATGAGTTAAAACTCCATAAACACACTGGGAGTGCCAGGTGTCCTGTTCTGAACACGGCCTCTCCATCTCCCCTAACCTTTGTAACCTAGACCAACATGAAAGATCAGTTGAAAGGTCATCAGTCTGAAATGTTGGTGCTGTTTCTCCTTCTAAAGATGCTGTGTGGCCAGCAATTTTCAACATATTCGGCTTTTATTTCAGATTTTCAGCAACACCATTGTTTTGTTCCTGATTCTGCAGAAATTTTTTATCGTAGCAGCGATATTGTGGCATTCCTTTGCAATACTCAAATTCAGGTGTACCTTAAAACCCTTTCCGGTAGTTATGCAACAAAAAATAATTCAGAATGTTGCAGTCTAAGTATCAGTACGATTTCCAAGGTTTTTCTCATGACTGTCATTTTCATGAAACATTTTACTTTGATGATTTTTAAAAGATTAATATCAGCACTTGGATGCTGAAATCGGTATTCAGCAGAGAACCTGATAATCAAATCAATAACGTTAAATCTGCAAGCAATTCAGGACATTTTGCCAAATTTGGTTTTACTGGATTAAGTGTAGAGAAACTTTTTCTGTTCAGCCCAGCAGAAGTCTTGTGTTCACTTCTGGTTCGCAATGTATTAAAATTGTTGGTGTTGTTGCATGATGGATTTGAAGTCATAGCACTAAATGTTTTGTTTTGTTTTGTTTCTTATTTCATTCTAGTTTGCCGTCTTCCAGACCTTTGCATGAAACTGTTGAGAGAAAATCTGGTATGCAGCAGCATTTCATAATCCAGCAATTGCTATTGTCAAATGCACTTAATTTACAATGGAAATTAGCTGTGTCTAACAATGTAAATATAATGAACATGTTCTGTCTTCCGACATTAGTGAATTATGTTGCTTGGCATAAATAAATTTAAATAGCTGAAGTGGGAGTAGGCCAAACAGTCCCTTGAGCTTTTGCTGCCATCCAGAAAGACATTGGCTGAACTTCATTTGAAATGATTTTTTCTCATGGAATTCCCAAGTAACTTGATTCCTTCAGCCCCAAAAACATTTTGAGTCAGGCTTGGATAAACTCACTGAGCATCCATGGCCTGAGAAAGAATTCCAAGATTCTCAACACGGGAGAAGTGTCTTTTCAGACCGAAATGATTGCTAGTTATAGTCTCTCCAAGCTGGGTAATCAACAGGCAGTATTCACTCTTGTCAAGCCATCAGAATTTTAAATCTTTTGACGCGATCATTTTTCATTCTAACCAGAGTAGAGGTCCATTCTACTCAACCTGACCAGAAGGAATGACCTTCCTAACACAGGAATCAATCTAATAAATCCTTTTTGCACTCTGTCTAATTCAAATACATGGCTCTTTGTGTACAGCAACTAAAAATGATGCTTGAACATCAAGCTGCGTTCTTTCTTAAGCCTGGTGACTGTCTGTATACACTTTTGTTTTGTCGTTTAAATCAACTGTGTTCATGCATTGAAATCAGGGCCCTGCACCAGATAGCTCGCTGATGCCCAGCTTGGATGTGCCAGGTCCATTCTGATCATGACCTAATTATAGCCTTGGTCTAAACATGCACAAAAGATCTGAACTCCAGAGGTGATTTGAAGATGACAGCCCTTGACATCACGGGTATAGCGATGGGGGCAGTTTGACAGAGACCCTGGGCTAACCACCACTTGCCTAGGTTAAGAGCCCTCAGCTCTTTCTGTCTCTCAGAAATTGGCTCCCACAGTCATCTATATACCAGAGAAAGCACCATCTGGGTGGTATAGTCACTGAGAAGTAGAGGGAGAGCGCTCCACATTTTGGAGGCATATCTAGCACAAGGGAAGATGGTTCTGGTTGTTGGCCAAACTTTCAGTCGCAGTGCATCACCACAGGAAATTCCCTGGGGTAGTGTCCTAGGCCCAACCATCTTCAGCCTTCCCTTCTTCATAAGGTCAGAAGTGGGGATGTTTGCTGATGATTGCAGTGTTCAGCACCATTCATGATACCTCACATACTGATGCAGTCCATTTACAGTTATAAGACCTGTACAGCATTCAGGCTTGCAATAAAAGCATTGGTGCCACACAAGTACCAGGCAATGGGCATCTCTAACAGTAGAGAATCTAGCCATCGCCCCTTGACATTCAATGGCAATTCCGTCACATTCCGCTGTCAACATCCTAGGGTTTACCATTGACCAGAAACTGAAAATAAACCCTTTCAAAGATTGAGTATTCTGCGGCACTAACTCTTAGAAGGTAAACTAGAATCAAAGAATCCCTGCACTGTCCACACCAACCCTCTGAAAAGCGTCCCTTCCAGACCTACCCCCCTCATCCTATCCCTGTTACCCAGTCCACGCAACCAGTGCGTCCCTGGACAGTATGGGCAATTTAGCATGGCTATTCCACCTAACCTGCACATCTTTGGACTGTGGGAGGAAACCCACCCTGATACAGGGAGAATGTGCAAACTCCACACAGTCAGTCACCTGAGGGTGGGATTGAATCCGAATACCTGTAGCTGTGAGGCTGCAGTGCTAACCACTGGGTCACCATGCCACCCCTAGGTGGAGAGGTTTCAGTTTTTTTTATTTCAAAAATATAATTTATTCATAAAAAAAATTGTATGTATACATTATGACCATTGCATTTCTGTTCTGGATAGTAGCATATCAAGAAAACAAACATGGCTGGAGATATTGTTTATTTTTACAGCAAGCTTGACCATTGATATTGCAGCTTTTAGTATTTGGGGAGAAAAAAATGTTTTGGTTGTGATGACTCTTCATCAGAATCTAATGCTGTTAACCTCTTCTTTCACTTCATATTGTTTGCTAGCATCTTGTGTTTTAATGGCAAGCTTAGTCATCAGGATGTTTTCCATCTGTTTCATTTCTTTAACTTTACCGTATCTGTTTTATTTTCACCTTTGGTTTGCCCTTTAAACAGATTGGGCCTTGAAACTTGTTTAGTTTGTTTCAGACTTCCTGCTGATCTGTCGCATCAGCGCACTTTGTTTCACTTTCTCCTTATTCTGCTGCCATTAATATATTTGTTCCATCTGTTATGAGAAGAATTGCCAAACTGTTTTCTCCATAAATGCTATCTAACCTGTTCTTCAAGCTTTTTCATTTTTGTTGCAGATTGCTCTATCTTGACAGGTATTTTTCTTGTTCTAATAATCTACAAGATCATTGTTATTCTGGGGAGTGGGGAAGGAAGTTATCTTCCTTTTCTAATTCACTGATGGTTCATTTCATTTTCATGAGACTTGGTAGACCACAGGATACAGGAAGTCAGCCATTCTTTAGGCCTGACTTTGCTGATTTGAGATGTGGGAAAGTGATATGAGGTTGACAGTGTCCCTAATTTGTTGTATTATTCTTACGTTCCTGTGTGGAAGCATCTTCATTGAATGGGCTTGTTGAAAATTAGAACAACATTTTGAATCTGGTATGTAAACATGCACCTCATTTCTCAGTACAATGCACCAACCTAATGGCTGGGATTTTCTGTGTTTTTGCTTGCTGATTGGTAATATTACATATTATTGTGAATGAAAGAAATATTATAGATCAACAAGCACAGATATGCAACTTTCCATCCTTTCTGTCACCAGACTGTGTTAAGGGATATTTAATTTTAAATATGAAATTGCCAATATGTATGTCGTTCTTCTTTCTATATTTTGAATCAGCTCCATGATATGTTGTGGTTTTGCTTCCCTTATTTAATAGATAAAGCATTGAAGAAGAAAGTGGATTCTGCTGAACAAACTGCAGAGCTTTTTGAAGACTTGCATTTGGACAAAGTACTGAATACATTTAACTGGGCAGCATCTGCTAAAAACAAACAAGGTTGCACTTGTACATTACAACAATCCACCTGAAATTTGAAATGCTTAAATTGAATAACCACCTTGTTTTCATCTTCTATGAAAATAAAGCGCGATGCAAGATTGTTCTCGAATTAATGACTTAGAGTTTAGCCTGAAGGCGTAGGCAAGGGGCCTGTTGTGAAATGGAGAAGAATATAATTTCCTGACATTCCTGCAGAATCTAGTTATGAAATTCTTTTTTGTTATTCTGGTCTTGATGTCTACAGGAAGCCTGGTTTACTGTGTGTTTAGGTTGGACTGATCTTTAGGCTGGAAGCATGCTTCACATGGTCAAAACTTTTAAGAGTGAGAGAGATAGTTGATGCTTGGTCAGAGAAATCCGATATTAATTAGCGTTCTAAGTTGTAGAAGAAGTGATCTGTATAACTTGTCTTGAGGTCTGGATTGGGTCCTGGAATGGAGGGAAACAGGGAATGTAGATGAATTCTAAATGGGAGGAGAGGGATAGAATATGTTCATTGGTGTTTGAGGGTGAGTATGCTTAATAGGCTAGTTTGTTTTGTCTTCAGGAAAGACTTGTTGTTTCTAGCCTATGAACAGTGCTGTTAAGTTACTTGCCTTATGGATTCATACCTTCTTGCATCTGATAAGCTACTGGATTTCCCCGATGCCTGGAAAACCAGCTGCCTAAGGTTAAAAATAGACTGAATATTAAAGAAGGTGGAGAGTTTCATTCTAATTGAATAACTGGTCTGCTTCCTGAAGCTGGTTAGCCACAACTCAATTAGTCCACCTCCATTAAAGCCAAAGACAGATGGGTTTGAGGTGAATTCGGTTCCTGTTACAAATTGTTTGCATTTCCGACACTGACACAATCCTAACCCAAGCATTTTTGGCAGTTCAGGTTCAGCCCAGTTTCTCTTAATATTTGAAGTAGCTCTCAAAGGACTTCAGAGTAGATTACTGAGACCATTTAACTATTTAGGAAGTGCCCATCAGTAACAAAATTGTTTGGGAAAATGAACTATTAAATTACTCGGCTGCTTTTGTACTTCAGTTAAGACCAGTATCTATGGATTGCAGTGCAAAATTGGTGACATGATTGCTGCTGTTACATGTCTACATGTTTGCGCAAAGGTCAGTCAGAAAGAAGGTCTATTCAAATGTCATTGAATGTACATTCAGAACCCGGCAGCCCCAGTGAATGATTTTCAATGTTAAGATGGTGTAGGTGGGAATATCCTTTTCACCTAATACCGAAAAATCTGTGAAAGAGTCCAGTTAATTAAATAATTGTGCGGAATTCCAGAACACTGCATTGTATCAGCTTGGGGTTATGCTGCACCTTCTGAAAACTAAAACTTGTGTAATGCTGCCTCCGATAGTATGCACTGCAGTCAGACGGTGATTAACTTTGTATTAATCTTTGGAGAATCTCTCTTTACGTAGAAGTGTGCAAATTTTCTTCATGAATTTACCTGAATCAAATCTAGTAACACTGTGTCATGCATGTTCAAGGATAACTTCCTTTGTTTCTTGAAGATGTGGCTGATGGTACCTTTTCTTCTGACCGGATCGAATCAGAAAATGCAAAACTTTTGAGTTTACACGACACTCAAAATTCAAGCTCTGTCGATGAACGGAGAGTGCATGTACTTAACATCCCTGTTGAGTTTCCAATGCACAGGGTGAAAGATAAGCTTACCATATTTTTCCAGCGTGCCGTCAACGGTGGTGGAGAAATAGTCAAATTTCAGTATCCTACTAAAATTCCAGGATCTGCTGTTATTACATTTTGTGATGCCAAAGGTACCTTATGCTTGAAGTAAGATTTAGCTTTTTCAAGGTGTTTCTTAACAATAATGCAATCTTTTACTATTTATGCACTCAAATAAGATAATTGTAAATCATTTTACTCAAAACACATTGTTCTACATGCACAGAGCTTATATTTGTACTGCACCTTAAGCGATGCAAGCATGCAGTTATGAGCTCAAGTAGCCATTTTGGCTGTCGAGCCTGCTCTACTATTTAATAAGGTCATGACTGATCTGTCTGTGTTCTGAATGCCACATTCCCATCAATTGTTGATAACCTTTGATTCCCTAACGTAGTAATTATCTACATCCGCTTTCAAACTATTCATTGACCTCGATCCATAGCCTTCTAAAGCAGAGTTCCCAGGTTGCGTACCCTCTGGGTGAAAAACATTATATTCACCGCTGTTCTAAAAAGGTGTTGCATATTTTAAAATAGCACCCCCTATGTCTGAACTCAACCCACCATCCTATCTACGTCTATGTTCTCAAGACCATTCAGGATCATTTGTGCTTCATTTACCACGTATTCTTCCCAACTCTGGTTTAACCAAGACCAGACAGTCCAACTTTTCCACATGAGACAAGGAACGCATTCCATAATGAACTGAGTAAATCTCTGAATTGTCTCCAAAACACTCGCATCCTTACTCAAATGAGGAGACCAAAATTGCACACACAATTTGAGATGTGATCTCAACAATAATTTGTATAACTGAAACATTGTATCCCTACTTTTGTGTTCAATTTCTTTCGTAACAAATGGTAGAATTCCATTAGCCCTCTTAATTACTTGTTATACTTAACGTACTAACGTTTTGTGACACATGCGCTGGAACACCCTGAACGCCTGCAATTCTGAGTTTTGAGTTCATTCTCCATTTAGGTAATATTCAGCTTCTGAATATTCTTTAACTAAAATGAAATTCTTAATATATTCTCGTATTTTGCTCCATCTGCCAGATTTTTGACTATTCACCCAACCTATCTATATTTGTCTGTCCTATTCACAACAAATTTCTTATCTATTTAGTGACATCTGCAAATTTAGCTACCATGACTTCACTCCCCTGGTCAAGATCATTGATATAAATTGTAAGAAGTTGAGGTCCAAGTACATACCCATGCATGTCCTGCCAATCAGGAAAAAAAAATGTTTTCTGCTAGTCAGTTAATCTTCTATACGTGCAAATTTGCTACTACTTATACCTTGAGTTCCTACTTTGAACAATGAACTTTTATTTGGCACCTTGTCAAGTGCCTTCGGGAGTGATGCTATAGTTATATTTCTTCAAGGACCCACAGCTATAAAATAGCACCATAATTCTCTCGACTGAAGGATTGAATTTAACATCTATCAGACAAATAACACAATCAGTCTTGGGTATTTTTAGTGTTCATGAAAATTTAATGTATCCAGTTCAGTAACTCCTCAAAGGTGGTTATCACAGTAATGTAAGCACTGTTTACTGTTTAAGCAAAAAAGAGCTCAAATGCTTTATTGTACTGTTGTTTTAAAAGGATACTGATGAATATGGTTTCTACTTTAAATGAAATATGTGGTTTGACTTTGCAAGATGATGTTTTATATTATGGGTAAGGTACCTAGGATGTTTTCTAGGGAGATGCTGCAATTTGTCAGAAATTTTATAATCGTTTTAAGTTAGTATTAAGATGCCTTCTGCAAATTGAGATGACAACTAATTACAAAATGGAAATCTGTCTTGAAATTTGGAAGTTATTCTAATAGCCTTGGGAAACGATGACTTGTACAGCAAGAAGTCCGGTTGTCATTGCTTCCAGTCTCTGAGAAAAACATGCATGACATTTAACATACAATTCATGAAACAAAAGTGCAGGTGCAAAGTATCTTCTCTAATTGTACTGCTGTGAAAAATTACATTATGTCCACTGGCCCAAAAACATGCTGAATGTATTTATTTTCTATACAGTTGCAGAAAGAGTTGTCAGACAGGAATATCGCTTAATCACCATTAATAATAAAAATTTCCCTATACGAGTGAAGTTGTACCATGAGAAAGCTGGTGTGTTGGGTAAAGATGTCATTGGAAATAAAAACCTCGCTGTGGATATGGTGCGTATCTACCAAATGTGCATAGGTTACTTTAAATTCCAGCACAAAAGGTAAATACTGCTAATGCTGGAAACCTGTAATAAAAACAACAAAATGTGGAAATACTCAGTAGGTCAGGCAGCATCTATGGAGAGAAACAGAATTAATGCTTCAGATCTGAAAAAGAGACCCAAACATTAAGTCTGTTTCTCTCACTGCACATGCTGCTAATTTTGTTGAGTTTCTTCAGCATGTTGTGTTTCAGATTTCTAACATCCAGAGTTTTTGCTAAAAAGTATATTTTAAAAGATCAGATATCTGAAACATCATCATAAGTGGTTAATTCTGTTTGGCTTCATCGCCTGGCCTGCTGAACATTTCCAGCAATTTCTGCTCGCATAATGAGGTATTGGTGCACATGAACTAGAACTATAGTTTCTCCTTTAGTTTGTTGTATTTTAATGCCTACCAGTTTGACTGACACATCATGTAGAATGGAAGGGTTTATTATTGTGAGATTTTCTTTGTTGAAAACAATTTAACATATCAGCAAGATTTTTGTTCTATCAATTCACAGGTAGAGTCATCATCAATTCCTGTTGATCTGCCAAGAGAAAAATCAGAAATTTTCCAGAGATTAATGAGCCTTCAGGACAATAATTTCACAGCTGAGGATGTGGTGGAAGCTGTGCAGTCTGGTTTAAATTTTGAATCAGCTTTGCGGTATCTTTCTCATGAGTGTCCTATTTGTGGAGAGCAAGTAACTTTTAGCAAGGTATGGTTTAATATATGGAATCTCTGCTGCAGTGCGATGTAGATAGCAGTATATACAGTCACTTGTTCTCAAAATATATATGACCCATGTAGCTCATATGTACTATTTTCAAATCTGTAATACCTTAGGTTTTTGATTTTACATTTTGCATTTAAGTATGAAAGACACAACAAAAAAAATCATTCCCACATGTTCTTGCGCACATTAGTCAGTTCATTTAATTCTTGCGCACTGACCAGAAAAAAAATCACCAGTTCATCAACATTCTGGCTGAAGTTCCTTTAAAGCTTCAAACTGACCCCATTAAGAAACTATTCCATTTAAAAAACTTCTATTTCTTATGGCCCTTTAGGCAATTCAGTTTTTCTTTTGATCCACTTTCGCCTTTTAAACTACCACATCACAGGACATGAGCCCTGGTGTGATTCCGTGCTGTGATAATGTGAAGCTTCCCATGTTACAATATCCTTTGTTCAAACATATTGATAAAATTACTGATTTACGAAAGTCCCTTAGTGTCAACAAATACCAGTTTTGATAATCACGTCTAAGATGGTAGAGCACGTGTTCTGCTATAACTGATGAAGTTGTTGACACTACATTAGTATTGAAATAGTGAATTGGAAAATTAATTGTTTTGACGGTCACAGACTTGAATTTGCTTGTTATGGTTCAATTATGCTCTCTAGGCAGTGGTGATATAATTACTGAAACTTTCACATTATTAGAATTAGATTTTATTATCACGTGTACTTAAGTGTAGGGTTGGTGCAATACAGTGAAAAGTGTACAATGTCGCCATTCCTGGTGCTAATTGGTTACAAGGATACGAAATCTTAGGTACAAAGTAGCAAAATAAAGAAATAAGTTGAAAATTCAATATCACAGTTCTTTTTAGTATAAACTAGGAAAATAAAGAAGCGAAGTTAAAGTTAACTTCAAAATAAAGTTCAACATTACTGTCCTCCTTTCGCTATGGACCTGCAAATGCTCCATGCTGGGCTTTCCCCACAAGGGCTTGTTCTCACACTCATACTGAGCTCGATCTTCTCCACACTGCTATTTCGCTGCCCACCACCAGATTCCCATGGGCTCACTGCCGACCACTTTGGACCTTGGCGACACTGTAATGCCACCAACCGCTCAAGTTCCACCTGGCTCTCCAGCTGCATCTGCACTGAGCAGCAAAATGGAATTACTGGGTATTTGCTTGAGAAATTGTACATTTGTTATGCAAACAATAGATTGCCAAAAGCTTACCAAGGTCTGGCAGCACAGAACAGTACCAGCTGTTGCACTCAGTGAGGCCATTTGGAAGGTTTGTGTGGAAGTATAGAGAAATAAACACTGGTGCTGTAAGAATGATCTTTTAAGGCCATGAAGTAAATTGTTGAGCATGCGACGAATTCTACATCTAACATGCTGTACCCAGACAGTAATTGTTTGATGTAGATAATGATTGCTTTATTTCCGTGACAGCAGTTGCCTTGCTTAGCAGTAAAAATCACCAAATGCTTTCAGTGTTTAATGAGGTTCTAAGGGAATTGCAGTAAATTTCCTTCAGACTCTTTTTGAGAGAACTGTGCTTATTCATATATAGAATCCTAATTAATCCGCTTGTAAACTTTCTTTCTTCTTGTGACACAAAGATTGTATGATGCTATTGTATAAAAATACTTTGTTGTTTTCCAAGTATTTGAGCAGTATGCACTTAAAGCAATGGAAATGAGACAATCCAGTGAAAGCTGCAGCAGTTTTCAAGCACATTAAAACCCAAGTTACACTGTTGGCCAACAATCACTTACAGTCAGTTTCGTTTGTATAATTTACAACTGTTGTCACTGCTAATCTTACATAATCAAATATGTCTTATGGGCGCATTGTGCAACTCTTAAATCTGGATTTTTTTTGTGACTGTGCCACAGTGATTGCTCAACTATTTTATTTAAATGACTTGTGTAAATTGTTTTGGTTTACTGTTTCAGTGATAAATTGATTAGAATTTGATTTTTACTTTTACAGATTGTGACAATGATGTACTGTAACTGTTCGTTCTGTCAAGACTGTTTTAGGAAATATTTTTCATCAGTTATAAAGGAAAAAAGTATAGTTAACATGGTTTGTCCAATGTGCAGTACACCAGATCTGAACAGTTCCCATCTCCAAGAAGATGCCACAGAATACTTCAACTTCTTGGATATTCAGGTTAGAGTTTTACAATCTGCTGAGAAAAATTCAAGACACAGAATTGCTTGTATTGGAAGATTAGTTCAGGAAGTAATGTGGGTAATTATGTTAATAAAAGAAAAAAAAGCACCTTGGGAAACAATACAGGACAGTAAAATATTTAAGGATATAGTATTGGAATTAAAAAATATAGTTGTTCACATATGACTTCTTATTGAGCGTATGAGCACAAAAGTTTGCATAGTTTAGTTCTTTCAATAATTAAATCACCAGCAGCGTCTCCATTGACTTCTAAAGGGAATACATTAATTTTGATGAATCAATGTATCTACATATATTTTATGCATAGGTTCGCTATTATCTTGATGAAGGACTTCATGAGTTGTTCCAAAGAAAGCTTCGAGACCGAACTTTGATAGAAATGCCAAACTTCAGATGGTGTGCACATGTAAGAACATTTTGTGATTGTCCCAGTTCAGTTTCTTATTACTGATGAAAAACACATTTTGTCAAATTTTCCTTCTTGCATGAATTAGAAAAATTCACAAGATTGCCAATTTAAGAGGAAAACCAATATTTATGCTGTATGAGAGGAGTGTGTTGATTAGTTGGCAAGTGGGCAGTGATTGATAGAGGCATTTGCCCTGGAGAATACACCAGTTAATGATAGTTGACAGTTAACTACAAGGCTTTAAAACAAGGGCAGTTTGATTCTGATCAAGAAATTGCATTGAAGAATTAACCAGCAAATGTCTGTTACCTGTTTCTGTTCATTTGAAATAAGTGTAGTGTGTGCACATGGTTTTAATTCTGTCTACAAAGAACAGGGCCCTGTGTATTGAGTACATGTGGCTTCCTTTACACACAAATGTGCCACATTGTGAGCCTGGCTTGCAGTGTAATTTTATTGCATACTCATGATTATCCAGCACATATTGTCCAATTACAGAATGATATTTACTGTTGAAAACTTACGCTATTTGCAAGTGCTGGCTGGTTGAGTATGGTCAGCATCTTGCTTATGGAGAACATGCATGTACATGCAGTGCCCTGATTCAAACCAACAAAACAGGTGACAATCATTGATAACACGGTGTGAAGCTGGATGAACACAGCGGGCCAAGCAGCATCAGAGGAGCAGGAAAGCTTGACGTTTCGGGTCGGGACCCTTCTTCAGGTGACAGTCATTCACTGGTTCACTTCTTGGTGCAATGCATTGACCAATCAGAATCGATCTGCCTGGTTTGAAATTTAAACAAAACTTGAAACTTACCTGTCAATCATCATTATCTGGTGTATTCTCCATAGCGATGCTCTATAAACGAGTCTACTTGCTACCAAACATCATTTCCATACAGTGTAATTGTTAGTTTGTCCTTTAAATTGATATTCTTGTGGTTTGCTTTGATGAGCACAAGGCAAACACTTGAATAAAATATATCTTTTTGCAAGCAATAACCAAATGTTACTTTGGCTCTTCAAGTGTTCCTTTGGACTGTTGCATGAAGTAGACCGACTGAGAATGGATTGCCCTTCTTGCAAGAAAAGCACATGCTTCCAGTGTAAAATTCCAGTAAGTAATCCACTGTGCTGTGTACAGCTTCGTATTTGATTGAACTGCCTTCCAGATGTTGTCGAAATTTCACGGAACTATGACTAGCAGATATTTATGACATAGAAGGAAACTATTCAATCTGTCATATCTCTTAGAGCCATAAAAACCAGCCTAAGTAAAGTAAGAAGTGTGAATGTTGTGGATATGAAATACAAATAAAGTGCTGGGGAAACTCAGCAGGTCTGGCAGCATCTGTGGAGATAGAACAGAGGTAGTATTCTGAATTTGGTATGACTTTAGAATCCCCAAGCCTGCCTAATCACATATTTGGCTACAAAGATAGGTGGACGAGCAGGTAGTACTGAGGAGGTGGGGAAGCAGCAGAATGATTTAGATAGTTCAGGAGAGTGGTCTAAGAAATGGTTGATGAAATTCAACGTGAGTAAATGTGAGGTTTTGCACTTTGGAAAAAAGAATACAGCCATGGACTATTTTCTAAATGGTGAGAAAATTCGCAAAGCAGAAGTACAAAGGGATCTGGGAGTGTTTTTCCAGGATTCTCTAAAGGTTAACTTGCAGGTAGAGTCCATTATTAAGAAAGCGAATGTAATGTTGTTGTTTATCTCAAGAGGGTTGGAATACAAAAGCAGCGATGTGCTTCTGAGGCTTTATAAAGCTCTAGTTAGGCCCCATTTAGAATACTGTGTCCACTTTTGGGCCCCACACCTCAGGAAGGACATACTAGCCCTGGAGTGTGTCCAGCGGAGATTCACACGGATGATCCCTGGAATGGTAGGTTTAACGTATGATGAACGGCTAAGGATCCTGGGATTGTACTCATTAGAGTTTAGAAGGTTGAGGGGAGATCAGATGGAAACTTACAAGATAATGTATGGTTTAGAAGGGGTGGACTCTAGGAAGTTGTTTCCGTTAGGCGGGGAGACTAGGACCCGTGGGCACAGCCTTAAAATTAGAGGGGGTAAATTTAAAACTGAAATGAGACGACATTTCTTCAGCCAGAGAGTGGTGGGCTTGTGGAATTCATTGCCACGGAGTGCAGTGGAGGCCGGGACGTTGGATGCCTTCAAGGCAGAGATCGACAAATTCTTGATTTCAGAAGGAGTCAAGGGCTACGGGGAGAGTGCAGGGAAGTGGAGTTGAAATGCCCATCAGCCATGATTTAAATGGCGGAGTGGACTTGATGGGCCGAATGGCCTTACTTCCGCTCCTATGTCTTAGGGTCTTATGGTGTTATATCTAATACTTGGTCACTAGTCTTGAATATTTCCTTATTTTAAAAGCAGAAAAAAATTGTTTTTAAATGTATGTGAAGGTCTCTGCCCCCAGTGACCCTTCAGGTAATGATTTCCAAATTAGGAATGTTGAGCAACCATTTGTATCTTCCTTTAAGTTTTATATTATAGTAACGTCTGTGATAACATACTACTTTTACTGTTCGTCAGCCCTCAACATACCTGCCTTGTCCACAAAACTCCTTGCATTGAGATTTACCCCGTTACACACTGCCAAATTCATGCGTCTCTTTCCTGCTTTTGTTTCCTCTGTCTTACATGTTTATTAATACTCTGCCTTCCAATTCCAGCTTTACCTTTTTACACTCAGGTTCTCATCCCTCTGTAAAGTTTGTTTACATCCACCCCAATGGTACTAACTGTGATACTTTGTTTCCTCAGTGGGAGGAACAGCATGAGGGAATCAGCTGTGAAAAATTTAAATTATGGAAGCAGCAAAACAACCCTGAGTATCAGGCAAGCGAACTAGATGGTTACCTCACCAAAAATGGAATAGGTAATCAATTTAATTTGACAACAACTGAGATTGTAAATTAACTTTTTCAATATGTTGCAGTAAGTTACAGCAATGAAGTTGTACCTTAAATCAGTTGGCTATTGACAAAGTTGTGCTTTGCACAGAATTTTATTGTTTTCACGTAAGGAAATATAAAGGGTGCAGCTGTGATCTAATTGTGGGCCAATGTCTGCTGTTCAATTATCTTTTAAGATTCAGCATGACAGACACTTTGCACTCAATTAGTTGTAATTTTATTAAATTGGTCATGTTCTATAATAACTGAAAGCTTGGACCAGGACTTAGAAGATACAAAATTATTGTACTTTTGTTTTTAAATTAAGGAATGTGTTAGAATATGCTAGATAAAGACTAGTTAAACAAAGAGAAAGGAAAGGATAGCGTGCACTTCATAATTTAGTTAATAATAATAATTTATTTCTGTTTAGGCCATAAAATGATTTGAGATATTTACGTGCATATATTATGGTAATTGCATTGTTTCAGTACTGTTTATATGTGACCTAATTATTTACAAGGACTTTGGCTGAGATATCATAGTAACATTGCTGATTTAAGGCCTTAAATTATTGCTGACACATGAAAGTAATAAAATTATATCCTGAGATGAACAGTTTTGAGTTCCCTAGGTGGAACAAATTACTTATGGTTGTTCCTGTTATGGTGACCCTTTGTTCCCCATTTATATTGATGCATGTGTTTCTTTCTCTAATATAAATAGCAAATGGCAGGAATTTATTCTTTGTAGGATGGGTGATGCCTGTTTTCTCGAATTCATTACGTAATATCTAATTGATATATCTGTATATACAAATACGTTGGCCTGTTTTGTGAGTCCTTATTTTCTTTAATTGTTCATTCTGTGTCCACTTCAGAGTGCCCTAATTGCAGAATTGGATTTGACTTGTCGAGAGGAGGTTGTATTCATTTTAAATGCACAGAATGCCATTATCAATTCTGTGGTGGCTGTCAGAGACCCTTTAAATTAGGATCGGTATGTTGTTCCATATTCTTCAATGTTCTTTCATTCACAAATGAAATGTGTTTTCGTTGAGCTTTTTACTTTTATCTCTAGTTTAAAGCCGGTTTTGTCAGGAACAAAATCATTTTTTCAAGAATACTGGAAGGCATGATATTGAATTGTGCATTCATATATAACGTGTCTGTTTATTCAAGAACATTTCATACTTAATTACTGCACAACTCATGTTTCCCCATTATATTTTTTTTCATTTCCTCTCTTTCTTCCTTGAAAGCTATTTTGCACATCATCTACTGGAGATTAACTAGTACCCTTCTCTTGTTTACTATGTTGATGGTGGGGAGCTTGGTAATGATAAAGGAATCAAGAGAAAGCATTGAACTTTGAGATATTTGGGGTAGTTGTACCATGCAGTTATATAGTGTTAGTGAAACCTGCTATTTGCCAGCCTGAATCTACTCCCCTTAACTCCTACTTCAGGTTGACATTGACTGATTTGTTATCAAAGCAATTGCAATGGAACAACATGAAATTGTCACCTAACAGTCATATTCCTCCTCACAGTGACGCAGGGAAGGTCATAATGTAAAAGCTACAAATCTCTACGTGCAGAATGTTTAACTGAGGAATTCCAGTGATGTGTTGGGTACAAAGGATTATTTGATCTTTGACAACCACGACTATCTTTAGTTGTACCAGGAATAATTGCACCCAGTGCAGTATTGTTCCCCTAACTCCCACTGACTTTCATTTTTCTTGATCGAAGATAGATGGATAGATAGATAGAATAGTACAGCACAGTACAGGCCCTTCAGCCCACAACGTTGTGCCGAACTTTTACCCGAAACCTAAGGTTTATCTAACCTTCACCGCTACCTTATACTACCATCCATATGCCTGTCTAATAGCCGCTTAAATGTCCCTAATGAGGCCGACTCCACTAACTTCTCCGGCAATGCAGTCCACGCCCCTACCGCTTTCTGAGTAAAGAACTTATCTTGACATCTCCCCGATATCTACCTCCTTTCACTTTAAAACCATGTCCCCTCATAAAAGCTACCTCCACTCTAGGGAAAGGTCTCTGGCTGCCTACTCTATCTATACCTCTGATCATTTGTACACCTCTATCTAGTCACCTCTCATCCTTCATCGTTCGAAAGAGAAAAAGGTTTCTTGATGAACACTCAGTTGCTGTTTTGGAAGAAAATTCCGTTCTATGTTTGAATAAACCATCCACGCATCATGTCCCGCAGGAACAATGGTGTGCTTTTCCAATATTACTAGTTTTCTGTGGCTTATATCAAGTAAGTACTGTAATTGATAGATGTTCCTGTCTCTGTGTTAATAACCCCTTCTCTGTGGATACTGTAGCTTTTATCTGTATGTTGCCTGAGTCGTGTGCAAAACTAGGTCAACAGGCATCAAGATAATCACTACCTCAACTGCAGAAATAAAATCAGGAAATTTTCAAGGTCTTTAAACCGCTTTCATCTTATTCTCTTTTTATATTTGATTGATTTGATGTTAATTATCCCAATGCCCCTGTCACTTTATGGAGCACACTGCTTTCCTCCCCAGGATAAACTGGTTAGCCTGTAACATTACTGGAGTCGGGCTGATTTTCTCTTCCCATAGACATGTGTAGCCAGAGTAGTTCATTGTATGACTTACTACCTCCTGTACTTTTGAGAGTTGAGAAAACAGAACATGGTGATAAAGACATTTTTCGGCCAACCAGAAACAGTCTGTCCACCCTATCATCATTGATGTTGTATGAGTTTGCTGGAATGTCCTTAGGACTGAAATGCCACGGCACTGACATTCTTGATAAGAAGAAGCTTGCTACAGATTGTTCAAAATGGCAACAACTTGTTCATCAAGCTGCATCACGCTTCAAGTCCAGAAACCTTAATGATGAGTCACAACTGCAGTAGAGAATGAAAGAAAAGGCCCTCTAGTTCCTACTACCCTGTGGCACATCCCACCAAAGGGCCCTAAATTTGAGAGCTGAGAATCTGCCTGTTCAGTCACTTCAAGACTCATGCCGGAAGCTCTCACCCCCGAGCAAACAATCATCATCAGTAATATTTGAGAGACAGCTTACAATGACAAATTCCTGCAGAATCTGCTTCTTTAAAAGATACTTGTGTGCATTAGATTATTAGTGTTCTCACTATTCTTCTCACTCTATTATAGTTCCATACAACCATTAAAGTATCTGATTTCTATATCTTCTATGTCATAAAATTTCTTTAGAACAATATTGGATTAAAACAATGTGGCTGCAGTGTTGCTTAAAGAGTAGCATATAGGTTAAACCAGACAGGGATGGCCATTTTCTTTGCAGAATGGCATTGATGACGCATTTGAATTTTTCTTGTTATTCCAGATGCTTTCAGTATCTTTTTAACTTTGATAACAAATCACCAATTGCTACATTTGTTCAATTCACTTTCACAACAGGCTATGATGTCATTTAGTTTATGTAAATAAATCTTGATGTAAATTGAATTCATTACATGCTCCCTTTTTCTTGACCTGATTTCCTTTATGTAGTTTTGTTTTATTCATTCGTGGGATGAGGGTGTCACTGGCTAGATTTTGGTGTTGTAAAATTTAAATATTTATATTGATATTTAACTACCTTGGTTGAAAATCAATGCTACATAAATTGTCCTGAGATTGATTGATTTTTGCTAACCAAAGGTATTAAGTATGGGATAAAGAGGTATATGGAGTGATATGATAAGGTGTAGAGAAGCAAAGGTAGGCCACTTGGCCCATTGAGCCTATTCTACCATCAGTTGAGATCATGGCTGATCTAGCAGTCCTCAATTCTACCTCCTTTAAGAAAGAGGCAATAGCCTAGTGGTATTATCGCTGCACTGATTGTCCAGAGTCCCAGGTAATTTTCTCGGGACACGGTTCAAATCGCGCCACAGTAGATGGTAGAATTTGAATTCAGTTAAAAAGAAATCTGGAATTAAGAGTCCAGTGGCGATCGATTATCAGGAAAAGCTCATCTGGTTCACTAATGTCCTTTAGTGAAGGAAACTGCCATCCTTACCTGGTGGCCTACATGTGACTCCAGACCCACAGCAATGTGATTGACTCCTAAGTGTCCTCTGGGCACGAGCAATAAATGCTGCCTAGCCAGCGATGTTCACGTCCTGTGAATATATTTTTAACCATCAATTTCGTTACTGATCATACATAATATTAGCCATTGACTTCTTTACTGTTTAGAAATCCGTTTGTCTTATTCTTTAAAACACTCAATCACCCAGCATCAATAGCAGTTTATAGTCATGAATTCCACTGACTGACTGCCTTCTGAAAGAAAAAAAAACCTTTTCATCTTTGTCTTAGGTTGATCCCTTGGTCTGAGATTATGCTGTGTCGTCCTATACTCTCCCACAAAGGGAAACAAACTTCCCACATCTACCCTGCCAACTTTCCTAAGAATCTTATATGCTGAGACAAGACAAGATTACAGCTCAGCCATTAAATGGCAGAACAGATTCAAGAGATTGCTCCTGGTTTCATTGTGTCTGTATGCTATATTCACTAATGTAATTCGCTAATAACCAAGGCAAGATAATAGTAACAAGTTGCTTTGTATTATACAAACATTATTTTAAATTTATTGATTACAACAGGCTTGTGGATTCATGAGTAACTGCCACACTAAGGGTTTGCATGCACATCATCCCCGAGACTGTTTCTATCACCTCAGAGACTGGAATGTGGAACGGCTGCAGCAGCTATTGAATGTGAGTCATACCTAATATCTTGATTTCTGTTCTTCCTAGAGTATTTTATTAAATATATCTCAAGTAATTCAACAAGAAGGAACATCTTTGCAGATGGAACAGTTCCAGTGTAACCTGTTCATTGGTTTCTAAGCTCCACAGCAGTTTGAAACTCCTTCCATTCCTACTTAGGGTGGCTGACATGGAGAAAACTCATGAGCAGTAATTAGCTCATGAATCATGCCAGTTCTGCTGCTGATTGAGGAAGGTTTTTATTTGCACCTCTTGCAGACAGAATCATGGTGGAAGATTTGTTGAAGGGAGAAGTTATTTCATGGGGCAATATTTGAATAGGTCAACAATTTTTTTAAAGCACAGCCAGTTTTATCGTGAAAGCTGCTCATTTACAGTTATATTGAGGCACCCCCAAGGGTGTTCATTAATAGCTTTGATGAGAGAAGTAGCATTTTCCGTGGCAAGAATATGACCTCACCATGCAGTGAGTGAATTGTTGTGTGAAATATTGGGAAACCATATTGTAGAGCTGCAATCATGTCATCAAATCTTCAAATACACAATCACATCATAGAATTCTAGCAGGCAGCAACGAACAAATTAATATTAAGGCACTTTAAAACATATTTACATGTGTCAAAATAAATCTTGGGATGAAATAAAAGCTGAATTGGCATGAAAAACCTTTTAAAATCAGTTTTAAAATTTGAGTTATTAATTACAATGGAGATAATATTCAATTTTTTTTAAAAGGTGTGGGCCAATGTGTAACATTTTAATGGGGTTCCTAATAGCAATTAAAAAGGGAACAAGGGACATTCTCACTATTTCACTTGAATTCAATGATTGATAAATCTGGATGGGGCAGTTCCACAGGTAGCCTGTGGTGAAACAGTGAACAACAGACTGCAACTTTAAGATTAAAGTGTTAATTCCATATTAAACCCTGATGTAGCAGTCAGTTTCAGATAAGTGTTGACCATGAATAAGGACGGCTTACCATCAAAACCCTCTGCAAAATCTTAGCCATTATATTTTACTGAATGTAAAATCAGTTGGTTTTTGGTTTCAGCACATTATTGACATATGATTTCCTTTTGTACAGACAGCAGGTATTTCCTTGACTGCCATTATAAGAGATAACAGTCGAGAACAGATCAAAGGTAATAATTATTATCTTCCAAAAATGGGGATAATATATTGCATAATATATAGTTTGTATGAATATTTGTGCATTCTTAATCTTGGGTGCCCTTTGAGATTGAGTAGGTCAGTTATGGTTCTGCTCATATTTACTTTAGCAAAGAACACCTTGTATTTTGTATCTATGTATCCATTCATCCACTACTTTTAACGAGTTGTGCTGTTGACTGAAGTGAACTGATTAATTTGAATTATTCTCGCCAACCTCAGTATTTGCTCATCAAGATTTTTATAAAACTGCAGAGCTGTGGAGAAAGAAAAATTCACCTTGTAATTGTTGTGAAATTGCACCTTAACAATTAGCAGATTGACCCAAATATACACATATTCCTGAAAAAAAACACATTTTATTGAAGTTTTTCGTTTTGCACTCTACTTAAGTCAGTACATACGCGAGAACATCAATGTAAAGAGGAAGGGTATATTATGCTGTATGACAAGATATACTGATTGGTAGAAGTGTTCCATGAATAATGCCCCAGTTGTTGATGAGTTAGAGTTAACTGCCAGGCATTGTTTAAATTAACATCAAACAAGTCGACTCTGATTGGTATTCTGACTCTGGAGTGAACTAGAAACTTGCCTATTTTCTTACTTCATCACTTCTCATTAAGTATCATTCTCATTCCCTTGACATTTGCCAAATAACCAATATACAATTGAGTATTGCTGAAAAAAGACACATTTTTAACATGTTTTTGTCTTTCACTCCAGTTCTATATTACCAAGTAACTCTTTGCAGACATTGTTGCCATAAAGATCGTCCTAGTCATTTTGATTCACATATAAAGAATGACTCAGTAATTATGCAGATTTATGGGAAGCAGCCACAATACCAAATTAATGTTGTGTGAAATTAAAAATCTTATTTGCTTATATGTTGCATCTAATAGGAACATTCAATAGAATTTTATTTATTTTAATAAATAAATTTTAAATATTAGAAAAGGTAGTCTTCAGCATTGGATTGCAAAGTTTTGTTCACCAAAATATACACTGTGCTGCTTTAGGTAAATGTAAAGTCATAGAGCAAAGAGACACTTCAGAAGGTCTGAAAGATGAACAGTGTGGACACCCTTCAGTTAAAGGTTACTTGGGCTTCTGCAAGTAAGTGAAACAATAATCTTGATTATCATTGCCCTGAGTTCGAGAATGTTAAGGATGGCATTTATCTGAGGCAGCTATCATAATTCCAATTTTCTTAAAACTTAAAGGGTTAATCTCACTTCATTTGTTGTAATACTAATATCTAGCAGTCACCCCAATCAGTCCCAGAGGTGATATACGTTTTTATTTCTATGTATTACGTTGAATTTGTATCAAAGTTGCTGTATTATTGAACCCTGCTCATTGTAATAAACTACAGGGAGAGCTGACAATACTTGGTGCTAACAGCAATCCACTGCACTTAGAGTAATCAGTTTTTCTGATGTTGGCAGAAGGATAAAAATTGTTTATGAATCCTGAAGGAATTGGTCCTGAGATCTGATATTTCCATCTGAGAAGATGGATGAGGACTCAGTTTAATTTTGCATCCAAATGATTATGCTTTTTGACAGTGCAGCTGTCCTTCAGTTCTGCATTGAAATGTCAGCTTATGTGTTTATCTCCAGAGTAGACTTGAACCCAAGTCTACCTTATTCAGAGGTAAGAAACTGCCAGTGACCTGACTTCTCTTTATTTACATGCACCCAGATTGAGTGTCATTGTAAATTACGAGGTTCGTCTCTGTGCCTTACTATGCAGCTTGATGTTGAATTTTGATAGGGACAGCTAATTTTCTCACTATACCTATGAGCACTCCAATCCAACAAAAGGGTTTTATTCTAATCCATTGGCTGAGTGCCCAGAATTTTCCCCTTATTCCCCTCAAATTTTCAAGTTATGTGCAATGCCTAGGTGAGATCATTCATAAACACAAAGTCAGCTTTCACCTTTTTACTGATAACATTTGACTTTACCTATTCATGGACAGTATCAAACTGAAGGCTCTTTCTATCCCACCCAACTTTCTGAAATACGCAATCTTGAGGGTGCCACTTTGTCAACAAACTAAAGCTATTTCTTTCCAGCAGTAAGAAGACAAGCTGGCTGCTCAGGCTAAAACTAATGCTGTCTAGGCACATTGTTCTGAAGACTGGGAACTTTTTACTCCATTTTGTTACGTTTGTATTTAATGGCACCTTCCACTTATCAAATATTATGGAAGTATACTTTTGACTCACTTTATCTTCCCTTTTACATCAATAGTGGAGAAAAATAAAAGAATGTGGTGGTAGAACACCCAGAGAATCATAGTATGATTAGACAGTGGTGTCATGGATTTATGAAAGGGAAATTGTGGAACATAGCCCAGATAAGTCCTATCTACTGAAAGCAAGAACAATCTAATTTTACCAATTAGCATCCATCAGTCAAGTCTCAGTCATCAGCAAAGTAATAAAAATGGTCATTGACAGCTGCTTTCAAGCAACACTTGCAAAGAAATAACTTGCTGACTGATGTTGGGTTTGGACTCAGCGAGGGCCACTCAGCCTCTGACTTCGTTACACCCTTGATTCAAACATGGACAAAAGCTGAATTCCAGAGGTGAGATGAGAGGAACTGCTGTTGACATCCAGGCAACATTTGACCAATGGTCTAGGGCATCCAAGAGCCCTAGCAAAACTGGAGTCACTGTGAGTTCGGGTGAAAACTCACCACTGGTTAGTGTCGAACCTGGCTCGAAGGAAAATGATTGTGTTTGTCAGAAGTCAATTATCCAAACTCCAGGACGTCTCTGCAGAGGTGCCTCAGGTCCAAGTATCTTCAGCTGCTTCATTAGTGACCTTTCCTCTTTCAAAGGTCGGAAGTGGGATGTCCCCTGACAATTGCATAATGTTCTTTCCGACCCTTTTTGTCTGTAAATGCAGTTGCAGCCACGACAATATCCAGGCTTGGGTGACAAGTCACAAGTAAGCCAGCCAATGACCATCTTCAACAACAGAGAATCCAACCATTGTCCCCTGACTTCCAGTGGCATTATCATTGCCTGATTGCACCCTATTTAACACTTTAACATTCAATTCCTCCAATATTGATGATGGCAGAGGTGTGCATTGTCCAGAGGATGTACTGAAACAAATCACCAAGACTTCTTCAACAGCATGTTCTAGTGCTCTGACCCCTTTCACTTAGAAAGGTAAGTGCAACAAAAGCATGGAAGCACATTATTCTGATTTAGGAGCTATATGACCATTCCTTCACTTTCGCTGAGCCAACATCCTGGAACTCTCTTTCCAACAACAAAGTGGCTGTACTTCTGGCATGAACTGCAGCAGTTTAAGAAGGCAGCTCATCATCGTCTTCTGGAGGGTCATTTATGGGAATGTTACTGGGCTGACGATTCAGAATGGCAGGTTAATTCTATTGGGGTCATGGGGTCAAACCCCCTGTGGTCAGTGTGAAATTTACATTCAGTAAATTCTGGAATTAAAAGCTAATTTAGTGGCATCGTGTAATCACTGTCAATTGTTGTAAACACCCATGTGGTTCAGTAATGTTCTTTAGGGTCAAAAATCTGCCTTCCCTGCCTTGTCTGGCCTGTACGTGAGTCAGGGCCATAGAAATATTGTTGATTCTTAACTGAAATGGCCCATCGGTTATTCAGTTCAAGGGCAACTAGAAATGGGCGACAAAACGCTGGCTTTGCAAATGATGCCTGCATTTTATAGAATAGAAATTTAATATCACAAGTAATCTTATACAAAAGTTTCATAAGTCACTGAGCACAGGGCCTTTATTAATGACACAGGGTCTATATTAATAAACAAAAAATAAAGAAAAAAATTGTGAAAAGCAATTCAGAATATGCAATAAATGCTGTTCAATCAGTGATGCCTGCACCCCACAAATAAATAAATAAAAATTTGACACATCCTGTCTTTAAGTAGTGCCTCAACGGGTAAATTAGGCAGAACTTTAAGTGTGATATATTTGCATGTTCAAAATTCACTCTGAGGTATATTGCAAGAGGTTATTATGGAAAAAGAGGACCTACAGGATTAGGAAAAATAATATGGATTGTTTCATGAACTGAAAACTGAAGGAATTAAATCATTTTGGAGTTGGAAGTTGGATCTACTAGGGTAACAGAAGGACCACTGCCTTGGGTAGTTGTAATCTCTATTATACTATACCTATATCTATCACCTGTAACTTAGAAGAAAAGAGGGAGCAAATATAATCAGTCCAGTATGATGCCAATACCAAGTTGGTTGGGAAAATAAATTTGGAGGAGGTTGCAGAGTGTCTGCAAAGAGATGTAGAGAGACTGGGTGAGTGCGCACTTGGAATATTTTCTGGGAAAAATGAGGCTCTCCCATTTTGGGTATGCTGATGACAGCTCCGCTTCACCACTGCCTCTTTCAATTCCTCTCATATTGCAATATTATTAGATTGCTTGGGTGATTTCTGAAGCAACATAAATAGAACTTTTTTTTCCAACTGAATATTAGGAAGACTGAAATATTTGTCTTCGGCTTCTGATCCCTCCAGTGAGATTCCAGCACTGTCTCTACTAATAGTCTGAGAGTCAACCAGATTTTTCACAAAATTGATGTTGTATTGCACTCCAAGAATAAGCCTCCAAACCTTAACCACCATTAAAAACACCATCTGTTACCACTTCCATAACACTGCTCGCCAACTTTGCCCCTGCTTCAAATCATCTGTTCCACAGGAATCGGTGCTGGGCCACTTTTGTTTATCGTTTATTCAAATCTTTAGGTGAAAATATAGAAGGCATGGTTAGTATGTTTGTGGATGACACCAAAATTGATGGTATAGTGGACAGTGAAGAAGGTTATTTAAGATTAAAAGAGATCTTAATCAATTGGGTCAGCAGGCTGAGGAGTGGCAGATGGAGCTTAATTTGGATAAATGCGAAATATTGGAAATATTTTGTAAAACAAACAAGGGCAAGACTTGTACAATTGTAAACAGGGCCTGGCGCAGTGTTGAAGAACAGAGAGACCTAGGGATTCACCCTCATTATTCTCTGAAGTTTGCATCACTTGACAATGGGGTGGTTAAGAAGACATTTAGCATGCGGGATACGGGCTGAGCGCGGGCAGTTTAGTTTAGTTTGGGACTATGGTCAACAAGGACTGGTTGGACCGAAGGGTCTGTTTCCATGCTGTATGATATGACTCTATCTGCTGCTAAAATCCTCATACATGTCTGTTACCCCCACACTATTGTATTGTTTGCCTGACAAGTGTCTCACATTTGATCTTCAGTGAACTTGAATGTACCTATTTCCTGTCCACGTAAAACCAATTCCCATTCATCTATCACACGTGCTCACTGTTACGTATTAACTCCTGGTCAAGCAATATCTCAAACTTTGCTTTCAAAGCCTTCCATGATCTCTCCTCTGCCCATCTAATCTTTTCCAGCCTATCAATCCAATCAGTAAACAAATGGTGTGATATCTTTCATTCATTATATCCTTTTATTCCGAAATACTTTGTGGTCAATTATTCCCAATTATTTAAAAAAAAACCTAGACCTTTATCTCAAGTAGTTATTTGGTTTCTTCCTGAATAATTTCTGTTATGCTGAGTAACAGCCTTTTACCTTGTATAGCGTGGATGGTTTATATTGCTGTTATTGCCCATAGTCAGTGTTGTATCATATCAAGTTTTCAAAATTCAAACGATTCTTGCAAACATCTAGCATTTACAATTAATTATTAAAATAACAGATTTTACCCTCTTTAGCTGATTTCTAACTGGCACATAACTGACCAAGTTTTTCATTGCAGTTCGCATGGGATTTTTTATTTTAACAAAGTATTGTATTCAAATGTAAGTTTAAAACTGCACTTTAAGTGACGGAATTAAAAAAGAGTGAATAAAACTCCAAAACTTTTTGACACTAATCTCTCATCTTTATTTCAGAATCCATTTTACACAGGCTTTGGTGGAACTCATTAATAAAAATTCTTTGGACCCAGTTGTATTATACAGCAAGGAGGAAATGTTAATCGAACTACAACGCTGGGGTGTAGCTATCCCTAACCAACATGTGAATGAACAAGAAGAACACTTCACACAAAGACTAAGAGTTGTAAGTTCTCAGAGAATAAAATTAACTTATGGGTACAATAGAATGCATTTGGCTATCAAAATGTTATTTAGTCATTTATTTCATCGCTAAAATTGAACTGGACAATTCTGTACCAGTGACGAATATCAAAGTTACGTACATGGCTGCATCTCTCAATGTTCCCGCTCATCTGTATTTTTTGCTGGTTCACTTTTGTGTTTACCTTTTTGTTACAGCCAGTTGAGGAGTGGGAAGGGATCCCTTTTCAGAATCCGGCACAGCAAATATTTTTATTATCTTTTCAGAATGCAGCTATCACTCTTCAATGAAAACATGGTTTGCTAGCGAATGAAATAGCCAATTATGATCATTCTCTTGATTGAAAGAATGAAGAATTTTATTATTCACAAGTCGATTGCAGAAAAAAATAATGAAAACAACACATCAAACACAAGTGATATGTTGAAAGGGGAGTGTGCCTGATAGAGACAGCAAAAATAATGGTCACACAGTTAAATACTCCTTAGCATCCTTGAAGTTTCTTTTTGATTTGATGTCATACACCTTGTACTTTAATGTATTTTATGTCTTTATTCAGCGTGGAATCTGTAGATATTTTAAGTTTTCGGAAAATAGTTGTTTCTGCAATTTGCTTTCTTACTGAGTGTTGTTTTCTGAGATAATGACAGAAATAAGCAAGGAGAGAGAAAGTTCAGATATTGGTTTCGCAAGTTCATTTTTTCTTCTCTCTGCTCTGCATTGTGGTGACTGTTGAAGTATAATTCAGTGTGTATTCTGGAGCCTCACTCCATTGTCTTGATGGGTCAAGTGAGAAGTTAGAGTCAAATCGTATGACAATTGTCATTCCTCTCCACCACAAAGAACAACACTAACCATATATCTCCAAATTGTTCGCAGTGAATGTTTATTACACAGTTATCATGAAATGCCAATTCAAAAGCTGCAACAATGCACATCTTCTGCATTCAATCTCTTCATCTTGGGCTAGTTGAGGTTTGAAACTTGGTTCTGTACCTCTGATTTCCTACTGGTTAGCTCTGTGTTTAACTCACTGGCACACATCTGGTGGCTTCTACCAGCAGTATCTGCTGTGGTTCCCCTTTCCTGTTTTTTCTTTGAGAATGTGTTTTCCTCGAACCTGTTCCTCTTTCCTCGGAACGCTTCCACCATCAAATGGATATTCAGCTTCTACTATACTTCCCTGCAGCTCTACCCACTAAGTGAGGCTTACCTTTCCCTTTGTCTTGACCTGAGAAGTACATTAGTCATTCTTGAATTTTAGCTTAAAAGTATCTGTTAAACAAATCTCTGTCCTTTCATTTTATTTTGTCATCTTACCTGGGCCTTTCTTGCTTTATTTTATGCCTGTTGGCTTACCCTTAGCCGTGTTTTATTCAACAGACCCTCCCTGAGGCACTCCAAACCTCATGGGTTTTACTGTCCCCTGTGCAAAACCTCTTTCACTACCTACCCTTTCTGCCAGTCGCTCCCAGATTTCTAAAGCCTTTCTGGTTTCCCTCAGTTGGCATTTTCTGTTTAGAGTGTGTATTTTGCTACCTGCTATCTATTCCTGGCATTGGCAAGCTCAGATCAGCCCCTACTCTTTACACATATTATCTTTACACATACACCAGTTCACTCTCGAATAAACTTCACCCAGTGGCAACCCTATACTCTTTGTCATGAACCCTTTTACCAGCATGTTGGAATTTAATTTTTCATTTCAGGTGGAAAACCATTTACTTTCCCCACTAGCGGGATCCTGGGATATCGAGAATGCTGATTTCTGTCTTTTGCAGTTTGAGCCAGTGTGTTTCTTTTGAACACAGAATCCTGCCCACTGTCCAGGTTGCTCATTCTGCCACCTTTAATGATGCTGTTTTTGCAGCCTGCATTTCTGTGGAATACCAAAACCAACAACTGTCCAGTGTGTGTGCTGGTATCTTGCTGTAGGAGCACTTGATGTGATTTTTAATGTCTCCTGTCCTGATATCTCCTTTTGACAGTTGAGGATTATTCTGTTCTTTTCTGCCTGACTTCCTTCCGGTCTTCATATTGCCATGGTAATTACCTCATGCTTATCTTTCTCTAGTCTGTGACATCCACCATATCACAGTTTCAATTACTTTGTGTTTGTGTGTTCAGTCAAATTTGTTAGATGGTTGTCAGTCTGGATACTGTTACCCACTGTTCCTCTGCATGCATCTGGATGCAAAACAGTGTTGAGGTTTTGAATTTCTTGAGAATCGCCTCTCAAATATTGGGTAGGTGTCCTCACTTTTAAATGCCCTTATCCACTGGGCAAAAGTGAGCTGCTTAAGCCATTTATCTTTTGATCTTCTGAATACTCCAGACTTTAAGTTGGAGTTGGGTGTGGTTTTCTTCCCCAGAGTTGCCTTCAGCCTCCTTATCAACTGCTATTGTTTCAATTTACACTCCCTTTCACGTTCATTTTCCATTTTCTTGAATTCCCTTTCTTGGAAATCCCTTTTTTTCTTGCCTCTCTGCTTCACTGCCCTCTGTTTTATGTCTCGAGGTACTTTTACTAGCAATTTTGCAATTTTGTTTTTCTGTTTTTTTTGGGCAGAACTCACCCTCTGTGACTAATTACCTCTTTTAATTCTTCCCGTGTAGTTTCAGGTTTTCATAAGTTAGTTTGTCCTCCAATACAAAAGCATTAGTATCAAACTTGGGTGTCTTACATTAGTGTCAAACTTGAGTGTCTTACTTCTTTCAGCTTTAAAGGACTTGAACAAAACTCGGTATGCAGTCTATCTTTAACCATGTTTTAATCAATTAATTCTCTTCATTACGAACCACCACTCTAAAAAATGCAGCTTGTCATTTTTAGGCCCACAGCATATTATTGATAAAGTGTAGAAAGAGTTTAATTTAGCAACCAACTGTCCAATGTCTAAATTGGAAATACTTGATGCATGAAACAGCTAATGATCCACTTCCCAATATCAACTTCTCTGCCTCTGATAAGCACAGAATTTGGACGAGACCTTTCCAATATCTTTTTAACTGCCAGGGAAAAATGTTTGGAAAATTAACCCAGCTCCATACTAATTTCAATGATTTAAGAACCTCAGGTTCTGTTATGGCCAGGATGCAGACAGAAGTCTGAGAGTTTACTAGAAGGCTTGAATGCTGGATGCTTGTGTAAAGGCCACTAACAGGACAATCTCCCAGAGGCGTGGTGAAGTTTCATGGTGATCAGAGTATGTTAGATAAAGGCTAGATGACATCACCTACCACGTTTCCTGCCCAATGCACTTCCTTGTACATTCATTGTATAAAATGCTGGCAAAAATAATAGAAGCGGATTTTATGGTCTTATTCTCGACGTGTGAAAGTTGAGAACATTTGTATTGAAATCAGTCATCGATTAAGGATGGCTGCTGGATAACAGCAGAATTTGTGGGCAGTCCTGTTGACTTGGTACTCGAAGTACTTCCCCGGAGTATATTTTATTCTACTGCCCTCTACCGTTTGCTAAGGTCATTGACATTGATATTTGAGTTCCCAGACTTCCTGAACTGAGAAACTCCAGTGTCAGGCTGGCTCATTGTCAACAGTTGGCAAGTTTTCAGAGGGATATTATCTCATCTGTCTGTTGAGATGTTAATACACACCTCTGGAGCAGGAGGAACCTGACCTGGGTCTCCTGGCTCAGATGTAGGACATTACTATTGCATCATAACAGCTTTTGGTGACATGTTTTCAGATCCAAAGTTTCTTAACAAGCAGCAAGTGTTTGAATTAATCCTCAATACAAAATAGATTGAATCTTTGAGGATTGCTTTCAGTGAAGTGCCTTGCTTTGTTAAGTGCTTGATTTAATGACCTTCCTCTCTCAAAGGGGTTGTACTGTAGCTGTAAACAGCAGTATTGAGATATTCTTAGAAAAGTGAAACTGATATATTGCATCTGATGCACAATCTGACCCTACCAGCTGATTTCCAACAGGTGCATATGTAGGCCTTTGACCATTTTTAATTTTAAATTATAGTCAGTTAGGAGAGGGTGAACAAGTATTCTTATTTAATTCTATTCTTCTATTTACCAATTTAAATAATTATCCAATACCACTAAATCCATTGTATCACTGATTTTGTAATATTTTAGAAAAGCTAAACTGCAAAACTTAACACCAAATAAAAAATGAAATAAACCATACTAGCTGGACACCATTTTGTGAATTCATTGAATTTGTTTGCAGTTTAAGAGCTTAAGTGAATTTTTCACCATGGAGCTACGTGTTTAAATGGATCCTGGATGTGATTTCCAGAAAAAATATTTTAGTGCTTGGGTATCAGAGGAGAGTACTCAGTGGTAAATCTTCTCAGTCGAGTTTTTATTGTATCAACTAGGAATTGGTGCATACAATTTCACAATGTGAAAATTACATGTTATCTGTTTTTGTTTTAAACAGAAAATATTGAATGAACTAAAGCTGGACAGGCGACAAAGTGTTTCTGATAAGAATGCAGGATGATTTGCTTCCATTCGTCAGATGTCTAATGAATAGCAGCTGTATCCAAGTAAATACAAGTCTTTAAACATGGAAGTTTAGAACATTTACAGTAATGGAGAAGGCTATTTGGCCAAGTGTTGAGCCAGCAGCCTACTGTGAAAATGCTTCGTAAGATTGCTGATCATGATTGCAATAATTTTGTTCTAAATATTACTTGTTCTTTGTTTAATCACAGTTGATTTCATGCTGCATTGCTCAGAATCAAATGCTTGTTTGAAACGTGGAAAAATTTGTGGCACAGAAGGAAGCTGTTGGCACATAGTGACCTTGGCAGCTGAAAAAGATTCTTAGTGCCTGGTCAATAGTCCTATAGGTTCCAGCACGGCGACTGCATTTTCTGAGTTTTGTGTTTTTAAATGTGATAAGTATTTCTGCCTCAGCATCTATGCAGGTGGTGAATTCCACTCTCCCCACTCTAGGTGAAAAGAAAGTTCAAATGCTTTTTCTTGAGAAAGAGAATTGAGTCGTCAGTTTGGGTCAGCATCACTTTGAGGCTGTATGCATGAGAGGAAAGATTGGAATTTGACATGCAGCTGAGCTCGAGAACATGTGGCAATGACCTACACACCAGCTACAGGCACACAATTTGGGCTGCAGTGTGCGAATGTATTACAGCACCAGTCCAGTGATTGGCTCCAGGGTTGCCTTTCCTAGAAAAATATATCACTCCATCTGAAAGAAAGAAGCTCAAAATGTGACAGAACTTAAGCAGCCTTCAACATTTTTAAGGAATAGTGGGGAAGTTCAAAATATGTAAACTGTGAAAAATATTAATGTTATGTAATGTTAAGATATAATTTTAAAAGAACAAAGCAGCTGTTTTGGCTGCATTAGAAAAATAACTGAGAATAAGTTACCCAATAAGGGCAGAAATTAATGTCAGTTGCAAAATTTCACGAAGCATGTGCTTCTATTGGAAAGGACACTGCAACTCTGTGGATTCTTCATCTGAGAGTCATCTATTGCGGACCTCAGCAATAATTCAGTTTCTGCTTGTTTTTGCCTATGAGTTTAGCATATAGATCAATCAAGATTGTATCCTTTATTTATATACCTTGCAGGTGTCATGTGACCACACACTATATGGGAAATGTTCAAACTTGTTGCTCAAATGATTTTGCAAGTTTTCCCTATTTCTGTGACTTAAATGATTTCTCATTCTGATTAGCTACAGATCATATATTTTTGGTATAAGAACAAAACATGGTGGTCGCTGGGGACCTGACATAAAAACGCAAAATGCTGGTTTCCGAAGAAGAGTCCTATTTGAGTCAAAGCAGTAACTCTGTTTTTCTCTCAACAGATGCTGCCAGATCTGCTGAGTTTCTTTAGCACTTTCTAGTTATATTTTTGTATGTTGGAATCATTTGTGTTGTGCTATAGAGGGTTAAGTTTTTTGTGATTGATTGTAACATCAGTGCTAAAAGTAAAACTTTAAATATTTTTATTCCTGTTAATTACTACAGTAGAACTGTCCTCAGTAGACAATGTTGATGATATCAGCCTCCAAATTGTACTGATTCTATTTTTTTACTTTTAAATTGTATGGATGTGGCTGGTGATTAGATTTTTGAAAGATCAAGGTCTGTTAAACTGTCTAGCGCAAGCTGTGGTGATCAAAGTTTATATGTAGCCCATGACATTAAAAAGAAAGGATATCCTTGCTGTGTTACCAATCCAGGCCAATAAACAAAGAGGCGAAAGGACATATAATGATCAAGCCCTAGTACACAACATTTTAATGGTAATTGTGATGGGATTTACTTCATAAGCGAAACACTCATCTCTTTTATGTGGATCACATAAAAGAATGTCTCCCACACTAAAATGAAACTGAACAAAAGCCCTTGTACTTAGTTATTTGTTTATAAATATCAGAAACTCATCTTTTGTTGGCTTAGTGTTAAAATGGAATTTTGACTCATTTATTGTACAGTATTTCACCGTTTTAAATGGTCAGAATTAAAATGTTTGAGAACTGAGCAGTAGAAAACAAAACCTGCAGTTATAAGAAAGGGATTGTCACACCTGGATAAAAGCAGACAAAATTTCCTACCACACCATTCCCAGCACAGAATATTTCTGTAAATTAAACATTATAGAGGAGGTGATGATGTATGTTAATGTCACTGTACTGGTAATCTACTGAGTAACCAGCAACATCTACATCCCAAATCTGCTCTCTGAAGAAGGGTCTAGGCCTGAAACATCAGGTTTTGTGTTCCTGAGATGCTGCTGGGCCTGCTGTGTTCATCCGGCTCCACACTTTGTTATCTAACATCTACATCCCATTCATGATTATAAAATGTAAAGCTGGATGAACACAGCAGGCCCAGCAGCATCTCAAGAGCACAAAAGCTGACGTTTCGGGCCTAGACCCTTCATCAGAGAGGGGGATGGGGTGAGGGTTCTGGAATAAATAGGGAGAGAGGGGGAGGCAGACCGAAGATGGAGAGAAAAGAAGATAGGTGGAGAGGAGCGTATAGGTGGGGAGCTAGGGAGGTGATAGGTCAGTCCAGGGAAGATGGACAGGTCAAGGAGGTGGGATGAGGTTAGTAGGTAGGAGATGGAGGTGCGGCTTGGGGTGGGAGGAACGGATGGGTGAGAGGAAGAGCAGGTTAGCGAGGCAGAGACAGGTTGGACTGGTTTTGGGATGCAGTCGGTGGAGGGGAAGAGCTGGGCTGGCTGTGTGGTGCAGTGGGGGGAGGGGACGAACTGGACTGGTTTTGGGATGGGGGGGGTAAGGGAGATTTTGAAGGTGGTGAAGTCCACATTGATACCATTGGGCTGCAGGGTTCCCAAGCGGAATATGAGTTGCTGTTCCTGCAACCTTCGGGTGGCATCATTGTGGCACTGCAGGAGGCCCATGTTGGACATGTCATCTAAAGAATGGGAGGGGGAGTGGAAATGGTTTGTGACTGGGAGGTGCAGTTTTTTATTGCGCACCAAGCGGAGGTGTTCTGCAAAGCGGTCCCCAAGCCTCCTTGCGGGAAATGCGGGAGACGCGGTCAAGGGCGTTCTCGACTACTGTGGGGGGAAAGTTCCCGCAACACATCCCTTGCACCCTGCCCCCGCCACAACCCCCAAAGAGGATACCCCTCGTTCTCACACACCATCCCACCAACCTCCAGATACAACGCATCATCCTCCGACACTTGCGCCATCTACAATCCGACACCACCACCCAAGACATTTTTCCATCCCCACCCTTGTCTGCTTTCCGGAGAGACCACTCTCTCCGTGACTCCCTTGTTCGCTCCACACTGCCTTCCAACCCCACCACACCCAGCACCTTTCCCTGCAACCGCAGGAAATGTTACACTTGCCCCCACACCTCCTCCCTCACCCCTATCCCAGGCCCCAAGATGACTTTCCACATTAAGCAGAGGTTCACCTGCACATCTGCCAATGTGGTATACTGCATCCACTGTACCCGGTTTGGCTTCCTCTACATTGGGGAAACCAAGCGGAGGCTTGGGGACTGCTTTGCAGAACACCTCTGCTCGGTTCGCAATAAACAACTGCACCTCCCAGTCGCAAACCATTTCCACTCCCCCTCCCATTCTTTAGATGACATGTCCATCATGGGCCTCCTGCAGTGCCACAATGATGCCACCTGAAGGTTGCAGGAACAGCAACTCATATTCCGCTTGGGAACCCTGCAGCCCAATGGTATCAATGTGGACTTCACCAGCTTCAAAATCTTCCCTTCCCCCACCGCATCCCAAAACCAGCCCAGTTCGTCCCCTCCCCCCACTGCACCACACAACCAGCCCAGCTCTTCCCCTCCACCCACTGCATCCCAAAACCAGCCCAGCCTGTCTCTGCCTCCCTAACCTGTTCTTCCTCTCACCCATCCCTTCCTCCCACCCCAAGCCGCACCTCCATCTCCTACCTACTAACCTCATCCCACCTCCTTGACCTGTCCGTCTTCCCTGGACTGACCTATCCCCTCCCTACCTCCCCACCTATACTCTCTCCACCTATCTTCTTTTCTCTCCATCTTCGGTCCGCCTCCCCCTCTCTCCCTATTTATTCCAGAACCCTCACCCCATGCCCCTCTCTGATGAAGGGTCTAGACCCGAAACGTCAGCTTTTGTGCTCCTGAGATGCTGCTGGGCCTGCTGTGTTCATCCAGCCTCACATTTCATTATCTTGGATTCTCCAGCATCTGCAGTTCCCATTATCACTAGAATAGTAGTGGCAGGAAGGAAATTTAGCCCATTAGATCCAAGGTAGCTTCTTTAGTGAGACATACTACCTCCAGTATGAAAGAGGATATTCATTGTCATTATTGATATTTATAGCTGGATCATTTTTACAAGCATGATTCAATCCTCCCCACATCTTGCAGGCTAATGAACGTGCAGCAGTAGTCTAGCCCTGTAACATGCATAACCATAAATAGCAATATTTCACTAAGATTTGCATTTCTCTGGCACCCAAAAAAAACATGGAAGCACTCTACAAATTACTTCATTCTGACGTAAAATATTACAGACTCTCTGGTGCATTTACGTGCAGAACAGCTTAATATTACAAAAACAAAAGAGCCCCACCATTTGTAGTGATTGTTATTTGATAGAGTTTGTCTTCCTTAGAACAGGATCTAAAATCTTGGCTACATCTTCTAATAGTTCCAGATCCTTCCTTGTACTGTGGGCCCAGTATGCTAATCTGGTTTGACACACCATGGTAAACTACTATCCATTTTACAGCTTTACAAAAGCTCTTTAATACCTCTGTTAAGTCAGGACATACGTTTGAATATACAAATTGGAAGCAGAAGGATACCACTTTAGCCTCTTGAACCTCCCCAACTATTCAATTAGATCATGGCTGATGTGACTGTGGCCCTGAATCCACTTAGTCCCAACAGATTCTTGACTAACAAGGGAGTCAAAGGTTATATATCTGTGCTTTCAAAATATCGAATGACCCCATTCCTACTACTCTCCAGGGGAAGAGACCGCTAAAGGATTCATGACTCTGAGGAAAAAAAAATCTCCTTCTCCTCTAGTTTGAATGGGAGACTTTTTTTTTGATTTGTAACCCCTCATCCTTGCATCTGCTTGGTGCCTCAGTGGTTAGCACTGCTGTCTCACAGTAACAGGGACTTGGGTTTGATTTCAGCCTCATGTGGCAGTCTTTGTGGAGTTTGATATTCTCCCATGTCTGTGTGGGTTTCCTTCGAATGTTCTGGTTTCCACCCACAGACCAAAGATGCGCAGGTTATGTGGACTGACCTTGGGAAATGCAGGGCTACGGGGATGTGTTGGGTCTCAGTGGGTTACACTTAAGATGGTCAGTGCGGACTCAATGGGTTGAATGGTCTGCTTCCCCACTCACGGAATTCTGTGATTTTACAGAGAAAACGACCATTCAGTCATCTACTCCAGCAAGTCCCTTCAGGATTGTCCATGTTTCAATAAGATTACTTCTTCTTCTAAATCCTATTCATGTCCGGTCTATCTGACGTTTCCTCATAAGATAACCTAGGATTGGAGGGATATCATTTGAGCAAATTTTCTTTGGTCCTCTTCTAATGCGTTTATGTCCTTTCTAAAATAAGGATACCAAATATGTACATTGTATTTGAGCTGTGGTCTCATGATTGCCCAGTACAACAGTATCAAAACATTTTTACTCTTGTAATCCATTCCCTTGTAATAACTGGGAACACAATGCTACCTAAATCACATGCTGGACCTGCATACTAACATTTTTATGATTCATGACCCAGATTACTCAGATTTTCCCCAGACTTCACAGAATTCTGCAGTTTCAAGGGCAGATGGTTGAGGGCCAAATTTATGTTTGAAAGGTATGTAAACTATTGCATTCAACTGTACACAGGCTGGGTAAATGTGAGTAAAGTGAGTAGTACTGGTAAAACAAACGTGCTAGTTCAGGCAGAGTACTGAGTACAAGTTAGGTTGAGGAAAGGCAAAAACTCAATTTAGAAGTCAGGTTCTGAATTTAATGAAGGGGCTAATTTTCATTTCCAGTCAGAACAAATGTCTCTAACTTGCAAAGAGGTGTGGTTGAAATTAAGGAGAATTCAGCTGAAAGCATTTGTCATGAGTTTCAAAATACCTAGACATTTCCACATACTTAGAAAAAATGATTTTACATTTGTATCAGTTCCATTTATTATATACAGAGGGGTGGAGTTTCCACTTGCATGGTTTTCCCAACACAATTCACCCAAAATCAAAATAATACTCAAAAGATCACTGTATTGCAAGTGCAAGCTGCATTCAGTGAAAATTAAATTTCTATGATCACGTATACTAATTTTAAAAACACTGAATTAGAAACCAATCACATCCATAACATGGCTGTAACCTCTGGTGAATTATTCACTTTTGGGAGTTTCCACTATCTGTGTTTGTTTCCAGGTCTTTGAAGAGGTTCTAAAAATTAAGTTTGATGTTTGTGGGCTCAAGGCCATTAATACATTTTATTCTTCATAAGAGTTGTAGAGTCATAAAGCAGGAAACAGGCCGTTCGGCCTAAATCGTCCATACTGACTTCAAGTGAAAGCCAAAATCTGTTCTTGCCTGTGGAAGCTATCACCTTTTTAACAAGGTACCTCAGGAAAGTCCAGGCAAGAGTGATCTCCTGGATTAGCTCCAAGTCGGACAGGAATTTCTCAACACTTTCTCTCACAAACGGGCTCTGTAGAGATATTGAAGTGTGAAGCTGGATGAACACAGCAGGCCAAGCAGCATCTCAGGAGCACAAAAGCTGACGTTTCGGGCCTAGACCCTTCATCAGAGCCTGAAACGTCAGCTTTTGTGCTCCTGAGATGCTGCTTGGCCTGCTGTGTTCATCCAGCCTCACATTTTGTTGTCTTGGATTCTCCAGCATCTGCAGTTCCCATTATCTCTGTAGAGATATTTCATTGTTTTGGGTGGGATGCAGATTTCATATTTTGTGATGCAAAGTGTAGCACAGTTCTGTGATATAGGCTGAATGGATCCGAGCCACTTTATCTCTCTGTCAATGTTTATACGTTTTATAATTAGGCAACTGTGTATTGTATGAATAACCAACAAATTATCCTTGATATTTTTGGGAATTCATTTTCATTATCCTAAACTCAGATTATTCATATGTTGATTGGACACTGAGTAAAGTGCTTATTTCTTGTGATAAACACAAGTTCAGCTATATTAAATCAAACTATATAAAGTTAGAACTCAAATACAAAGAATATCTTCTAAAACAATTTATTTAATATGTACCATTTTAACAGTCCAATTTTATTGCTCCATGATAAAATTTGGACTTGTCAATATAAAAGTAAATTTGATTAGAAACTTAAGAAAACAGTTATAAAAATGGGTGCAATTTTAGACAAAATTTTATGTCAATTAGCTGCATTGTTATTACTGCAATTTATGTCAGTTAGCTGCGATTCTGCATTGCAACCAATGTAGAAACACTACCCTAAAATAATGTATTTGTTGCATTCAATTTACGCTCTCATCAACATTCATTATCAAAACAATTAAGGAATATGTTCATATACTTCAAAAGATAGCAAGCGAGGAAATGTCCACATAGACTACTGGTTGCAGTAATTCAAATTCTAGTTGCATTTAAATCAGCTTCCACAGAAGCCGGAAATTCTTTTATTGTAAAATATTGATGATTATCGCGTTACAGTATGAGGTACATCGACCACTGAAATTGAAGTTCATCTGTTCCACCTGATGAGTTCAAAGGTATTCTTATTACATTGGCAAATGAAAGACTGAAAATCTATTTAAATCGGAGTAAATGTATTTCTCAATACCAGTTTTTTTTAAAAATAGATTCTCATTCCTTCTGATCATCTCTCTGAAAGGGGATTATCTGCACTTCTTTTGCTATTCTCTCCGCAATGGCTCTGCTACTTGCAGCAATCACTCTGCGTGACATCAGATCAAATGGTCCTCCTGAAAGGATAAAACAAAGTGTCATGAGAAGAAGGGGGATATAACAATGTGTTCTCACGGTTGTAGGTGATCTTTAAAGTTTGACTCAAAATAACCTTTAAAGACATAAAGTTAAGAATAGATTAAAATGGTGACATAATCTACAATTCTAACAGCAATCCTCAAGACTCCAGCAGATAATGGATTTTCTTCCAAAGATTATTAGTGTACTTGCAATTTTATACTGTGTTGAATGTATTAAATGGGGAAAACACCCTGCAATTATATAGCACTGTTATAATGAAAGCCATCCTAAGGCACATCATAGAAGCATAATCTGAAAAAAGCTGCTGTGGCAAACAATCAGATTTTAACAGTTTGCTCAGAGAGGAGTTCAACACAGAGACAGGGATTTTAAATTTTGAGGCACTGGGAGTCCTGGAACTATTATAAGTCAATGAAGATGGGAGCAATGTTGAGCAAAACATTATATCAGCATCAGGGTTTCTGATTATGTGAAACTTACTGTGGATTGGAAGCCTTTCAGCAGAGCACTGGAATAGAAAAGGCATGGATGAATATGGTACTGTGACTGGTCTGGCAACAGCACTATAGGAATTCAAGTTTGATAAATTCATCTGGAATTGAAATCTGGTCCCAGTAATGGGTTCACTAGTTTCCTATCAGGCAAGGAAATCTACCATCCTTTCCTGGTCTGGCCTATGTATGACTCCAGACCCACAAAAAAAAGGTGGTCAACTCTTAACTACCCTCTGGGTATTACCTAGCAAGACACTTGGTTCAAATTTGCTAAATCTAAAAGTACTTCGGTTTTTATAAAAATGATTTGAATCCATTCATATTATCAGAAAATCCATGCTGACAAGTTCAGGTTGTGTGCATAGTTGTCCCAAAACTACCTGATATATCCAGCACAACACCACCAGCCTCCAAAACGATGAGTGCAGCTGCTGCCATATCCCAGCAGTGAATACCCATCTCATAGTAGGCGTCTGCACCACCAGTTGCCACCATGCACATGTTTACAGCTGCAGTTCCCAGAGCTCGAACTCTAAAATACAAAAATATTTAAAAGAATGGAAGTCAAAACATCTCTTCCACATACTACAGTGTGGTTTTAAGGACTGTCGTAAGTGAGGATAGAACAGTGGAGGGAGGAAATTCCGGAGCACAGGACCCAGGCAGCCAATGACATGGCCACCAATGGTGTAACAAGTTAAATCAGAGCAGCCAGAATTAGATTAGTGCACATTCTCAGAGTTATGGGACTAGATGAGATTACAAAGTTAGGGAGGAGCAAAGCCTCCTGAAAAGGAGACATTTTCAGGATGGCAACCTGTAACAGTGAAGGACCACAGGTATCAATGCTGGGGACACAATTAATTATATATTAATAACTTGCACGAGGAAAGAGAACTACTGAAGCAAAGATTGTGAATAGTGCATAAATAGGTGGAAGCCGAGTGCTGACGATGTGTTGGGGCAGCCCATGACTAAAGGTGACAAAAATGGTTGCCTGTAGATTTTTAAGCTAACATAAAAGTGGCATACAATTTTTTGTAAACTGAAGCAATGGCTGTTCAGTATTAAAGTGAGAACATATATTAGGATAAATGTAGCTTTGTGGATTGGATAAATTCAAGGTAACGACTGAGATAGCACAAAAAAAATCTTACAATTAATACACAAAGAGTCCTGTTATGAGCACACTGCTGCAGACGTTTGTACAGAGACAGTTCGGTAAAGAATACCCTTGAAAAGATAACAGACATCTAGTAACAACCAGCACGGAGTTTGTAGTTTAGCAAGAACCAGAAGAAAAAGGAGAAGAATCCCACAATAATCAAATCTATTCAGGTAACTGTCATTACATGTTACACATACCTATATGAGTATTGTAAAAGTAAAAATGCAATGTACAAACTAACATGAAGAGATTTAGCTGAATTCTTATGAGCAGTCAATCTTAGACAGTGAAAGAGACCCACTTCATTGGCAGGGAAGATAAAGCAATAAAATGGTATAAACAGACAACCTCTAAGAGAGCACCAAGGCACACATAGCATGGTAGGGGACTATAAAGAGGCTGTAAAACATGGTTAGCGTGAATTTAAGAAAATAAATAATTGCAACTTCTCTGCTCAGCAAGTAGCCTAAACAAATTGTATGATAAGGTAAAAGATAAGGTCATGTCATGCTGAATTCAAATAAGTTTATTTTGATGACTTGTAAAGCTGTGACACTCATTGAATTTCATCCTTATCAGTGGAATTTGAATATGTGCTATCTAGTTTCGTGGGGAAAACTAATGTGAAAGGTATTTGAAGTAAAGACTGTTGGGTCCAACTGAGAGTCAAACTTCTGTTTTGAACCCACCTACAGCATTCGGATAGAAGGAGTAATAGAGTTATACAACAGGGAAATAGTCCTTTCGGTCCAACCCTTCCATGCTGACCAGACATCCTAAATTGATCCGGTCCCATTTGCCAGTGTTTGGTCCACGTCCTACCAAATCCTTCCTAATTATATACCCATCCAGATGCATTTTCAAATGTTGTAATTGTACCAGCCTCCACCACTTCCTCTGGCAGCCTACTCCAAATTTGCAATTCTGACGTTGTCCATACTAAAAGAAGCAACAAAACACCTTGAATCCATTCCTCAAGTATGATTTATTGATGTCTTGCCAACTCAAACAAAATTCCTTTCTTTGGCAAACCCATGCTTATTCATTTATTTTTGCAAGTCTTCAGCCAATGAAATTCACTCCACATGACATCAAGAAATGCTTGGAGAAACTGGATACTGCAAGATGGAACCTGAGAAGGTTCTGGAATAGACTTGTGCTCCAGAACTTGCCTCACCCCTAGCCAAGCGATTTCAATACAGTTACAACACTGGAATTAACTTGACAATGTGGAAAATTGCCCAGGTATGCCCTGCTCATAAAAAGCAGGACAAATCAGTAAAATGACGGAAGGGATCGTCAACTTTGCTATCAATCAATTGTCCACTTGATTAGCAATAACCAACTCACTGATTTCCAGTTTGGGCTCTGCAGGGCCAGTCAACTCCTAACATCATTACAGGCTTGGTTCAAACGGGGAGAAAAATAGCTGAATTCCAGTGCTGAGGAGAGAATGACAGTCCTTGTCATTGAGACCACATTTCACCAAGTGTGATGTCAAAGAGCCCGGACAAAACTGGAATTGATGGGAATCAGGGTCAAAACTCTCCCAAAGTTGGAGTGATAACTAGCACAAAGGAAGATAGTTGTGGTTGATGGATGGTGTTATCTCATCTCCAGGACACCCTTGCGGGAACTCTCAGGGTCACGTCTTAGGTCCAACTATATTCAGCTATCATTAAGGTGAGAAATGGGATATTCACTGATGATAGCACAATGTTCAGCACCATTCACAACTCTTATCTAGACAGTATCCAGATTTGGGTTGACAAGTGGCAAGTAACAGTTGTGCCAAACAAGTGCCAGGCACTGACCACCTTGAAAACAGCAGAATCTAACCACTGCCCCTTTATATTCAATGATGTTACCATCAAAGAATCTCCAGATATTAACATCCTAGGCATTACCACTGACCTGAACTTTCAATATAAACTACAATGGCTACAAGAGCAGATCACAGGCTACTAATCCCACAGCAAGTAACTCAACTCATTAACTTGCAAAGAGATCTGTCTACAAGGTACAAGACTTGAGTGTGATGGAATACTCTCCTCTTGCTGGAATGAAGTAACTCTAACAATACCCAAGATGCTTGACACCATCCTGAACAAAGCAGCACTTGACTGACACCACAACCACAAACATTCAGTCACCAACACTGACACCCAGTAACAGCAATGTGTGCTATCTACAAGCTGCACTGTAGAAATTCAGCAAGGCTCCTTCAGCATCATCTTCCAAAATCACTCCCACTTCCATCCGGAAGTTTAGGACACCAGATGTATGGGAACACCCCACTTGCAAGTTCCCCTCCGAGTCTCTCAACGTCCTGACTTGGAAATAAATCGTCATTCCTTTAGTGTCACTGGATCAAAATCCTGGACCTCCCTCCTGCTTACCTACAGCAAATGCAGCTCATCACCACCTTCAAGGGCAACTATAAATGCTAGCCTATACAGTGATACCCACATCCCAGTGGATGATTATTGAAAGAAAAACCCTGAACACTTTTGGCCTCAATAACAACTGAACTCAAATCAAACTCTCACAAAATACATTCAAACATTGGCCTCCAGAAGGCCAAGTCTGTCCTGGATTCAACACTGCAGGTTTACCGAGAGAATCACTCAGCAAACACGTCTGGCATATTCCTGGAAGGTACTTACAAAAAATCAGTTCACATCATTCTGTTTCCCCCACCTCCCAAAGCTCTCTTCCCTTTGCTCCTGCCACCATCTAGTCAGTGGGGGAGCACGTTGGCTCAGTAGGTAGCACTGCTGCCTCACAGCGCCAGAGACCCAAGTTCAACTCTAGCTTCAGATGACTATCTGTGTGGAGTCCGCACATTCTCCCTGTGTCTATGTTGGTTACCTCCACACACTTCAATTTCCTCCAACAGTTCAAAGCTGAACAGGTTAGGTGGATTGACAATGCTAAGTTGCCCACAATGTCCAGGGATGTGCAAGCTAGGTGAATTAGTCATGGGAAATGTAGGGATAAGGTAAGGGAGGTGGATACCCTTCAGAGGGTTTGTATGGACTCAATGTGTTGAATGGCCTGCTTCTATACTGTAGGGATTCCATGATTCTCCATTTGTCTCACAAATTCTAAATGCACCTTCTGCCACACATGTATTGTCAATGCTGACATCAGAAGTATGTTTGTTCTCCATGACAGGTCTTCTCGTAATTTGTTACCAACCCAAAACTCTATTCTTCCCCACTTCTTGATTCATAACAATGATTTTGTCCTCTTCCCAACTTCATGTTTTGCAGAGTAAAATTGACAGACTTCGAAACATCATAATTATATTCTGACGGTTTTTAAAATTCAAGTTTGGTGTCATCTATTCATTTTGCCCTTCTGTACCATTACACTCTACCCTCTTACTTTTAACACACACCTCAATGTTGGATTTGAGATGACTAGAACACATTTTCAGTAGGACCTCAACAGTCAGTAATAAGTTTGGGACGCTCACCCACTAGTGTAGACTAGACTGGAATTCTGGTCTCAGAAGTGTAACCTTAGTTCATTCTAGGAGTTTCTAGCAAAGAAAACTGTAAACATTTCATCTATTCCAGCTAAAGTTTTAGCTGAATGAACTATGGTCCCCAAACACAGAAGTTTGCTCTCACAAATGATATAAGACGTCATAATACCTACCCATGACTCGGAATAGAGATTAGTTTTTCCATATTTGAAAGGACCGTCTTTAAAACTTCAGGTGTGCGATTTGATCCAAGCTCAGTTACTATAAGAGCTTTGCTGATGTCTACAAATTTAAAAGGCAAATGATTATTCAATTAAAAGTGTGGCATAATGAATATCAATTTATCGCAAATCTGCTCCTGGGCATGGATACAGACAGCTTCTCAGGAACTTGTAAATGATGCATCAGCATTAACCTGCCTTATAAGACTAATTCACACTCCCTAATTCCCTTGTAGGTTGTTATATTCTTGATATACTCTACATATTTGATTTTTTCTGCAGCTGACACCATCCGGGACAAAGCAGCCTGCTTGTGGACCACATTCACAAACATCCACTCCCTCCACCTCCAACATCAGTGGCACCAGTATGCACCATCAGCAAGATACATTGCAGATATTCACCAAAGATTCTTAGACAGCACCTTCCAAACCAATGATCACTTTCATCTCGAAGGACAAAGGCAGCAGATACACTGGGGAAGTGATGGCCCAGTGGTAATACCACTGGATTGTTAATCCAGAGACTCAGGTAACATTTGGTAACCTGGGTTCAAAAGTTTGAATCCTGCCATGGCAGTTGGTGAAATCTGAATTCATAATAAGTATCTGGAATTAAGAATCTAATGGTAACTGTGAATCCATTGTCAATTGTTGGAAAAATCCATCTGATTCACTCATGCCGTTCAGGGAAGGAAACTGCCTTCTTTAACTGGTCTGGCCTAAATGTCACTCCAGACCCACAGTAACGTGGCTGACTCGTAACTGCCCTTTGGGCATTTGGGGATGGGCAATAAATGCTGCCTAGCCAGTGATGCCCTCACCACCACTGGCAAGTTCCCCTCCAAGCCATTCACTATTCTGCCTTGGAAATAGTCTTCCTTCACTGTCACTGGATCAACATCTTAGAATTTCTTCCCTAACAGCATTGTGGCTCTACCGATAGCACGTGGACCACAGAGGTTCAAGGTGGCAGCTCACCGCCACCTTCTCAAGGGCAACTAGAGAAGGGCAATAAATGTTACATCAACTTCCCACAGGGGGATTAAAAAAAGTTGACCTCTACAAGCAACTAAATCTACCAAGATCTAATGACATTCTTTTATTAGTTCATCAATTTTTGGACAAAGGTCAGGAAAGGGTGAAAAAAAATTAATACTATAATATGATCTGAGCACATAATATAAATAATCAAATAAAATCTCACATTAACCTGTCTCATTACAGTACTGTTTGTGAGACTTTACTATAAGGAATTGGGATTCAGTGTTAACCTACAAAATATGGGCTGCCTTAAATCATATACCTGAGATACAGCTACATCTACTGCCTCTTTATCCTAAATCAAAACAACATTTCTACTTACTTTCTATTATAGGAGCTCCAGTGATGATGGGGTTCAAATAGTTGGCTTGTCAGAAATAGAATTTCAGAATGAACTACACTTTAAAAAGTGATTCATCGGTACAGAAATACTACTGGACATCCTGAGAATATGTGTTACGTAAAGTAACAGTAATCCACCCGAAATAATCCATTCGGGATGCAAGAAATTGAACTCTAGCCATAAGGTCAAGTCTTAACAGTGTCATTATTTTGTACAGGAATCACTGTGGACACAGAATATCTACATCTGCATGGATGAATGTAAATCAATGGCTACTCACAAAAGGAGCCTGCAATTAAAAAAAGATACTTATAAATCTATGACACATTAGGAATTGACAAATGTGCATATGAAAGCAATTACATCAATTCCCACTCTTTAACGTATTCCAGATACTGCACTACAGATGGGACAAAACATGTCCCACTAACTTTCTGCCTGTGATAATTTACAACTGCTCATAGAGAGGTATTTACAATTTGTCTGTGTTGTCTAGGCAATGGCTAAAGATTTTTAAATTAAAACATTCTTTTGTATCCCCAAAACATGGGAGAAACATCTTATCTGAAAACAAAGACAGACGGGGTTTTGTCTCTGTTGTATCTAATGTCACAGGCAAGAAGCAAGCAAATCCACGATGCTACTTCAAATTCAATACTACAATTTTCATGAGCATTATTTTAAAATTCAGAAGGTAATCACATTTCCAATATAATTAAAATTATGAAGGTTGAAATTAAAATCTGCTATCGGACATAATTTTGAGCATCACCGTGCATGACACCACCCTATTTTCTTTTTTCCTCTAACTAATCCCATCTTTAGGCAGCCATATCTTCAATTACCATTTCATTCTTGAAGCTTCAATACGAGGGAGCCTCAAACTCACTCTTCATAATTACCTATCAAAGATGCCATACCAATTTACCATTCTTGCAACCAGAAGCAATCCAAAAAAACTAACCAACTCACCCTCTTGTCCAGACACTTTCAATCGTTTCCCATTGCAGAATGCGCCTTGTCCTTTTCGCGCTGTGTACATCTTGTCTTCCACACAGCTATAAACAATACCAATTTCACTCTACACGCAATAAACAGAAAATGGGAGACTCAGTACATTAAAAAATCTGAGATAACAAAGTGCAGAGCTGGATGAACACCGCAGGCCAAGCAGCATCTTAGGAGCACAGAAGCTGATGTTTCGCGCCTAGACCCTTCATCAGAAAAGGGGGATGGGGAAAGGGTTCTGAAATAAATAGGGAGAGAGGGGGAGGTGGATTGAAGATGGATAGAGGAGAAGATGGGTGGAGAGGAGACAGACAAGTTAAACAAGCGGGGATGGAGCCAGTAGAGGAGAGTATAGGTGGGGAGGTAGGGAGGGGATAGGTCAGTCCGGGGAGGACGGACAGGACAAGGGGGCGGGATGAGGTTAGTAGGAAGGAAATGGGGTTGCGGCTTGAGGTGGGAGGAGGGGATAGGTGAGAGGAAGAACAGGTTAGGGAGGTGGGGACGAGGTGGGCTGGTTTTGGGATGCAGTGGGGGGAGGGGAGATTTTGAAGCTTGTGAAATCCACATTGATACCATTAGGCTACAGGGTTCCAAAGCAGAATATGAGTTGCTGTTCCTGCTACCTTTGGGTGGCATTGCTGTGGCACTGCAGGAGGCCCGGGACAGACATTTCATCTAAGGACTGGGAGGTGGAGTTGAAATGATTTGTGATTGGGAGGTGCAGTTGTTTATCTATTAGCTTCATCTGTTAAAATTACCATGTGGAATTCAAAAAATAAATATGGAGATACAATTCAATAACGACTTGCATTTAGAATGTGATTTTAACACAGTAACAAATACAAAGCTGCTTCACAGTAACTTAATCAGGTAAAATCTGATACCAACTAAAACAAGTTGGCATTGTAGCCAGTCAACAAATGTTTTGTCAAGGAGTAACATAAAATGATAAAACAATTTACTGAGGAAACTCTAGACCCTAGATTTGGATAGTTGTAGACACAGTCACCAATGGCAGGATAAGGTGAGAGGGAATTCACAAAAAGCTTGTGTTAGAGCAATGCAGAGTTCATGGAGGGTTGCAGAACATGGAGGAGGATGAGATATTAAAACAGACACAAAAGATCACAAGAAGAAGGAAGAGTATAGACCAATCAATTTCTCAAACATCCTCCATCATTCAATATGGCCAAATGCTGATATTCTCACTCATTTCCACTCTCCCACTAATAGCCCCAAATCTTTCAATTCGTTGTGACACAAAAACTCCTTGTTAAATTTAGACAATAATGGAGCATCTTTCACACTCTTGGATAGAGAATTCTAAAAATTCACAGTCCTAAAGATAATATGATTCAAGGCCAAGTTGAGTTTGAATACCGAAAAACAGAATTTTAAATTTGAGTCACTCTTGGACAGGATGCCAGTACAGGCAAGAGATAGTTCATCCCAATAAGTGTGATATATGTAGCATGTCACATACATTAAAACTTTCTCGCTGCTTACAATTGTCTCAATTGCTTCTCACTGTTAAATCATTCATACACTGATAGCAGAATATATTCAGAGCAAAATAATTAAAATGAATACATGATGTACGATTTACCTGTTTGTTCACAGAAAAGCCAATCGAAACTGCTACAAAAGGAAACCTGAGAAAACAGAATTATTTCAGATCAATGAACAATATCCACTTTTGCTAATTTCCCATCAATCATCTTAAAGTATCCAAATAAAATGTTTTAGAGATTCATCGGTGATACTTAGAAATAATGAATCATATTTAGACAGCATTCCTCAAGCGCTTTCTAGAAAATCAACTTCAATTTAATCGGATCTATACAGCTCAAAAGTGCACACTTATCCAAAAGCACAGACTTTCCCAGCCAAATATCATACCTATGGACAAAATTAGTAGTTCCATCAATGGGATCAATTATCCATGTTGGATTATCCGTAAGGATACTTGCTGCTCCATCTGCAACTGACTCTTCACCAATAAAACTGAAATAAAGTCACAGCAAGGTATTAAACTTTTAACCATTCTGTAGTTTATTGAAAATCTGCAGAACTTTCACATTTCACCAGCTATCACCAACAAATACTTTCTTCACATTATCATGTTGAAGCCTTGAAAGCAAATTCTCAAAGTACTCATAATCAAACTAGGTCATACATTTTCACTAAAAAAATGAGTTTATGTCAGCAGTTTCTTTACGAAAAAAATAGGTAAAAAAGATTGTTATAGTCTTTGCAAAATATCTGTTTCTTCGTGAAATTATAAGGTTTTGTTAAGAGCACAGAGAATATACAAAATATTGATTAACACTGGCATTTCATCCCAAACTACTGTGTATGCACAAAATTTCACTTGGAAACGTAGAAATGAGCATTTTTTTGTATTATATTAATTGGTTGTAGTAATGATTACTATTTCACCTCCCACTCAGATTATTGCAACATTCTTTACCTGTGAGAAGGAAACTTCTCCTTTAGCGTGCCTATAATCATTTTCTCGACATTTTGATCAGTTTCGGTTACCAAGTCTGCAGGAGAGCTTTTCACCTGAACGTTCTTTTCTTTTCTCAAAGCATCACAAATTACCTAAAATAATAAGTAATTTAATGAAAAATAGTGAACAGAATTCCATGAAACTCCCTCATTTTATCTGTTATTCAACCTTGCAATTTCCTACAGGAACAAAATTTGCATTTCAGTTTATAGGCATAGAGACATACAGCACGGAAACAGACTCTTCAGTCCAAGCTGAGCTAAACTACTCCCACGTGCCTACTCCAAAAATTTCCTATTCATGTGCTTATCCAAATGTCTTTTAAACATTGTAATTGTACCCACCTCCACCACTTCCTCTGGAAGTTTATTCCAAACACAAAACACCCTCTGTGTAAAAGAAATTTTCCGCATGTCTTTTTAAATCTCTCTCCTCTCGCCTTAAAAATGTATCCCCTAGTCTTGAAATTCCCCATCCTAGGGAAAAGACAAGCACCATTAACTCTTGAAAATAAAATATCTTCACTTTTTCCTCCATCACATAAGTATTTTTCTCCCTAATATTAATACTTCTGCCTCGACTTGGCATTTTCTAAAAGTTTGACAAAATTAAGCATTTAGATTAGTTGAACAGCAGGGTGGCTCAGTGATTAGCACTACTGCCTCTCAGTGCTAAGGATCTGGGTTCGATCCCACCCTTAGGTGACTGTCTGTGTGGAGTTTGCACATTCTCCCCGTGTCTGCGTGGGTCTCCTCCAGGTACTCCAGTTTCCTCCTACAGTCCAAAGACACGCAGGTTAGGTGGATTGGGCGTGCTAAATTGTCCATGGTGTTCAGGGATGTGTAGACTAGGAAAATGGGTCTGGGTGGGATGCTCTGGGGGTCAGTGTGGACTTGCTGGGCCGCAGGGCCTGTTTCCACACTGTAGGGATTCTAGGACCTAGTTAAATAAGAAAAGTGCTCAACTAAACCTAGTGAAATTCAGCAAAGCTATTTGAGTGAACAATACATGTTCAAGTAGCAAAATACACCAAACACACTATAATTGACAAAGTACACTAACCAAATAATCATCACAATAATAAAACTGGGAGTATCTTATTTGCACATTGCTTCAACATTATATGTGTGGATACTCCTGCACATTTATACATTAGCAGCAAACCTATTTAAATACATATCCGATTTTCACATATATTCCAAAATATATGAATCACACCATGTAAAATTTCAGCAGTTCAATGACTGATAAAGGCTAGTCCCTCTCAGAGTTGTGCAGTTATGCCAACCTCCTTTACGTACATTTTTTTTTGGCTCAAGTATTACATGTTGTGGGCGCTAAAAACAATTGGATTAGATTTTTAGGGGGCAGCTAGTAGCAGAAGATGCAAAATAGTAACACCATATCATATTACACCATATTATCAGTGGAGCAGTCGATCATTTAAAATCACACTTTGGTCCAACTTGTCCATGCCGATCAGCTATCCTAAACTGATGTAGTCCTATTTGCCAGCATTTGGCCCAGATCCCTTTAAACCTTTCTTATTCATATACCCATCCAGATGCCTTTCAAATGTTGTAATCATACCAAACCCTATCACTTCCTCTGGCAGCTCATTCCACATACGCACCACCCTCTGCATGAAAAAGTTGCCCCTTCGGTCCCTTTTAAGTCTTTTACCTCTCACCTTAAACCTATGCCATCTAGTTTTGAACTCCCCTACCCCAGGGAAAAGGCCTTGTCTGTTTACCCAATCCATTCCCCTCACAATTTTTATAAACCTCTATAAGGTCACCCCTCAGCCTGCGACGCTCCAGGGAAAACTGCCCCAGCCTCTCCCTATAGCTCAAACCCTCCAACCCTGGCAACATCCTTGTAAATCTATTCTGAGCCCTTTCAGGTTTCACAACATCCTTCTTGCAGCAGGGAGACCAGAATTGCAGGCAGTACTCCAATAGTGGCCTCATCAATGACTTTTACAGCTGCAACATGACATCCCAACTCCTATACTCAATGCACTGACCAATAAAGGCCAGCATACCAAATGCCTTCTACACTATCCTATCTACATGTGACTCCTAGTTTTTAATTTATTGAAGTTGTAGTCGTGGTTTCCATTGGGTTTAGTTGCTAATGCATTAAAGTGAAGTTTATTGATTAGCAGAGATAACAAGGTGTAAAGCTGGATGAACCCAGCAGGCTACGCAGCATCTTAGGAGCACGAAAGCTGATGTTTCAGCCTATACCCTCTAGGCCTGAAACGTCAGCGTTCCTGCTCGGCCTGCTGTGGTCATCCAGCTCTGCACCTTGTTATCTCGGATTCTCCAGCATCTGCAGTTTCCACTATCTCTTTATTGATTAGCAGTTTGAAATGTCAGTAGTCTATTAACGTTATCATTAAAATGACAAAAATTCCAAGAACCACTGTTAATATGCACACGTAGCGCAATCAAGAACACTGTCGTCCATTTCCCAATCAAGCTTTGGGAGGCTAATGGAAAATCTGACACCACCAGCCAGAAAATTCATAACAAAGTCAGCTAGAAGCTTTCTTCTTTCTGAGACATCCAAAACTCAGGGTAAAAAGGACAACAGCTGGGCTAGAAAAATGACATAAAAGCGATGAAGATTTCTCTGCCAAGAAGATGCTCATTCAAGGCACATGATGGAGGGACTAAATGTTAAATGACCACTGAAAAGGATTCAGTTACCTCACAGCTAGACAGAAGGGCACAGCACCCACATGATGCCCAATTTCACATCTCCCTTCCTCACCAGTTTGTCCTCTTATCTCACAGGAGTCTGTAAAATCCTCAACCAATTATGTACAAAGACAAAAAAAGTTAAAGCTACATTTCCTGCCAAGGCAAGAAATCAAATTTATCCTCTCTCAGGTAGAATAGTTTCTTGGAAACACAAATCCGTGCTTACAGAGCAAGGAAGTCTTTCAATTTTTACTTTGACGAAAGGCTTGAACTTTAGAAAAAAAACTTTTGTTACAATTTATGACGGTCATGTTTTCATCCTGAGCTACTATAATGGAACAAAGAAAAGCATAAGCTTAAAGTTATTTTATAACATTATTTATCCAGTTGAATGTTTAAAATTAGACTTTTATTTCTTTAGACAATTTAGGATTTGTGGACAAGTATTACTGATCTCAGAAAATGTGCAGAACTCAAATTTCATAATTTACTTACAGCCCCAGCTTCTCGGGCAATAGTAACTGCAACTTCCATACAATCTTGCCATGGATCTGATGAGGCACACTTGCTTGCCATCTTTCAACTGTGAATCCCTGTGTAAACAAAGTCATAATTTGAAAGAATTAATTTCTTCTGAGCAGTCATACATTTCAAGCAAATCAGGTTATTTATCATCACTATAAGATTATTCATAGACAGACTCAAACTTATTCTGAGCTTTTAAGTGGGAGATTTTAACCAAGCTTTTGGAAAATACAAACAACAAATATTAATCGATACTAAAATTTACCACTGTACACAATAATATCCATGTTTTAAGGTTTTCTGTAATAGTATCTTAGCGGATTCTGCCTATGTACTTTTTCACTCATATTGCACAATCTTAAACTGTGCAATTTTACAATTTGTAAAGCTAACCACTGTGCACAGTGTCGCAAGCTATGTTATTAAATTCTACATTTGCTTTTGTATTGAGTAATAATATTTCCTGCACTGCAAGGTTTAAGAAAAACAAAATTCACCGACCAAATTTCATTTCTGTGTTTTGAGGTTGCACATAGTTTTCCTAATCTGTACAGAATTCTGCACAAGTTCATAATAATCTACTCCAATTGATAAACAGAAAATCAGAGGCAACTGAAATAGTAAAGCAAGTCACAAAACTGGAAGACCTACGGACTTCAAGAAATCACTTTATCTGAAAATGCAAATACAGAAGAAAAGTAGGCCAATCAGACCTTCAAGCATGCTCCTCCATTTAATAAGGTCATACCTGATCTGATTATTCTACATTACTGTCCATCTTCAATAAGCAAACGGGTGTAAAATGATCAATAATCTACTTCTGACATCAAAATACTTAAGGCCTCCTTTTGCACCACATTTTGTGGAAATGAGTTCTGAAAATTCATCACATCTCATGACCAATATTTGTTTTGTTGAAAAAAGAAACATTACCAAAGCTTTTCACCTTGCCCTCATCTGGAAAAGCAAAAGAATGATAAATCTTGAACAATTACAAGAATTGATACTACAGGAGAAAGTTGTGCTGATTGTATTTTTCATTCTGTCACAGGACATGAACATACCGGTAAGCTGACTCTAATTTAACCTCAACAACTTAGAGAAAAGGACAGTTGTCAAAGTTGCAGACTGTGCATCAAACCTTCAGCAGTATGTACAGTAGGCATGTCCTTGTTGTAATGCACAACAAGGTAATGCACAAACGGGTTCAAGTATCTTTCCAAAGACTTGACAGTATAAGCTGGATTTGGACTCTTTTGCCTGCTGCGTATTAAGGAGTTATGTGCAGCTCACATCGGAATGAAATAAAAGTCCTTTTCTGACACAATGTTTACTATTCAACCAGATAGTATTAATGGTGAAAAAAAATTCTATTTTAAAATTTGTTGACAAGTTGGAAGTCATTACAATCTGTTCATATAATTTTCTATATACTTTGTTTAACATTTGTAAAAACTGTCATGTTTCAGGGAATTTGCTCAGTTGACCCATCCCATACGTAACATTTTCATGAAGAGTGTTATTGTATAGCAGAAAGGATTTATGATGAACATTAGCACATGCAAAGAACAGATTGTAGCCCACAGCGACATCAGCAAAAGTATGATGTAATTAGGGTCTCAGTTGGTTACATTTCTTGCACAAACAGGACATGCATACTTATAGCTAAATATTTGATGCAGTTTGCAATTCTGATGACTGTTTGTTTGTCTAAATTGGTGAAACTGGTATGCAGATTAGAGTCACCCATCAAAAGACATGGGAGCAACCTAAGCATTGTTTTGTTGGTTTTACCCTCCAACTCTAATAGATAAGCAGATCACTTAACTTCACATGAAGCAGTGTCAACATTTTTAAACTGACTAGTGGTCTTATAAGTGCTGTGTAAGCTTGCAGGGAATTCTGTATTAGACTTTGCACTGAAATATTTCACCAAAGTTTACAGTCACAAACTTATAATGTGTTGTGTATATGTGGAGTTATTGCTGAAATACTGACAGTGGCAGGGATGCAGAGGAGGTCACTAGGTTGACTCTGGAATTGAGAGGGTTGTGTTATGAGGACAGATTGAGTAGACTGGCACTATACTCATTGGAATTTAGAAGAATGATGGGGGATCTTATAGAAACATAAAATTATGAAGGGAATAGGTAATAGGTAGGTTGTTTCCATTGGCAGGTGAAATTAGAGCTGGGGGCTTAGCCTCAAAATAAGAGGGAAGCAGACTTAGGACTCAGTTGAGGAGGAACTTCTTCACCCAAAGGGTTATTAATCTGTGAAATTCCCTGCCCAGAGAAGCAGTTGAGGCTACCTCATTGAATATTTTTAAGCAAAAAATCGATAATTTCTTTACTGTTCAAAAATGTAAGGGTTACAGTGAGTGGACAGGCTAGGGGGCCAAGTCCATGAAAAGATCAGCCATGGTCTTATTGAATGGCAGTGCAGGCTCAACAGGCCTGATGGGCTACTCCTGTTCCTATTTCTTCTTGTCCTCAAATGCAACATGAGCTTTCACGCTCTTCTGCAAAATATTTAGTCCAGAGAACTTACTTCAGTCATTCACTTTTTGTTTCTTTGGAAATACTTTATCTACAGCTCTTACATTTCAGGCCTAGCTAAATCAAACATAATTAACTGTTCCATTGCAAAGAATCACAAGCTTCTCTCCAGAAAGGGAAATGCAGTAATGTGTCTTTCTGTAACTAAAGAACAAATCATTAGCATCAGGATACTTGATGCGCTTTCTTTCATTTAATGAACGCAACACCCATGAGCCCTATCAAAGTCCTGTATAGTGTCTATGTCAGAGGGACGACAACAAATTAAGGTATCTCACCAATACTTTCTCACAGGCAAGAAGGCTGGCCTTATTCATATCCCATGAAAGAACATACATATTAAATATAACTTATTTTCATCGGGCTACAAAGTTGTTACATAAATGTAATTCAATTCTTTGAATACAAATGGCTGTAAGCATCCAAATTCCTTGCTGCCAGGCCTGCTGTGTTCCTCCAGCTCCACACTGTGTTACCTCAGACTCCAGCATCCTCAGTTCTCACTGTCTCCTTTTTAACCTGTCTGATTTTAGTGCCTTTTGCAGAGCTCTGTTAAGAGCCCAAGGTCATCCACCTGAGGAAACAGATCAGGAAGCAATGACAGAAGCGGTTTGGAAGATTTTAGATCAATGTTGTCTTTTGGCCCCTTCCATCCCCAACCGAGGACAAACAGACCTTTGAAAATTACACAGACGAGCCGCAGTGGGAAAGCTCAGGATGGCCTTCAGCAAGGAATCCTTTACAGCTCAGAGAACGAAGCAGCTGTAAAAACACCTCCAACTAAACAGGACACGGAAGGTCCCGTCTTGTCAGGCTGTAACTCGGGGAGAAAATCATTTAACCCCAAGAGACATCTCACCCAGAGTCCGACTCTTTTCTGCTTCTCTTCCTCGGGTTCCTGCTCACTCAGATGTGACTCCTGCCTGCTTCTTCTCCCTGGGCTCTTGCTCACTCAGCCGGCTCTTGTCTGTATCTCCTCCCCGGTACTTGTTCACCCACCTCTTCCGGAATCAGGCAATGCTTATGTGCAAACAGAGGGACTGTCTCTAAATCTCCAATGGCAGAGGACCGCAGACCGTTCCAGCCTTAAACCGATCCCCAAATTGGGCACACCTAAGTTCTGTCGACGTTTATAACACAATCAGTAGAGTGGTTAATTTCTTTTCTTCTGTGCTGCTCTTTGTTGACATAATTAAATTTTATTTCGATGCCCTTCAGCTCCCTTATGCACAGCCTTGTGTTTTCCACTAAAAGATAACCTTTGCGCTCTATTTTAACCTATCCCTATAGAATTCCCTGCACCAGCGACACTTAACCCAAACTCATAATTGACACTTTATGACACCTTCCGTGCCTTTAGTGTTACTTCAATAATCGGTTACTCCAAGCTGTACACTGTATATATTAGTAACGTACATTGCCTTCTGAGAGGTTTTATTTGCACTGTCAAGTGTTACTTTGTATCACTTCGACCTCTTCGTTCACCCACACGATCCAGCATATCTCTAGCTCTACTGCCCTTTAGGAATGTATTTCCTCACACAGATCACTGGGATTTGTGACTTGCCTGTCTTTGCGCTAACCTAAGTCTTCCCAAAGTCGTCTGAAATTCACCAAGTTTGCCAAACACTTTACCTTTGTGTCATCAGCAAACTTCATCATGAAGGTCATCAAGCTGAAGAGTTAACCGCTGTATTTCACACCACAGACGTTGCTTTGAAATGCTCGGTTTTCAACATTTTCTGTTTTTTTTATCATTTTGCTGCCCACGTCCAAATCAATGAAATTTGGCAGAGTAACTCCTCACTTAACATCTTAGTTGTGTTCCCCAGAAGTACAACGTTAAACAGAGCAATATTTAGTGAATTATCCCATTAAAAATTAGGTTCCACATCAAATTTTGTCCCCGATCCTCTGTGAGTCCCTTTCGATTCCTTCATGGTTTGTCCCAAATTTTCAGAAATTCTCTCTCCAATCCCGAACAAGTATCTCTTCAATTTTCCAGGGAGGTTTTCCGATCCCCAGCAAGCCTATTTTATCTGGATGTGGAAATAATGAATCAAGAGCACCTTTGAAGAGAATAGATGTGAGGCAACGTCCAGGTCTGAAGCTGACCTGATTGAAAGACTGATTGTGGCCAAACCATCTGGTAGCACTGTTGTTTTATTCTGCCAATGGCAATGAAGAGATGCACAAATCCAATACCTTAGACACGTAATTCCATGCCAACTACTCTCAGGAATGGTTTAACAACAAAAACAGGTCCGAAAGAATAAACAATTTTAGAGTGGAACAAGGTTTGCAGGGCAACTTGATGGAGGGACAGTTATGGTCTCTGGTTGTGGTGAAAAGGGGAAATAAAAGTTTGAAACTTTTAAGGGTTAATCCTATGTGAAATCTATGACTGTTCCCCTGCAATTTAGAGTTTCATTTTAAGTTACGCTGATTGTTCCCACCCAGGGAATTGTTAAAATTTCATCCACCATATCATCCATATTACTTTTTATGGCTTTTTCCTCTACCCTCCAAAACACCTGTATTTCTAATTACACAACAAATATATAAGAATTGTCACTGGGTCAAAATCCTAAACTGCTTCTCCATCAGCATTGTGGGTCTACTTGCAGCAAATGGTCTGCACTGTTTCAAGAAGGCAGCTCACCATTACTTTCTCAAAGACTGCTAAGGAAAGATAATAACTGCTCGCCAAGCTAATCAAGCACACACACAGAGGCCATCACTGTATTTTTTTTATTTTTCTCATTTTTGGCTTAGAAAACTAGATAGGGCTCAGAAAAGATTTACCACAATGTTGCTGGGAATGAGGGTTTGGGACGATTTGAGGGAAGGTCATGTCTCACCAAACTGATTGAATTTTTTGAAGAGGCCACAGAGATAATTGATGAGGGAAGGGCTGTGGATGTAGTTTATATGGACTTTAGTTAGGTATTTGATAAAGTCCTGGTACAAAAATGAAAATCACACGGGATTTAAGGTTGGCTGGCTAGATGGATACAAAACTAGCTTGGTCATAGAAGACAGAGGGTAGCAGTGGAAGGGTGTTTTTCAGAATGGAGACCATTAACTAAGTGATGTTCCACAGGATCAGTCTTAGGCCCTCTATTGTTTGTAGCATATAGAAATGCTCTGGAGGTAAATGTGCATGGTCTGATTAGTAAGTTTGCAGCTGATATGAAGATTGGTGAAGTTGCTAACATTGCTGATGATTGTGAAAGGATACAACAAGACATAGATAGATTGGCAAATTGGGTACTGAAATAGCTGATGAAGTTTAATCAGACAAATGCGAGGTGATGCATTTTGGAGGATTAAATTTGGGTGTGAGTTATAATGTTAATGGCTGAACCCTTAGGAATTTAACATACCACTGGATCTGGGTGTGCAGGTCCACAGTTCCCTAAAAGAGGCAACACAGGTAGCCAAAGTGATTAAGAAGGCATATGGCATGCTTGTCTTCTTCGGCTGGGGCATGGAATACAAGAGTTGGCAAAACATTCTGCAGCTATATAAAACCCTGTTAGGCAACATTTGTAGTATTATGTGCAGTTTTGGTCGCGACATCACCAGAAGGATGTGGAAGCTTTGGTCAGTGCAGAGAAGGTTCACTAGGATAACAGCGTGGAGCTGGAGGAACACAGCAGGCCAGGCAGCATTAGAGGATCAGAAAAGTTGATGTTTTGAGTCAGGACTCTGACCTGATACATCAGCTTCCTGCTGCTCTGAATATACCTGGCCAGCTGTTCCTCCAGCTCCACACTGTGTTATCTCTGACTCCAGCATCTACAGTTCTTATTATCTCTGAGGTTCACCAGGGTATTGCCTGGTCTCAAGGGCATTGGCTATGAGAACACGTTAAAAAGACAAGGACTGTTTTCACTGGACAGACAGCAGCTGAGAGGAGACTGAATAGAGGTATACAAAATTATGAGAGGCATAGATAGGGTTGATAGTCAGAGGCTTTTTCCTGGCATTGAAATTTCAGTTACAAGGGGACACAGGTTCAAGATGAGAAGCAAAAGTTTAAGGGAGATGTGCGAGGGAAGTTTTTCATTCCAAGAGTGGTAGGAGCCTGGAATGCACTGCAGGAGGAGGTGGTGGAAGCAGGCACATTGGCGAAATTTATGAAGTGTCTGGATGGTTACGTGAATAGGGAGGGAATAGAGGGATATGGACCAAATAAGGGCAGAAGGTTTGTTTTTTAGTTTAGTTTGGGCACGATGGTTGGCACAGGCTTGGAGATCCAAAGGGACTGTTCCTCTGCCGTACACCTGTTTTGTTCTTTATTTGTATAAAAATAGAATGGAAAGACAGGGACTTTTTTCATTGGAGCATACAAGGTAGAGTGGTGACCTTACTGAGGTTTATGAAATCACAAGGGACATAGATAAGGTATATGACCTAAGATAGAGGAGTTCAAAACTAGGGGGCATATTTTTAAGGTGAGAGGAGAAAGATTTAAAAAGGACAGGGGGAGCGATTTTTTGTCACAGAGATCTTATGTGGAGTGAGCTGCCAGAGAAAGTGGTCAATGCATATCTAATTTTAACATGTAAAACACTTTTGGACAAGGTCATGATTAGGAAACATTTAGAGGGTTATGGGCGAAACACAGGCAAACGGGATTAGTTTAGACGGTAACATGGTCAGTGTGAACTGGTTGAACCGAAGGGTCTACATCCACACTCTATGACTCCATGACTATGGCTCTAAAACTGTGAGTTAGAACATAGCATAAAAAAGTACAGCACAGGAATAGGCCCTTCAGCCCCCCATGTTATGCTGACCATGATGCCATGCTAAACTGATCCTATTTGCCTATAGAACATAAAACTAGACAGCACAGGGACACGAGTTGAAGTTGAGAATCTTGAACAGCAGCATTTTGTAAAAAAAAATAGAGAATAAGCAAACTGATGTTTTCATATGGGAACTGGCATGGAAGGATAATTGTACGTTAATTATAACAACTCATAAGACCTCTGCGATCCCCAGAAACCTTTGTTAGTACTTCAAAAATCTGCTTCAGACTTCTCTGAACATTAATATTGCTTCCATTATTTCTCAACAGGCTTTCTGGTCACAAATGCTACCTGTATTCTCAGGTTGGCATAACCAGTGTGTATCCTCAATCTAGTCTTCCTGTCGGATCATTGGGTGTTACTAGTCTTCACCCAAATCTGTCCAGGCTACTAATTAATAGCAGGTGGAACATCCAATCAGGAATACTGCTCCATTCCTGCATATTGCCAAGGGAATACACATAGGCAGCATTTGTTTGGGTTTGTCTAAAACGTCCAATTCCCTGCACCATTACCTGAGCCATCAATGATCTTGCAGCAGCTTTGGCCTCCCTCATGGACGTTACCTGTTCCTGCTCCTGCATTATCCACTCTATCTTGGCTGGATGACTTTCAACCTTACCTCCCATAATTTGATGCCCATGCTGTGGAATCCTGCCGACCACACCAGAAATGTAACATGAGATTTGAACATACAGACAGCCCAGAGACCACGAAGCAGGGAGTCTTTATTCCACTGGCATCAGGCCATTACAGACAGAAAGGGAAATTAAGAATAAGCAAAAAACTATTTACAGTACATAGAGAGAATAAAGCTAGTGGGTTACATTGGGCTAAGGAATCTTTATCTATCTGTACCCTCTTCACATAAGCCCTCAATGCATTCAAAGCTATGTGCCAAGGATTGAAAAGTAAAATTAGTGTAGATTGTCAATACATCTTATGGGGTGAAGAGCCTCCGATGTGTGGTATGACTCTTTCTAGAAGATAAATACTTCAAGGGGAATAGTGAAAGGAGCGAGTGTATTGTGCTGAAATAGAGGATCAGCAATGATCATGTTGAATATGGAGTTGGCTCAATGGGTCATTTGACCTATTCTGTGCCTATGTTCTGTGGCTTACTGTATTTAAGCACAGAATATAGTAAAATAAAGAAAACCTATAATAAGCTTGCCCTAGTTAATCTCATTAAAACTATTTTTTGTACTCAGCTGACTTTCCAAATACTGTTAAACTTTAACATCTTAAGAATGATCACTTCTTACTCAGCTGAAACCCACCTTGTCTCAAACAACTGATGAGAAAATCCATAAACACTGGTCTCATTTTAAAAGTTTTTTCTTAAAAACTGACACAAGCTAGCCCATACTGGCACCAAGTAGACAAATTTAAATACATCCTACTATGGAAAATTTAACAAACACTTGAATTAAATTCACAAGACTATGGGATAAATGTGTTTAGGATGCAAAGGTCAAATGTGTAGGGACCATTTTTAAAGCATAATGAATGGCCTGAGATAAAGGAAAGAATTTGCGTTGCAAATGTAGCGTAATGAAATATAACATGGTGTTTCACAGGGGGAGTATAAAACAAAGGAAACAAAACCACAGAAGGAAATATTAAATTCAAATTACAAAAAGATTTGTCAAAGAATATTTTGAGGAGCATCTTTAAGAAGAAACACACTAGACTGTGGAAAGGTGTGTGTTGCTATATTCCATGGTCAGTATGTTTGTATATCTTTAAGAGACTTGCTTATGATATTATTCAGGGTAGCTTAGCATGTGACCTGAAGGTACAAAATTTTCATACTTTGCCTTACTCAAGATCATTTGGTGCATGGAAGTGTGTTGCTCAATGTTGTTCTGTTGCCATCTCATAGCTTAATGGAGCTCAAATACTTGGAGTATCTGAGAAATGGAATGTCTGTATATAATAGTTAGCTATATTTAATGTCTGTTAGATTTTTTGGTACTATGATATCCATGCCTTGTTTCTTGTTATGAATGATAACATAAACATTGCTGTAACCTGCTCAAGGCAAAATCACAACACTGCAGAGATTCTAGCCCAGAACATGGGTTAAGACAATTGAAGGCACGGCCACCAATTTTGGACGAAATAAAATTGAGATAAGAAGACATGAAAAAGAGGAGTGTGCATTTCTCAGAGAGTTTTGGGACTGGATTATAGAAATCGGAAGAATGGGAAGAGGGAGAGCACAAGTCCAGAAGGTATTTCAAAACAGGGATGATCATTTTAAAATCAAGAGTTTGTTTGACTAGAATTAAAATCCCAATCAATCCTCACAGTGTGCACACACATTTCCGATGCAAGTCATACTGAATTAGTTATTGTTGAGTGCATAAGGGGGTGCATAGAGTTGACAGAGCCAGAAATATGCAGAGCAGGGATATTGTGATGTCTGTGTATTATTGTACTTTTTTCACAAGGTTATCAATGGCTTAGAAAGTATTTATTGTCTGTACTTAATTATCCTTGAGAAGGTGGTGGTGAGCTGCCTTCCTGATTGCTGTAATATGTAGTTGGTAAGTACACCCATTGTGCTGTTAGGAAGGAAATCTCCATATTTTGACACCAGCAGTGATATTTTGGAACTTGCTTCTTGGGCTAACATCATAAAATCACAGACAGTCGAATAGAGTCCATTATATAAAAAATAACAGCAAAGTGCTTGGGGTCAAACTGGATTGATAAGTCCGTTTGAATTTTTCAAGGATGGAATTAGTAATGTTGATGAGGGAGAGTCAGAGGATACTAGGAGAGTCATGGTTTGTTTGGACTTTCAGAAGGCTTTCAATAAGGCCCCATATGAGAAATTAGCATGTAAAATGAAGGTGCAGGCATTGGTGGGGTAGTGTACTGACATAGATAGAGAACCATTTAGCAGACAGGGAATAAAGAGTAGAAACAAATGGGTAAAAGCCAAAAGAACTGTGGATGCTGTAAATCAGGAACAAAGACAAAGTTTCTGGAAAAGCCCAGCAGGTCGGGCAGCATCTGTGAAGGACAAAACAGAGTTAATGTTGCCAGTCTGGTGACCCTTCCTCAGAACTGATGGTGATTGGGAAAATGTCCGTTTATGTGCAGAAAATAGCGAGGGGGTGGTGTAGGGAATCAACGATATGATAGAGCCTGAAGAGAGAGAAGAACACTTGGACAGAAAAAGAGCTGATAACCATCAGGTTGGGAGGGTAAATAATTGTTAATGGGGACTGTTAGTGTCTAACAACAGGGGTTGTGCGGTGGCAGGCTATGTGGTAACAAGGCCAGGTGTGTGTTGCAGGGGCATGGGACATGGGAGAGTTTAGGCCCGAAAATTATTGAATTTGATATTGAGCCTGGGGGGCTGCAGAGTCCCTTAGCAGAAAATGAGGTGCCGTTCCTCCGGGTTGCATTGAGATTCGCTGGAACACTGCAGCCAGCTAGAGACAGAACTGTTGGCCAAGGAACAGGGTAGTGCATTAAAGTGGCAGGCAACAGGTGATTCAGGGTCATTTTTGTGAGCAGAATATAGATGATCTGTGAAGCAGTCACCCAGACTACATGTCGTTTCCCCAATGTGGAGGAGACCACATTGAGAGCAGTGAATGCAGTAGAGCAGTGAAGTGTTGCTTCACCTGGAAGGTATGTTTGGGCCCTTGGATACTGGGGACGGAGGAGGTAAAATGGGCAGGTGTTGCATCTTCGCAGTTTACAGGGGAAGGTGCCGTAGGGCTGTGGTGGGTTGGTGTTGGGCTTGAAGGAAATGTGGAACAGGGTGTCCCGGAAGGAACGGCCCCTGTGGAATGCAAACGGTGGGGGGAGGGGAATGTACCTGGTGGTGGCATCTCGCTGGAGGTGGTGGAAATGGTGCCTGATGATTTTCTGGATGTGGATACTGGTGGGATGGTAGGTAAGAATAAGAGGAACCCTATCGCTGTTGTGGCAGGGAAGAGAAAGGATGAGGGTGGATGAGTGGGAGATGGTTCGGACCCAGTTGAGGGCCCTGTCAACGATGGTACTGGGGTGCCTTCAGTTGTGGAATAAGGTGGGCATTTTGGAGGCTCCCTTTTCAAAGTTGGTCTCATCTGAACATATACGGTAGAGATGGATGAACTGAGAGAATGGGATTGAGTCTTTACAGGAAGCAGGGAGTGAGGATGAATAGTCCAGGTAGCTGTGGGAGTCAGTGGGTTTATAGTGGATATTAGTGTCCAGTTTAACCCCAGAAATGTCAAGGAAGGGAAGGGAGGAGTCAGAGATAGACTGTTTGGAAGTGAGGGCAGGGTGGAAATTGGAGGTGAAGTCAAAGAACTTTTCCAATTCTGGACGAGAGGGAAACAGCACCGATGATATCATTGATGTATCGGAGAAAGAGTTCTGGGTGGGGGCCAGAATAGGACTGGTTGAAGGAATGTTCTTTGTGCCCCATGAAGAGACAGGCATTACCTGGGCCCATGTGCATACCCATAGTCACCCCTCTTCGCTGAAGAAAATGAGAGGAGTTAAAGGAGAAATTGTTGAAGGTGAGGACGAGCTCAGCCGAGTGGTGGAAGGTGGGGGTGGGTAGGGATGCTTTAGGTCTTTACTCCAGGAAGAAGCAGAAAGCCCTTAGACCCTCCTGGTGGGGAATGGCTGTGTAAAGGGGTTGCACATCCATGGTAAAGAGGAGGCAGCTGGAACCTGCAAACTGGAGTAAATGGGTCTTTTTCCAAATGCAGCCGGTGACTAGAGGAGTATCCCAGGTATTAGTGATCAGTCTCTGGGTATTTACAACATGTATTAGTGATTTAGATGAGGGAACTAAATGTAATATCTCCAGATATGCAGATAACAAACGCTGAGCAGCTGGATGAACTGTGAGGAGGATGCAGAGATGCTTCACTGTGATTTGGACAAGTTGAGTGAGTGGGCAAATGCATGGCAGGTGAATTATATTGTGAATAAATGTGAGGTTATCACATATTCAATTTTATGTAAAGGTCTAGCTTCCAGAGCAAATTTTCTTCTGAATGGACATGAATGACCATGGAAAATCAATTGATAAAGGATAAAATTTGGAATTCTTTGATCCAATGTGTTGTATTGATTAGCTTCTGTGAGAAATTACACTGAAATCTAGTGGAAACATCTATTCACAGTGTTTTATTGGTTTTGCATTTTTTTCCTGCAGTTGTGATATCTTAACAGAAATGTTAACTCATAAGCTGCACCTAGAGCTCACAATGAAAGGAGCAGCAGAGCTTAAGCCATCTTCTACTTTTTACCTAGCTACACTTTCTATTGCCAAAGGGAGTTTTTAATATGCTGATAGCTGAGTACTCATTAAAGAGACCGCATAGCAATCCATTGGAAAACAAATTAGGGTCAGTCCTCTGCGGGGGTGTAGATGGATCTCGTCACAACCAAGAGGGAGAATTGAATTGACTTGTTTTATGTGTCTTTTCTGAGCATGCGAAGTAGATTTTTCTTTACAAAAAGCAGAAATTGCTGAAGAAGCTCAGCACATCTGGCAACATCTGTGAAAAAAAAGCAGAGGTAACATTTCGAAACTGGTGACACCATTTCAGTACTGTTAGTAGCTAGGAAAAACTAATATTTATGCTGAAGCTGAAGTGGTAATGCGGAGGTGCCAGTTTTGGACTGGAGTGGACAAAGTCAGAAATCACATGAAACTAGGGTATCATCCAACAGAATTATTTGTAAATACAGGCTTTCGAAGCCTCAGTCCTTCTTCAGGTGTTAGTGGAAAGAAAACCTGCATTTTCAAATAAACTACAACCTGGTGTCGTGTGACTTCTGAAGCTGAAGTGGGGTGGTGGGGTGGCTGGAGAAGGGGTGAGGTGAGTGGATAGGTGGAGGTGGTGATAGAGTCCAGAGAGATATGAAAGGGTAAGTAAACAAGGAGATTATGGATAGCAGGCCAGGACACAAAAAAAAATATTGAATAAGCGTTAATAAGAGCTAAGAGGGAGAAAATGTGTGAGCTGGGCTGAATGCAACACATATAATTTGATAGTGGGCCTAGCAGTATGTGAGAATGGGTGACTTTGCTAAAAGCAACCAGTCTCATAAAAGGACCTGGTGCGGGGTCAATGTTGGATCCTAGATGCTACATGGTCCCCAAGTGGGAAATGAGATTTTGTCCCTTTTAGCTTGTGCTGAGGCTCACTGGAAAACCGCTGCAGGCTTGTAGACATGGGAACATGGTGTCTGTCACATGCAGGTAACTGGAAGCTCGGGGTCTATGGACAGATGTATGTGTTCTGCAAAGTGGACAACCAGCCTGTGCTTTGTCTCCCCAGTGTAGAGGAAACTTTTGTTTTCTTATTTGACGTATTTTATCCTCTAAATTAGACCCGGATGCGTTTTCAAAACCAGGGATGATAAATTTTGCCAACACAAGCATACAAGAAACAAAAGCAGTTGTTACAGCTATGAATAGACAATAGACAATAGGTGCTGGAGTAAGCCATTTGGCCCTTCGAGCCAGCACAACCATTCATTATGATCATGGCTGATCATCCACAATCAGTATCCTGTTCCCACCTTATCCCCATAACCCTTGATTCCACTATCTTTAAGAGCTCTATCCATCTCTTTCTTGAAATAGCTTCAAACAAAGACATTGATTCATTAATAAGCATGTGAATCTGAGTCCAGAAAGTATGAGTCTAGTGAAAATTCTTGCAGTTAGCTAGTCTGACAGAATTCCTTATAGTGTGAATTCAGATGCATTTGAAGGGGTAAGAATACAATTCTTATAGATTGGCAAATAGTTTACCTTGCAACTGTAATACAGGATTCTTCCTAGGAATAAGGTTTTGACAGAAGTCATGACTGGAGACTAGTTTTAGTTGAGTTTGGAATTGCTTGTCATCTGTTCCAATGTTAAAAATCAGTCAGTGAATTGTATAAAAGTTGGTGGGTAGTGCAACAAACGTGCATATAAAAATATAAAGCAAGCTTCATTTATAAATGATAGCAATGACTGCCCTATTCAGTTTAACCTGGCACTAAGTTTCTTATCTGGGGCCTGAGGCCACCATTAGGTTTTTATGAAGCCTCCTCATTCATTCAGCTGCCTCTATTGCATTCCTACAGTTAGCTGTCTTTTATGTATTAGGGAGTTAATGGCTGCTTCCTTTGAACTGCAGCAGCACATTGAATGTGTGTCAACCATACTCTCAAAGTGTATGGTTGTGAGGTGATGATGTCAGCCATGTATGTGCAGCTGACCCTGATGTCTATCATGGCTGGCTGGCCCCAGCTCCACATGCACTAGAACCATTTTGATTTTTGGAGTAATCACTCCTTCTGAAATAAGAGCTAACAGCTGTACATCAAAGCAATTTTTTAAAAAAAGTCATGTAACAGGATTATTGGATAGCAATATTTCAGTTGAACAAGGTGATTTAGATGTCTATCATGAAAAACCATTGGACATTATAGTCCCCAGCTTACAGTGCCTTCTTACTCTTACTACTCTCCATTCTTCTTTCAACATAAACCAAGGGAGAGCTGTTGGTCATAATCACCTGTATCTTTCCATGTCTACGTTGAGACGCCATATGCCTGGAATCAATAAGAACTTTTGGAGCCGCTTCATACATTAGTGTAGCACTGCGATGTGACCTCTGGTACATCTGACTTGCTGGTAGGAGAGGACATTTGCAAGAAGAGTGATGGAGAATTGCATGTTGGCAGACATGTGTTATTATGATTACACTAAATTGGCAGACAGGACCAGATGTATCTATATCATGTCAAAATCCTAAGTCATGGCAAGTGGTTTAACTTCTACACATACTTAAAATACACTACACACACTTAAACAAGCAGAGCCTCAGTTAAATATCATATCAGGATGACGGCACTTCTGACCTGACAGTACAACACTGCTTGCTTAGTACCGTATTTAAGGGGCAGGGGTGGGAGTAAAAAGGGGAAAGGGGGAAGGGGAGGAAGAGGAAGAGAGGGGCGAAGAGGAGAGGGTGGGAGGGAAGGGAGAGGTGAAGGGGAAGGGGAGAGGTGGGGCAGGGGGACAGGGGAGGGGAGGGGGAGATAGGAGTGGGAGGGATGAGGGGGGGAGGGGTGAGGGGGAAGGAGGGGGAGGGGGAAGAGAGATTCCAGAGACCAATAGGTATCACTAAGTTGTTGAGTCTTGTGTGCTTTGATGCCTGAAAGGAAAAGTTTATTAGAATGTCAATGAGGTATAGGGCGAAGTGGAACTGTGGAAGTGGTGCAGCCCTGAGCCAGTGTGGTGCAGTGCTGTTGGGGAGAGAGGCCAAGTGTGTATATGATAACACATAGCACTGTGTGGATCTCAGATAGTGACGGCAGCAGCATGTCTGTGGAACATCAAACAGCACGAAGATATCTATGGACCTGGTGGATTCAAAGCATGAAGGATGAAACTTGAGTTGGAATCCACGGCGGGTGAGTCTGAGCAAGAGACAATCACTGTGGAATGTGATGTGGCTGTAGGAACGGATTTTTGTGAATACCTGGTCAAACACCGGGAGCAATACTGAAATTAATGTCAGTTGACAAGAAAATGATTGGAACAGAAATCCCGTCGACAAGAAGAGCAGAACTTTTTCACGGTGGGCATGCCTAGAAATGGCAATGAGTTAAATACTAAATAAAAACTGAAAGAACTGCGGATGCTGTAAATCAGAGACAAAAGTAGAAATTGCTCGAAAAGGTTAGCTAGTCTAGTAGCATCCGTGGAGAGAAAACAGAGTTAACAATTCAAGTTGAGTGACCCTTCCTCAGAACTTGTTCACTATTGTTAATTTAGGGAAAGTAACTGCCTTCCTTACCTGGTCTAGCCTCCAAGTGACTCCAGACCCACAGCAATGTGTTTGACTGTAACAGCCCTTTGGGCAAAAAATGCCTATTAGTCAACTATGCCTGCATCCCATGAATGAATTAAAATAAACACAAATTGTTGCTAGATCTCTCAATTTTGTCTCAAGGGTAATGTTGTCTACAAATTAGCATTAGATGTATTTGTTTACTAAAACTGTCACCTCTGCTTTAGTTTCCTCAAAATTTCCCACTGGGTCAACATTTAACTGACTGCAAACTTGTTTTACAGGGATTACCTCACTCAGCAAGCCAACTAACCACATACTGTTCTGTATAATTATGTGCATGGCACACAATTTTTAATTGCTGAATTAAAACAACACACTTTGATCCAATAACATTCCACCACAGATGAAGTCTGCTCTTGATGCCAGTAAGCTAGGCCACAGAAAATCAATAGGTTTTTAATTTTGTATGTATTTGACTTTGTCCAGTTTCTGGTCGTAATGTTTTTTGATTAACTTGAATATAAAGTGATTGTGGAAATCACATGGGTGAGTAAACTCTGCCCAGAAGGTGGCAGCGATTCCAAAGTTTCTTTCCCAACTATCAATGGCCTATACATAAAAAAACTTTTCCCTCAAATTTTAGCGTTGCTCATGTTTTGTGACTTGACTCCACTGCATTTTTACAAATGATTACTTCAGTGACTTCAGCGATACAAGAAAATCAGTGGAGAGACACCACTGAATATAACTTCAACTACAAGCAAATACTGCATAAATAAAACATCTGTCTGCAAAATCTTTCATCAAATTCAAGTATTTTAATACTGTGCAGTGTTTACATGACTTGTGGGGTAAAACCTTGTAATGATAGTTTACGTTAATCCAGTAATTTAACAAATAACCTTTTGACATTTGCATCAAGCTGATTAAACTTTCAGATGTCATCTCTGCCCATTCCATTAAGAGACACTTCCAAAATACCAAGTTGCCAAAAAAACCTGTTTAAAATGTAACACTCTTATATACTCCGTTTTTAATTTAACATTTACATTAAGATTTTCTCACATTATTCCAAGGGCAGTTACATAATTTTATATGGCGAAGGAGAGTCCCTAACGTGATTTAAGTAATAGATTATCCAGATGAAAAAAGCATCAGATATAGAAGACATAATTTGGGAAATTTATTTTTTCTCTAAATAGAGGAAAGGTTAAACATCATCTGAAATTACCCATCAAGCATGTAACAATTACATTAGACAGATTTATTCTAAATAAAACGTTTTACACTTAAATAAATGACAACAGCTAGCAATATAAAGAAGGCTGTATAATTTACAGTGTTTAAAGGTCATCTTGGATATGATAACAGAATAAATTTTCTTCAGAGTACTTTCCTACAAATGATTACATTTGTTCACTTTAATAACTGTCATTCCATGTATGAATTTATGTTTTCTACTTTCATACAATCATTGTCTAAATATTCAAGGATAATTGTTCCTCCATTGATTAGTGGGCTGTCAGTATTTGATATCCACAATTCCAAAGTTTGGCCCATAGGCAAGGCATTTCCTGATTCACCGTGGCAGAGTCGCAATTTCTAGGGAATAAGAAGAAAAAGAGAATGAGAAAGGTTGCGGTGGCAAAAAGCTGTCTATTCCTGAAAAACTTTTCTGTATGCTACATTAACTGTCACAGAATGCAGGCAATAAAACCTTATTTTTTTAAAAACTTTATTATATTGCTTGATTATTTCAAAAACCATTTGAGTAGAAACAGTTTTCTTGATAGCCATTATATATTTATGTTTAACTAAATTCCATATGTCCTCTAGTCCTATTTTCTTGGTATAATTTGAAGTACTGTTTATCATCATATGCATGCACATTTATATTTTTGAATGGATATTCTCTTACCAATCATTTTGCTAAACTTCAGCAATCTAGTCTCATTAATCTTTCACCTAGCTCAACCTTTTCAACTTGGGATTAGTCTTGTTGCTCTTTTTAGTATCCTTTCTCTTGGAAATGTTTTGTTTTGTAAAGTGATGGGATAACATCTTTAGACTTTTATTTTGCTGTTTGGTAATACTGTGCTGTAACCACATGAAAAGTAGCATATCTACTTGATTCAAATTCTCTCCTTAACCATGTGCTGTTCAATGCCTCCATTGTACACCCATGTCTTAGCTTGCATTTGTCAGCTTTAAGTTTCATTTGCTATTTATTCACCTAATATCATACCTATGTCATTATATTTGCAAATTGCTGCAGGGTGCTTTGTGTCCACTGTTCACCTAATTTTTTGGTTTTAAAGTAAGAGTAAAATTACACTGTTTTAGCAAATCAATTTTTTAAAAAAAGTTTACTTTTGTACCATACGATTTCCAGCCATGTCCTACTTGTAACTTCCAACTATGTAAAAGGATGCTATATAAATGTTCAACACGACAAGAGACTTATTCATGTTCTTCATACCGCAATATTGCAAATCTGTGCTCAAGCCACTGTAACACTTTCAATTTTGTTGAATCTTTGAATTATCAATATTAAATAAATAAAATACCACTAGATAGCTAAATAATGGACATAACCTAGAAGAGACAACAACAGTGATACCAAGTAGGCAAAAGATGAATGCAAAATCGTATGATTTTATTATACGATTATTACCTTAGATGCCAAAATATTATTGTCATTCCGAAGGTTTAACAGTGAAGCAGCATTATCCACCATTTTTCCAATACTCCATTTGCAACAAAAGAACATCGAGCTGCTTTTCTCTTTGCTTCCTTTTGGCAAAAAAACTTGGAAATATCGTCGCTCACTCTGCATATAACAAATTAAATTCAATGATTTTTGGTCATTTTTACATTTGAGAAAAAACAGCTTCAACTTCCATAACCTTGCCTCATTATCCATTGCAAATGTAATACTGGGAACACTAACTTAAAGAAGAGATAACAAGGTGTAGAGTTGGATGAACACAGCAGGCCCAGCAGCACCAGAGGAGCAGAAAGGCTGACATTTCAGGCCTAGGCCATTCTTCAGAAATGGAGGAGGGGACAGGGATCTGAATAGAAGATGGATGGAGGAGAAGATAGGTGGAGAGTAGACAGACAGGTCAAAGAGGCAGGGATGGAGACAGCAAAGGTGAGTGTAGATGGGGAGTTAGGAAGGAGATAGGTCACTCCAGGGAGGACGGATAGGTCAAGGGGATGGGATGAGATAAGCAGGTAGAAGATAGGGAATGGGGCTTGAGGTGGGAGGAAAGACAGGTTAGGGAGGTGGGGACAAGCTGGGCTGGTTTTGGGATGCGGTAGCGGGAGGGGAGATTTTGAAGCTCGTGAAGTCCGCAGTGATACCACTGGGATGCAGGGTTCCCAAGCGGAACGTGAGGTGCTGTTCCTGCAACCTTCGGGTGGCATCACTGTGGAGCTGCAGCAGGCCTGGGATGGACATGTCGTCTCAGGAATGGGAGGGGGAGTTGAAATGGTTCGCGACTGGGAGGTGCAGTTGTTTAGTGTGAACCGAGCATAGGTGTTCTGCCAAGTGGTCCCCAAGCCTCCGCTTAGTTTCCCTGATGTAGAGGAGGCCACAACAGGAACAGCAGATACAGTATACTACATTTGCAGATCTGCAGGTGAACATCTGCTTGATGTGGAAAGTCTTCTTGGGGCCTGGGATGGGGTTGGCGTGGTGGGGGGGAGAGAGTGTAGGGGCAGGTGTAGCACTTCCTGCGGTTGCAGGGAGAGTTGCTGGGTGTGGTGAGGCTGGAGGGGAGTGTGGAGCGGACAAGGGAGTCACGGAGACAGTGGTACGTCCAGAAAGCAGATAAGGGTCGGGAGAGAAACGTAAAGCTCCATGCAAGTTCCAGGCCTGAGAATCAAACTCTATTTCACTAACCAAAATTTGAAATCATAGAAAATTAGAACATGAGTAGGCCACTTGGCCCTTAAAAGCCTGCTTCATCAGAGAATGACAGAGAATATGGCAGAGAATTCCACAGGCTCACCACTCTCTGACAAGAAATTTCTCCTCATCTCAGTCCTAAATGGCTTAGGCCAAATCCTTAGACTGTCGCCCCCTGAGTCTGGGCACTCAGTCATCACGAACATCCTTTCTGTGTTTACCTTGACTAGCCTTGTTAGAATTTTCTAGGTTTCTATGAGATGTCTACTCCACTCCCCACCAATTCTTTTAAATTCTGGTGAATATCATCCGGACCAGTCCAGTCTCTCTTCATACATTAGTATTGCCTATCCAGGAATCAGTCTGGTAAATCTTCATTGCACTCCCTCCATAGTCAGAACATCTGTTGTTATTTTGGTGAAATTTGATTCAAACACTTAAGAATTATACAAGAACTAGACCTCAGTCATGTGGTGCCACAGAACAAGGGGTGAAAAAAATTTAACACCAGTCTTTTCCACCTCACTCCTCGCCATCCAAGATCACAAACACTGACAATCAGAATTCTATAGCACGGAGACAGGCCCTTTGGCCAAAACTGGTCCATGCCAACCAAAAATGTCCATCCATACTAACCCCATTTCCCTGCGGTTGGCCCATATCCTTCTAAACCTTTCCTATCCATGTAGTCGTCCAAATGCCTCAACCACTTCTGCTGGCAGTTCATTCCATATGCATACTACCCTCTGTGTAAAAAAGGTGCCCCTCAAGTTTCCATGTATTCTTTTCCCTCTTACCTTTGAGTGATGTCCTTCAGTCCTTGATTCTCAACCCTGGGAAAAAGACCAAGTGCATTCACCTTATCCACGCCTCTTATGATCTTATACACTCGTATAAGATCACCCCTCAGTCTCTTATGCTGTAAAGGAAAATGTCCTAGCTTGTCCAACCTCTCCCTATAACTCAGTCCCTTGAGCCCTGGCAATATCCTTATAAATTTTTTCTACACTCTTTCCAGCTTAATGACATCCTTCCTATAGCAAGGTGACCAAAACTGAACACAATACTCCAAAGTGTGGCCTCACCAACATCCTGTACAAATGCAACATAACTTCTCAACTTCTATATTCAACGCCCTGACTGATGAAGGCCAGTATGCTGAAAGCCTACTTCACTGCCCTCTCCTACCTGTGTCTCCACTTTCAGAGAATTCTGCACCTGAACTCCAAGGTCTGTTCTACTACACTTCTTGATGCCCAGCTTTCACCACGAAACTCCTACCTTTATTTGACTTTCCAAAATGCAATACCTCCCATTTATCTATATTAAACTCCATTTGGCATTTCACGGCCCACTTGCCCAGCTATTCAAGATCCTGCCAGAATTTCTGATAAGCTTCCTCACTGTCGACAATACTGCTTATTTTAGTGTAATTCACAAACTTACTAATCATATCTAGTACATTCTCCTTTCAAGTGAAGCAGTGACTTGCATGCATTTCTTTCAATCTGGTGAAAAACATTTATTGCTTACAGTAAGTGCTCTCCTTTACACTGGGGACATTGAACATAGACAGGGCAACCATTTTTGGTGCACTTCCATTCCGTTTGCAACCAGAGTTTCAGATGGCTTTCCATTTTAATCACTTTTATGCCACTGCTCTCGGATAGAGATCTCTTTGTTCTTAGCTTGTCTGCTTGTCAGTGAGGCTATATGTAGCTTGAGGAACAGCAACTCATTTTTCCATTTGGTACTTTCCAGCCTCCTGAACTCAATATGTAGATCAACAACTTCAGACCATAAAGTCTGTTTCCTTTCCTTTGCCTTCTTTCAGCCAGCATCACACTTGCTCTGGGCAAAACATTTACTGCTTTCTTTTCTTACCCTATCACCATTCCCTCTGGCCCAAAGGACTAACTTTTCTGCTATTCAACGTTTCCTGTCTTTCACCTTATAATAGACATTCCTTTTGTTCCTGTCCCACCTACATTTACTCAAAACCTTTTCCACCTTTATCTTTTCTCAGTTCTGAGGTAAGATCACAAACCTGAAATGATAGCAGTCTTTCTTGCTAAACATATGCTGCATTTTTTCCCAGCATCTTCTGGTTTCACCATGGAATCACGTTAGTTGTCTGGATATTTTCTTCTCATCAAGGATATGGACTATTGCAAAATATTACTGGCAATTGCAGATTCATAGTATACATGGACAAGAGTTTGGTGGAAGTCAATATCACCATACACAAAATAGGTAGGTAGGTAGCAGTTTAGGCAATTAGCCTGTGGTCATTTATCTCTTGGCCTTAAAAGGCAACAGAAGCAGAGTCTTTGAACATCTTTCAGGCAAGGGTAGATAGATTATTGATAAGCAAGGTGCTAAAAGATTATCAGTCACAGATAGGAATGCGTAGTAATCAGCTCAGTCCTGATCTTACTTAATGGCAGAATAGGCTTGAGAGGCTGCCTAAATAAAAACCAAAAGAACTGTGGATGCTGTCAAATCAGGAACAAAAACAAAGTTGCTGAAAAAGCTCAGCAGGTCTGGCAGCATCTGTGGAGGAGAAAACGTTTCGGGTCTGGTGACCCTTCCTCAGAACTCTGTTCCTGATATGTTCATATTGTCTTTTAGTGGTTGGGAAGGAATTTCACAGAATTATTTGTTGTAAAATACCTTATGGATTTTTAATTTTGTTTTACATTACGCAAAGAATACTAGAGCTGCTAGAGGCCACAGTAGAAATTGTGATGCTTAGCTGCAACATGACTTTTTAATTCATACATGGGATATAGGCATTGTTGGCAAGGTCACTTCTTTTGTAACCACATACCTATGACCAGGTTTAAATATAAGAGACACCAAGGAAACAGGTTAACCATCTTCTAATCTTAAAAAGATACAATTAAGTACAATTACAATTATTAGTCCAATTTAGGGCCGCACAGTGGCTCAGTGGTTAGCACTGCTGCCTCACAGTGCCAGGGACCCAGGTTCAATTCCAGCCTCAGACGACTGTCTGTGTGGAGTTTGCATTCTCCCATTGTCTGCGTAGGTTTCCTCTGAGTGCTCCAGTTTCCTCCCACAGTCCAAAGATGTGCAAGTTTGGTAGATTGGCTACGCTAAATTGCCCATAGTATTCAGGGATGTGTAGATTAGGTGGGTTATAGGGGGATGGGTCTGGGCGGGAGGGTCTGAGGGTCAGTGTGGATTTGTTGGGCTGAAGGGCCTGTTTCCACACTGTACGGATTCTATGATCTTCTATGATCTATGAAGTATTTAAAATCACAATGCACGGAAATAAATTTTTAAAATTCAGTACTTTTATGTTCTAATCATTTTGATAGAGATAAAACCCTATTATTCTGGCCTTACAAATGTAACTGTCTCCACAAACAGTGCAATCCACCACATCCTTGACTTTGAAAAAATGTACAATTTGGACAAACCCTTGGCCTTCTTGCTAATTCTGGCAATCCATTAAGGTGGTGACAAAACTTTGTACTTAAATCAAATTTCTGACTATTGAAATATTATGAAAATTTTGACCTATTTATGTTGCCTTTACAATCCACACAAAATTTGATCAGTGTACAGAATGGTTAAAGACATACTAGAAATGAGCTCTGCTTATTTTCACACTTTATCTTAATCTATTTGAAGATAAGATGACACTAAAAATCAGCTCCAAGACATCATTTGAAAATTCAGAAATCCAACATATCATGTACTATCCTCATTAAGAGAGCTTCAATAAAGATTTCACCTTAAATAACATTAACCTGTGGTACGGAGTTGTCTCCAACAGCATGTAACTTCATCTTCATAAGTGCTACTTTTGCAGCTGTTGCATCGTTCTTTGCACCTCTTCTACCTTTCTTCAGTGGAACAGAGACTGCATCTCTGGCTTTTGATGTTAAAAAAATGATTGAAACAAGGCAAATGCAATACTGATAATGGTTAAGTTAATCATTTTTCCTATCCATTCTAAATCAATGTGATAATTCTACATCTAAATTCATATCACCTATCCCTGTAATAGATAACATCATAAAGAGGCTTGCATTTTTATATGTTGAGCCACTTTGTGGTAGGGAAAACAAAGTACTTTGGAGCCAATGAAGTACTTTTGAAATATAGTTATGGTTGTAATGCATGGAACATGGCTGCTACTTTACACAAAGTAAATTTCTAGAAACAACAGTTATAAAGCCAAGATAATCTACAATTTTTCTGTGATGTTGATTGAGAGGCAAATATTGGCCAGTACACAAGTATACAAATAGTTCTTCTGTCCTTCCTTAAAATAATGCTGTGGTATTTTTATGTCCACCCAAGGGGATATCAGAGGCCTTGGTTTAACATCTTATCCAAAGTCTGGCACGTTTGACTGTGGACCACTCCCTCAATGATTGCTTTGTTTAAGTCTTACAGCGGGACTTGATCCTCCAAATTGGCTCACTGCCAAAAGTGCACTTACTGATCCACAGCAGAAGCTATACAATACTGCACAATAATAAAGGCGAAGAAGAGAAGCAAATTGACGATAGGGTATTAATGTTTTGTGCTGCTGAACAGTACATGAAAGATTAGCCTCAGTTATTCAGCAAATGAAGATCCCAGCGAGAAGAGAACACATATTCTTCCAAAATAATCGGAAAGTGTTAATCTGCACTATAGTCATAAACCCACCAACAGCAGATTATAGTTCCTTTAGAAAAGGTGTGTCTGGTTTTATTGTTTCATTAAGTATCAGCACATAAGTAAAACAATATTCACAAAATTCTAATTGTTTCCTGTCCTACTACAAAGAGCACACAATTATATTTGTAATTGTAATTTTTACTGAGCTGATTTGGGGTTTATATGCATGCGATTAAACTCTAAAGACTAATTTACTAGTAGCCAGGTCATAGATAATAGAAAGGCTACAATAGTTTCTGAAAGGTAACTCAATACTTACCAAATGACTCTTTAACCACTTGCTGAGAAACACCCAAGTGTGATTTAGGCAACTCTTGTTTTTCACAATTGTGATCTGACTGGTGTCGATGACTGCAACAGAAACATCAACATTCTAAAGTGTAAATCTTAACCAAAACTACAGGAAATTCAGCTTATACAAATACTCACCCCAAACAAAAATGTTTCTTGCAATGTGAGCAAATTACTGGCAAGACTTCTTTTGCCTTACAGCTTTCATATGTACATTTGTAAGAATAGGTTCCTTCAGATTTCACTGGTTTTCTTAAACATACCTGAAATTGGAATTTCAGACTGTAAATATTTAACTCCATTTTTTAGCATCCGAAATTTTGCTTTATATTAGATCTCCCCTTCTATTGCTCACAGCAGATAGATGCATCTACAACATATCAGGCATAGCGTTCTGACAACTGGTTAAATTAAGAAGTTAAATTTCTGTTTTTACTATAATATATTTTTTCCGTGAAATAATAATTCAACAGTTTATTAGTTAATGAAAATTGAAACTGAGTTTTTTGTCTATGTAATGAAATAAATAACAGAAACAATATTATGTTGTAGAACAGAAACTGCACAATGCACCATGCTTTGTCAGTTGAATCTAGATAATCAATAATTAATACTGTAGGCAGAGGCAGTGAAGTTAGCTACGTTAGGGACATCAGCCTTTTTGTTGCACAGGCAGGACTGTCCAGGGCTTTGCAAGAACTGGAGGAAGAGTCAGGGAGCTTACAATAGATTGCTTTGATTCATCATATTTCCAAGCCAGGACCACGAGTGGCTTAAAGGAGTACTTGTAAGTGGTGGTACTTCAGCATATCTGTTACCCTTGTCCTTTTAGATGAAAATGGTTGAGAGTTTGGAACATGTTGTCTATGAAACTTGGTGCTTATAGAACACAGAACATAGAACAGTACAGCTGTTGTGCTGAACTTTTACCATAACCCTAAAGTCTATCTAACCTCCATCCTATCTTATACTATCATCCATATGCCTATCTAATAGCCGCTTAAATGTCCCTAACGAGGCTGACTCCACTACCCTCTCAGGCAAGGCATTCCACTCCCCGACCACTCTCTGAGGAAACAGCCTACCTCTGGCGTCTCCCCGATATCTACCTCCACTCACTTTAAAACTTTGCCCCCTCATAATAGCTACCTCCACTCCAGGAAAAAGTCTCTGGCTGTCCACTCCATCTATACCTCTGATCGTTCTTTTACACCTCAATCAAGTCACCTCTTATCCTTCATCGATCCAAAGAGAAAAGCCCGAGCTCTCTCAATCTTTCCTCGTAAGAGCTTCCCTCCATTCCAGGCAACATCTGGTAATTCTCCTCTGCACCTTTTCTGATGCTTCCACATCTTTCCTGTAATGAGGCGACCAGAACTGGACACAATACTCCAGATGTGGCTGAACCAGGCTTTTGTATAACTGGAGCATAACTTCATGGCCCTTGAACGCAATCCCTCTATTAATGAAAGCTAACAAACCATATGCCTTCTTAACAACTCTATCCACCTGGGTGGCAACCTTCAGGGAACTGTGGACATGAACCCCAAGGTCCCTCTGCTTCTCCACACTTCCAAGAATCTTTCCATTAACCCTGTTCTGCGTTCAAGTTTGTCCTTGCAAAATGAATCACCTCACACTTTTAACTTATGATGGTAGGATTTCTTGCAAGAGTACTTCTGGAGATTGTCTCTGCCTATTCCATAGAAATAAATATTAATTTATTTTATTTATTATTGTCACATGCACCAAGATACAGTGAAAAATATTGTTTTGCATGCTATCAAGGCAAATAGTACTTTACATAAGCCCATCAGGGTAATAGAACAGAATGAAGAATACGGTGTTACAGCGAAACAGAAAGTGCAGAGAAATGTTAACATTAATATATGAGGTCCATTCAAGAGTCTGGGAACAGCAGGAAAGAAGCTGTTCCTGAAACGGTTGGCTCTTGTGTCAAACTCTTGTATCCTCTTTGACATAAGAGGTGGGCATTTATATTTTCCTCTTATATTTCTAGGACACATGTGATTTTTGGTAAGGCTATACTTATAGACTATCTTTATCTGCCTAGAGATGGCAACGGTGATGAATCCTTCCGTTGTACATGGAGAGGGCTCATGCTGAAGATATTGCAGAAATATACTGACCCAGCATCATCTGGAGGTATATGTCCAAACCAATGTGGCTTGGAGAGGGTGGTGATCCCATGACATTGTTGTGATTGTTTTACTGGACAGTTGTAGAAGTCAATGGGAAAGCAGGTGTTTTTGAAGTAATACCAAGGAATGCAGTGCCTTTTGTCCGTGACTGTAGTGTCACTATGACTTTTCCGACTCAAATTTTGAAGTTTACAAGTGTCAATACTTCTGTTTCTGTTACCATTTAAGACACTAATTTGTGAAATAAGATTACATGAGAAATACACCACAGACAGATAGCATTAATTCCAGTGACAGAAATTTTAATATTTCCTTTGAAAAAATTTCCACTTTATGTTCCTCATATTATTAGCAAGTTCAAGTAGATAATGGTCCCTGAAAGTCCTGACAAATATTTGTTGTAATATTCATTAGGAAATGTAAAACTGGAATTTCCTCGTTAAAACAGTGGAAAAAGTATGTTAGGTTTCCTGGAACATTTCTGGCAAAGACCTGGAGCACAAGTCAAATCATGACGTGCGATCAATTTAAACAGGGAAAGTGGCCCAGCTATAAGCAGATATTAACTGAAAGAAGAAATAAAGTATTAATTGCACAATTTTTTTGTACAACTCACCCCAGAGCAGCCATGAGCATCTTTACCTCTATGTTCAAGGCTACAGAAAAAGAAGAAGATGTCATACCCTTGCATTATTTTAAAAACGACTGCAAGCAGTAAGAAGACATCGACCCAATCTTTTATTTGTAAAGCTTGTATTCCTGTTTAAAAATGTAGGTGTTTATTTTGATGAACAATACTATACCAGTAAATTCCTGAACATCCATCACAAACAAATGGTAGAAAATCTGAAAGAGTGAAGAATTCTTATTAGTTTAATAAAGCTCAGCCAACTTGACAGCATATTTGTTATTCATTTAAAATTACTTTAGAGCTTATAGGATGGTTATTTGTCAATTATACTGAGGACAGGAAAAAAGTTAACTCCCTAAGTTCAAAATGGACCACCAAATATTATCATAAAGGAAGGTTAACGATCACATGATAATATACGAGTATGATTTGATTTCAAATTACTAGTAAATAAGCCTACTTAAAATACGTCATTTATACACAAAAAACCAAAAGAATTGTGGATGCTGTAAATCAGGAAGAAAAACAGAATTTGCTAGAAAAAGCTCAGCAGATCTGGCAGCATCTGTGAAGGAAACATCAGAGTTAAGGTTTCGGGTCCGGTGACCCTTTCACAGAACTGAGAAAGGGCCACCAGACCAAAAACGTTAACTCTGATTTTTTCTTCACAGAAGCTGCCAGACCTGCTGAGCTTTTCCATCAATTTCTGTATATTTCATTGTCTACTAGACGAAAAACTTTTGGGCTCATGTGTGCACATACAAATGCGGTTGAAAATGGACATTCCACTCCCTAGCAGATACTGGGAACTTCACACTACAATTGTGGAGATATTAAGATAGTAATTTCCTCTCACTACTTTTTTTCATTACCTTTCCCCTCATTTGTTTTTACTGCTCATTTTAAGATCAAATGCAATCTAGCTGGAGAAATACAGGATTATTGGAGAAACTGGGAGAGAGATGGCTTCTCTTGACTTGGTAAATGTAAGTAAATCAAAGCAGAAAAAAGGGAACATGTGGCAACCTTGAGGGCATCAACTATAAATTGATCAAGCCTAACTTAAAGACAGAATAGCAAAAGTTTTCTAAATAACTTTCTCTTCCAAGTAATTACTTGAAAGTAGTTAAGCAATAATAAAATCCCAAATTTGATTTATTACAATAAAGAATCAATGTATTTAATATTAAAAAAATAAGTTTCCAATAGGGTGAAAGGGCACAAAAAACATACTCAGAAACAGTTGGGTATTTATGTCAATGCTGAAGTTGGCTAGGAAGGAGATGTGACAACATTAGGGCTTCATTCAATATTACGAAAGCAACATTCTACATAGACCAAAGCAGCAACAAGATTCAAAACAGCCTCAAGCAACGAAGAAATAATTGTCTCTTATTTTAATTGTGCAAACAAATTGATTTTATGCAATCATTTAATTAGCAACAAAGAATAGATTCAGAACAGAAATATGGTCCTTAACTTCAGAGTGTATTATCCCAAAAGGATGATGGTAATCTTAACAAAAACGTATGGTGGCTAGAAGTTGAGAAGGTCTCCAAAAACGTTCCGAATGAAAAGGTATTATGCATAAAGTTGAATTAGATCACAGAAAAGAAATTAACTACAAAGAACAAAATAACAAGAATTTATCAGAATTACAATGACAAAATGGTGAAAGATATTATTTCAAATTTATATCTATGACTTAGAAAGCCGACACACATCAGCCAAAATTGCAGATGATACCAAATTATAAGGAGCAGAGGAATTATGGGAGCAAGTACAGTGAGTATAAAATAAACTGGATTAAAACAAGTTGAAGATGTCAAAGGAAAATTAATTGAAAAAGATACAAGGTACAACGAGTTGGAAGGAAGTGGGCAACCACATACTTGTTTCAAACCTAAAGCAGAAATTTTTAGAGAAATTCATCAAGATTGACAGCATCCATGGAGAGAAAGCAGAGTTAACATTTCAAGTTCAGTGACTCTTCTTCCGAACTCACTGGACTTAAAATCTTATATCTGCTTTCTTTATAGCAACTTTTGTTTTTATTTCAGATCTTCAGCATTCACAGTTCTTTATTTTTCTTACATGTACTTGATTTCTGATTTTGAAAAAACTTCAGGATGAGGCTGACAAAGACCTAGGTATCTCACATAACAAAATGCTTAATCAATGCATAGCACCAGTTAACCAAATCAACAAAACTGGCAAATCTGGAAAAGGAATAGGTCAATAGAAATAAGTGGATGACATTGATGGCGATACTTCAGAATACCAGGAAGAATTACATTCCAACAAATAAGAAATTTCCAAGGGAGAACACACTATTTGTAGTTTACTCAGAAAAACTAGACATAGTATCAAACTTAAAGAAAATGGATATATGTGTGCAAAGATAAGTGGCAGGTCAGAAGATTGGACAGAATGTGAAAACTCAATAAAGAATGGCTAAAAGATTAATAAGGGGAGAGAATGAGTTTGAGAGAAAGATAGTTAGAAATTGATAGACAGTAAGTGTTTTTTTAGTAGACAAAAATAGTTGACAAAGTGAGAAGGTAAGAGACAGATGGTGGCTGGGAGCGGTTGTTCTTCTGGACTAGAGGCCTATGACCAGTGGCGTGCCACAGGGATCGGTGCTGGGTTTGTTGCTTTTTGTCATTTATATAAATGATCCGGATGTGAATATAGGAGGTATAGTAAGTAAATTTGCAGGTGACACCAAAATTGGTGGTGTAGTGAACAGTGAAGAAGGTTATCTCAAGGAACAATGGGGCTTTGATCAGATGGGCCATGGAGGGACAGATGGAGTTAAATTTATATAAATGTGAGGTGCTGCATTTTGGTAAGGCAAATCAGGACTTATACAGTAAATGATAGGGTTCTGGGTAGTGTGGCTGAACAAAGCAACCTGTTAGGGAAGTGGAAGGGAGGGGGAGGGGGATGCATAGTTCCTTGAAAATGGAGTTGCAAGTAAATAAGGCAGTGACAAAGGCATTCAGCCCACTTGCCTTCATTGGTCATTGCATTGAGAATCAGAGTTGGGATGTCATATTGTGGCTATGCAGGACATTGATGAGGTTACTTTTAGAATACTGTACTCAATTCTGGTCTCCCTGCTGTGGGAAATATGTTGTGAAACTTGAAAGGGTTCAGAAAAAAATTTACAAGGTTGTTGCTGGGATTGGAGGGTTTGAGCTACAGTGAGAGGCCGAATAGGCTTGGGCTTTATTCCCTGGACTGTCGGAGGCTGAGGAGAGCTATTATAGAGGTTTTATGAGGGGCATGGATAGGGTGAGTAGCCAAGGTCTTTTTTCCAGAGTACGGTTCTCCAGAATAACAGAGCATGGGTTTAAGGTGATTTGGAAAGGAGTTAAAAGGGTCTTAAGGGGCAATGTTTTCATGGAGAGGGTGGTGCATGTATGGGACAAGCTGCCAGAGAAGCTGGTGGAGGTGGATATACTTACAACATTTAAAAGGCACCTGGATGGGTATATGAATAGGAAGGGTTTAGAAGGACATGGGTCAAATGCTAGCAAGTGGGACTAGATCAGTTTAGGTGATCTGGTTGGCACTCTCGAGTTAGACCAAAGAGTCTGTTTCCATGCTGTATAACTCTATGACTCTATGCTGAAAATCTGAAACAAACAGAGTGTATGCTGGCAGCATCTGCGGAGAGAAATAGACTTAACATTCCAAGTCCAATATCTGAGTGGGTTCAAATCTGGCAAATGGATATTATGTGGGTAAAATGCAGTTGTCCACTTTGGCAGAAATTAAAAAAACTATACTATCTAATGGAGTGTGTACTCTCAACACAACTGATTATTCAAGATAACCATCGAGAGCTACTCGCATATGGGCAGCACAATACATGTTTGCACATTGTCCCATAATGTTGACAAAGATCTGGGTTGTGCCAGTGTGCCTCTGTGCGTGCATGAGGAGATTCTGGCACAGGTGAGCATCAAACTCTGAGTCAGTTGCTGCAGTACTGGATCAGGGATTTTATTGTTTCCAAACTGTTTGTGCATTTTGAAGCTCCAGGGAGTCCTTAAAACAGCACAAAAACCATATCAAAGTCTCAGAACTCCACACATAGACTACGCATTAAACTGTGCTAGGCAAGATCACTTCATTCCAATTTCAGGCTTCAGAAGCCAACGACTCAGTCTTATTCCAACATCACCTGAAGGGCGCTGACAAGGCTGGTTTGAGGAATTGTGTTCCCTACTCCATTACGACCCTACCAGTAGATTCTCTGGAGTTTGTTTCCACCTTGTGATTATATAGGCAATGCCATCTTTATGAAAGACAATCAGATATAGGAGAAGTAGACAATTTGGCCTATCAAGTCTACTGTTTTCAATGAGATCGTGGCTGATCTGAATCTTCAATTCTTCTTGCCTTTTCAACACAACCATTGCTGGTTTAAAATCTGCTTACTTGAGCGCTGAATATACTTCATCACCCAACCTAAACAGCTCTCTGTGATAAACAATTCCACAGACTCACAACCATCAAAAGAAATTCCCCCTCAACTCTATCTTAAATCTATAACACCTTATTCTAAAATTATGCCCCAGACTCCCCAGTAGGAGGAAACAACCTATCCGCATGTCCCCTATCAAATATGTTTCAGTAAGGTTGCCTCTTACTCTTGTAAATTCCAAGGAGTACAGGCTCAACCGCCTCAATTATCAGTATATCTCTCTTTAGGTAAGAGGTCTCAGTGGTTCACAGTGTCGCAGCAGTGTTCCACCTAGCACTTTAAACAATTCTAGCAAATCCTTCCTATTTTTAACTCCATTCTCTCTGAAACGAAGGCCAACATTTCATTTGCTTTTCATCTTACGTCCTGAGCTTGGGTGTTAGCTTTTCGTGATTCATGAACGATGACTCCCGAATCCCTCTGTTCTGTTGTAGGTTTCTGCAGTCTTTATATATTTAAATATATTCAGCTCCAGGATTCTTTCTGCCAAAGTGCATAACCTACATTTCCCAACATTATATTCTATCTGCCAGGCTTTTGCCAATTGCTTTAACCAATCTACATTCTTCTGCAGACAGCTTGTTTACTTGGCAATGGCAGTACTACAAATTCCATTTCTGCAAGTAAGCACTCATTTCTCCACCAAGCATTGACACAACCCACAAAGAGAACTATTATTTAAATGGTGAGAGATTGCAAAGCTCAAAAATATATAAGTATTTTGAAGATCTAGTGCATAAATTGCAAAAATTAGTAAGCGCAGCAAACAATGAGCAAAGCTAATAAAATGTAATTGTTTACTGAAGGGGAACTGAATACAATAGAAAGGAGGTTATGTTTCAGTTCATTGATGAGATCACATCTGAAATACTGCGTATAGTACATTTTCCTTATTTAAGGGAGGAGGTAAATGTGCTGAAAACAGTTCAGAAAAGGTTCACCAGACTAATGCCTGAAATGTCTTATGAGGAAAGGTTGGTCAAGCTAGACTTGAATTTGAATCAATTTGAAACATACAAGATCCTGACTGGTCTTGACAGGTCAGATGTGGAAAGGATCTTTCCACGTGCAGGAAAATACAGAACCCGGCTCACCGTTTAAAAATAATGTTCACCCATTAAAGATAGAGATGAGGAGAACATTTTTCTTTGACTTTTGGCTACAGAATTCAGCCATTATCTTATTTAACAATAAAACAGCCTTGAGGGGCCAAGTAACCTAATGCCGCCCCTAATTTGTCAGCATGTTTATAAAATGTTGAAAGTGCATATACAGTAACTGAAAATTTATAAAAGTCTAGCAATACTTCGAGATAAAGATGTGGTAGACCAGTGGAATTGGGCCGGCATGTGTCATTCACAGATTTTACTGGTGTTTATTTCTAGGGTTTGCTATTGAATGAAAAGTATGTTCTGATACTATATCAGATGATAGTCCAAGTACCATGTTCAATCACCAAAAGCAGTGCAGCAAATTGGACTTTCAGTCTAAATAATGCATCTAAGTGTTGATTTTAGAGAAATTTACAAGATTATAAATAACATGGAAGGTACAAAACTGTAAAACTGCTTTAAACCGTGACTGCATGAACCAACCTCAAAATAAAACATAAAAAAAAAGAATGGAGTATGTTGGAAATCAGAAACAAAAACAGAAGCTGCTGAAAACTCAGCAGGTCTGGTAGCATCCGTGGAGAGAAATCAGAGTTAATGTTTCAGGTCCAGTGACCCTTCTTCAGAATTTCACAGATAGAAACAGAAGATAGGAGCAGAAGGAGACAATTCAGCCCTTTGAGCCTGCTCTTCTATTCGTCATGATCACTGCTGATCATCCAACTCAACAGCCTAATCCTGCTTTCTCCCCGTAACCTTTGATCCCATTTGCCCAAAGTGCTATATCTAGTCGTCTCTTGAATACATTCAATGTTGTGGCATCAACTACTTCCTGTGGAAATGAATTCCACAGGCTCACCACTCCTCGGGTGAAGAAATGTCTCCTCGTCTCTGTCCTAAATCACCTACTGAATCCTCATACTGTGACCTCTGGTTTGGGACAGACCCACCATGGGGAATATCCTCCCTGCATCTAACCTGTCCAGTCCTGTTAGAATTTTATAAGTTTCTACGACATCCCCCTTCAATCATGTGAACTCTAGTGAAAATAATCCCAACGTAGTCAAACTCTCCTCATATGTACGACTGGCTGTCCCGGAAGCAGCCTAGTAAACCTTCAGTGCACTCCTTCGAGAGCATGAGCAACCTTCCTCAGAAAAGAAGGTCAAAACAGCACACAATATTCCAGGTGTAGTCTCACAAGGCCCTGTACAACTGAAATAACACATCCCTACTCCTGTACTCGAAACCTCTCACAATGAAGGCCAACATATTATTTGCCTTCTTTACAACCTATTGCACCTGCATGCTTACCTTTAGCAACTGGTGCACAAGGATGCCCAGGACCTGCTGTACACTCCCTTCTCCCAATTTACAGCCATTCAGGTAGTAATCTGTCTTCTTCTTTTTGCTTCCAAAATGAATAATCTCACATGTATCCAAATTATACTGCACCTGCCATGGATTTGCCCACTCACCAAACCTGTCAACATCATGCTGAAGGAGCTCTGCATCCTCATCACAGTTCAGATTTCATCCAACTTGGTATCATCTGCAAACTTGGAGATGTTACATTTTGTTCCCTCACCCAAACTATTAATACATATTGTGAATAGCTGGGGTCCCAGCACTGATCCTTGTGGCACCTCACTTGTTACTGTCTGCCAGTTTGAAAAGGACCCATTAATTCCGACTCTTTGTCTGGTCTCTGCCAACTGGTTTCCTATCCATCTCAAAACACTTCCCCAATCCCATATGCTTTAATCTTGCACATTAATCTCTTTGTCAAATGCTTTCTGAAATTCCAAATATACTACATCAACCAGCACTAAGGGGCACTCCTTAAAGTCAGATGTTGGCAGACCTGAGTTTTTCCAGCCACTTGTCCAAATAAAACATTAGAGGCAAACAAAATAAATGGAAATTTTTGGAAAAATTTAGCAAATCTGGCACCATCTGTGGAAAGAAAACAGAGATAACATTTTGAGTACAGTGAATCTTCTTCATAAAAGCGTAATTACTCTGGGTCCTTGGTTAGTAGGGAGGGGTTGGTAAATGGGCAGGTGTAATACCTTCACTGGTTGCAGGAAAAGGTGCCATGGGGCTGTGAGGTGTTGGTAGTGAAGGAAGAGTGGACCAGGGTGTCCCAGAGGGAATGGTCCCTGCAGAAAGTAGACAGGAAAGGAGAGGGGAATATGTAATTCTGAAAGGTTACTGGATTTGAAACAACAGATCTGCTGAGTTTCTCCGTAATTTGTTTTTGTTTATGATCTTCTGCATGCACAGTTCTTTGCCTTATCACAGCTGAAAAAAATCCCTTAAATTATTTTAGGACTAGAAACGACAAGAGAGAGGCACTCCTTACAGTCAAAACTGAAAGAACTAAAATGCCGTAAATCAGGAACAAAAACAGAAGTAGTTGGAAAAGCTCAGCTGGTCTGACACCATCTATGAAGAATAAAATCAGAGTTAATGTTTCGAGTCCGGTGACCCTTCTCAGAACTGATGGTAGCTGGGAAAACGTCAGTTTATTTCCAGAAAATGGGAAGAGCAATGGGGTACGGAGTGAACGACAGGTTAGAACTCGAAAAGAGAGAAGAGCAGTTGGATAGACAATGGAGTTGATAACGATCTGGGTGGGAGGGTGAATAGTTGTAAATAGGGACTGTCAGTGACTAACAACGTGTAATGGCAGGCTATGTGACAATAAGGCCTGGTGTGTCAGACCTGTTGAGCTTTTCCAGCAACTTCTGTTTTTTTAAACTCCATGAAGTCAGTCTGGGAGGAGGAGGTTTAATCGCTTTCCTATCTTTAATCTTTGTCCGATCCAAGCAAAAGCAACGAGCAGCATTCTTCCGCTTGAAACAATTAAATATTCCCTCCCCCATTGCAAACAGGGTTCAGTACAGAAGTACAATTTTCCATGATTTACAACCTACCTAACTGACGGCAATGCTGTACCTCACAATGTTTACCAATCTCCAACTCCGCCATTTTGACACCAGGCGGACTCCCCGCCCCCTCATCGATTGAGAGGCGCGTTTCCCGGAGTGACGTCAGACACAGCCCAGCGCCCTCCGGTTGATTGACAGCGTAGCAGCCGGAAGTGTGCTCCAGTAGGTCGCGAGCTGTGTTTTTGTGTCGGGCTCGAGGCGCCGGATTGTCGTTATGAACAAAATTTCCAACATCTTCAAGAGCGGATCGAGCTCCGGCTCGGGGTCCGGCTCGTCCCGGTCCCGATCCCACTCCCGGAAACAGGGCCCGAGCCCGCAGGAGGCTCTCCACCGGCTCAGGGAGACCGAGGAGATGTTGACCAAGAAGCAGGAATTCCTGGAGAACAGAATCCAGAGAGAGCTGGAGATCGCGCGGAGAAGCGGCACCAAGAACAAGAGAGGTAGGAGCTCTCCCGGCCCGCTGCAATCCTGGGGGTAAAATGAGGATAAACTTCACTCGTCCACCCCCGCACACCACCACCACCTAAAATCCTCCCTCTGCCCTCGCCTGGGTAAGGACCCATCCCACACTCCTGCGTATACTCCACACTGAGGAAAAAACACATCTACCCTACACCTCCGACTATGTACAACACTGAAGGCAGGGACGTACCAACCCACACTTCCTGAGTAGACACTCCAAGGGCTGCAGGAACTCATACCCCGCTTTCCTGTATGTACGCTCCAGGGGTTTCAGGAACCCTTTCTGAGGAAGGGTCACTAGACCCTAAACGTTAACTCTGTTTTCTCCTCCACAAAGGCTGCCAGACCTGCTGAGCTTTTCCAGCAGCTTTGTTTTTGTTCAGGAACGCATGCCCCGCTTTCTTGTATGTACGCACTACAGGGAGGGAGCCGGGAACAGCAGGAACACCAGGAACACACATCCCCACACCGAATATACGCCACAGCGGTGGAATGGACAGATCTACCCCACACCCTCACATATACACAACAGGGGGAGGAACACATCTACCCTACATTCCTGAATATAAACTCCCGGGGAATGAATGCTCACATTCCTGAATCACCTTATTAGGATTGTACTATTAATCCCCCTCCCCCCAAAAAAAATGTTCACGGGAAATTGAGAAAAAAAATTGTAAGGAGTTCTTAGTTATGTGTGAAAATAATAGGGTGGTTATGGAATGGGATTTTAATTTTCCAAACATAGATTGGGATTACTATACTGTTAAGGGCTTTGATGGAGAGGAATTTGTTAAGTGTGCTCAAAAATGTTTCTGTTTCAGTATAGGCATGTGCCTACTTGAGAGGGTGCAAAACCTGACCTACTGTTCGGCAAAAAGGCCGTGCAGGTGACCGAGGTGTCAGTGGGGGAGCACTTTGGGGCCAGTGATTATAATTCAATTAGTTTTACAATTGTGGTGGAAAGGGATAGAATGGATCTAAAAGCAAGGCCAATTTTGATGGGATTGGGCAAGAACTTTCAAAAGTTGGTTGAGGGTGGATGTTTGCAGGCAAAAGGACAGCTAAAAAATGGGAAACATTCAAAGTGAGATAATAGACCAGAGACAGTAGGTACCTGTTAGGGTGAAGGGCAAGGCTGGTAGGCATAGGGAATTCTGGATGTCTGGAGAAATTGAGGGTTTGGTCAAGAAAAAGAAAGAAGTATATGTTAGGTTTAGACAGCAGGGATTGAATCCCTAGAAGAGTATAAAGGTAGTAGGAGTATACTTAAGAGGGAAATCAGGAGGGCAGAAAGGGGAAATGAGATAGCTTTGGCAAATACAATTAAAGAGAATCCAGAAGGATTCTACAAATACATTAAGGACAAAAGAGTAACTAGGAAGAGAATAGGCGCCCTGAAAGATTAGGAGGGCCACTACATGTGGAACCGCAGGAGATTGGTGAAGATACTAAATGAGTATTTTACATCGGTGCTTACTGTGGAGAAGGATATGGAAGATTGAGAACTTAGGGAAATAAATAGCGATATCTTGGAAAAATGTTCATATTACAGAGGAGGAGGCGTTAAACATCTTAAAATGCATAATAGTGGATAAATAGCCTAGAACTCTGAGGGAAGCGAAGGAAGTGATTGCTGGGCACCTTGCTGAGATATTTATATAAATCAATAGCCACAGCTGAGATGCCAGAAGACTGGAGGTTGGCTAACATGGTGCCACTATTTAAGAAAGGTGGTCAGGAAAAGCGAGGGAACTGTAGACTGGTGAGCCTGACATTGGTGATGGGCAAGTTGTTGGAGTGAATCCTGATGGACAGGATTTACATATATTTGGAAAGGCAAGGACTGATTAGGGATAGTCAACACGGCTTTTTGCTTGGGAAATTTTATCCTACTAACTTGATTGAGTTTTTTTGAAGAAATAGCAGAGGATTGATGAAGGCTGATTTTATGTGAACTTGAATAAGATGTTTACCAAGGTTCCACATGTTAGACTAGTTGGCAAGGTTAGATCACATGGAATACAAGAAGAACTAGCTATTTGGATGCAAAATTGTCTCAAAGGTAAAAGACAGAGGTTGGTGATGTAGTGTTGCTTTTCAGACTGGAGGCCTGTGACCAGCAGTGTGCCACAAGGATCAGTGCTGGGTCCATTGCTTTTTGTCATTTACCTAAATGACTTGGATGTGAATATAGTAAGTGTGTAGCTGACGCTAAAACTGGAGGTATAGTGGACAACGAAAGAGGTTACCTCAGAGTACAGTGGAATCTTGATCAGATGGGCCAATGGGCTGAAGAGTGGCAGATGGAGTTTAATTTAGACAAATATGAGGTATTGCATTTTGGAAAGGCAAAACAGGGTTGGATGTACACACTTAATGGTGAGATCCCGGGGAGTGTTGCTGAACAAAGAGACTTTGGAGTGCAGGTTCATAGTTCCTTGAAAGTGGAGTCGCAGGTGGATAGGATTCTGAAGAATGCATTTAGTATACTTGCCTTTAATGGCTAATTCATTGAGTATTGGAGTTGGGAGGTCACGTTGCGGCTGGGCAGGACATTGGTTATGTACTTTTGGAATACTGTATTCATTTCTGGCCTCCCTGCTATTGGAGGGATATTGTGAAACTAGAAAGTGTTCGGAAAGGATTTACAAGAATGTGACTATGGTTAGAGGGTTTGAGCTATGGGGGAAGCATGGAGAGGTTGAATAGACTGGAGCTTTTTTCTCTGGAGTGTCGGAGGCTGAGGGGTCACTTTATAGAGGTTTAGAAAATTATGAGGGGCACGGATAGGAAAAATAGGCAAGGTCTTTTTCTGGGGTGGGGGATTCCAAAACTGGAGGGCACAAGTTTAAGGTGAAAGGGGTAAGATATGAAAGGGACCTAAAGGGCAACATTTTCACGCAGAATATGGAATGAGCTGCCAGAGGAAGTGGTGGAGGCTGGTACAATTACAAACTGTAAAAGGCATCTGGATGGGTATGTGATTGGGAAGGGTTTAGAGGGATATTGGCCAAATGCTAGCAAGTGGGACTAGATCTATATAGGATATCTGGTCAGCATGGACGAGTTGGACCGAAGAGTCTGTTTCCGTGCTGCTTGTTCCTATGACTCTAACTGGAGCAGGAACACATGAACAAACATTCCTGAGTGCTCCCTATACTGGGTGCAGCAACACACAGACCCCACGCTCCTGAGTACACACTACATGGGGTCGGGCAGGAAGATCTCTACCTTAAATTCATGAATGCACTACATCAAAAGCTTAACAATCCTATTCCTGGGAATCAGTCTTTTCTGTCCTTTGTATAATGGGCAGGCACAGAAAATCAGAATAATAGTCCAACATTAAGAAACTCTCTCAAAACAAAACAGGTAATAAATTAGGTTAGAAACACAGCTTCAATAGCAACAGGACAGATCAAACTGCTACTTCTACCTCTCAAGTATCAAATCTGTCTTTCATTCCCTAATATATTGCAATACTGCAGCAAAAAAGTGACAATAACCATGCCAAGAGTAAAAGTTAGAGAAATTAGAATAGCCTCAGAGCAAAGAAAGCAGGAACATACTGTATCTACCCTCCTCACAGAGCAAGCGTGACAAATAGAATGACGGCAAGATTGAAATATCAAGGCCAAGGAACACCAAAATTAGTACAGCCCAAAAAGTAACAGTACAAGTATGTAGCAGTGAAGTTTCATAAAGAATGATGGTATTGCTAGTAACCTATATTGTACCTTTAACATCCAATAATAAGAAAAATATAAATTAGAAACACATTAAGAAAGGCAGGCTTTAGTTTTTGTTCACTGCGAAGGCCAGCAATTATTTCTGATTCTTAATTACCCAGATGGCATTCTAAGATGCAGTGTGTTGTTGTGGGTCATTTATCACATGTCGGCCAGATGAGGTAAGAATGACAGATTTCCTTCCCGAAGACATAGAAGTATATTTTACTAATGGGTATTGATGACAATTGACAGTGGTTATATGGTTGTCATTGAGTCAGCTTTTTAGTGAATTCACATTTTGCCATTTGCCATGGTGAGATTTGAACCATTATCCCCAGAATATTTGCGTGCGGCTGTAGATTACTAGTCCAGTGACATTACCACTGTGCCATCACCTCCAACAACAGTGAAGAAGAAAAGGTTAGGGCCTTTTTTAATCCCTGATATGTAAGTACTATTTCTTATAGATACAATGATGAGAATAAAGACTGTTGATTAACACTACTTCTCCCTTCTTCCTGAAACCAAACAACTCTATGCAAACATGGAAGAATAAGATTAGCAACAGACAGCTAATTGAAACATCTGCAAATACCAAGTATATAATCCAGCGATATTGAACCAAGGAAAAGAATCTGGGAAGTTGCAACAAATGAATTGGACATATTCCAATGACTGGATTATCTAGAGCTATAGCGTAAAGATTGATTTAAGCTAGGCAAACTTAGAATATATCAGGTGCACATTAAAGTCAGATGCCTATATAAAATGTGTCTGTAAACAAAACTAGCAACAAAGAGCAGCACCAGGAAAAGAAGAATGACACGATAATTGTAAAGGCGCAAAAATAAAAATTGGGGTGATTTAATGGAGAAGAGAATACTAGAGCATAAAAAGGAAATCGATGTAGAATGGTGTTATGGGACAATTTGATTACTTAACTATACTCACTTCACTGTGGGAGAAACTTCAGGCTAAGTTATTATTGGATCACTGTTTTGTGCTTCTAGTTGCAGAGTTCAAAGTTGCATTGTGAAAGACCTGCCTTCAAAGCGCCAAGTGTTATGCAACACGAAAATCTGTATGGAAAGTAAAAGAAATACAAGCATTTCCTAAGTTACCATGTCTTTTTTGTAAGAGTGCAGAATGGAGACTGCACTAGAGTTAATTTAGTAATTAATAATGAGTTAATAGTGATCATGCTTTACATTTCCGAGCCACCCTGAGTGCATAATTTTTTGTCCACTGACATTAAACTACACCTTTCTCTTGGAAGTGTGTGTATATTCTGGTCTTGCTGAAGGCAATCAACCACAGTATACTGTTTCCTCAAATTTCACATGGTCAATATTCCAGGGTGGGGTAAGAAAGACACTACAAAGACAGCCTGTAATTTTCTTTGAATACAGTAGCACTCATTTTAATGATAGTGGAACTTCCTGCCCATCTTTCAAAATGGCGACAACTTGCCCATCAAATTGCAAACTTTGAGTCTCAGCATTTTCATGCTGAAGTAGAATGGTTGCAGGAAAGGGAAGAACAGGAAGTAAATCCTGTAGATTCATGGCAGAGACCTGCAACCTCAGTAGAGATAGCCCTCGAGTTGAGGGACAACTGACAATGCTTAATACAGCTTTATACTTGGAGATTTATGGATTAGTTGCAGAAAATCATAACAGAAAAGGCCATACATTCATCTAATTTGTCTTTTTGTGATCCTAAAAACTTGTAATTGATGAAATGATTCTCTGAACGATGTGTCCAATTCACATTTGAAGAGATCTAAACCAATTGTCCTTTCAGTCTCTCAGAAAAATACACCAAAGTATCAGTGAAAGTATTGCTTTGTGTACTGCTTGAATCAGCTTGTACTGGTGCACTACTTTTTTTTAACATGGAGCCATTCTTGAGCACACGAAGTTTTACTAAATTTTATATTTCAATATCCTTATAAAGATTTTTTGGGTGGGTATGTGAGCTGTGAGGTATTTTAAGTGTGATTTAGACAAACTGAGTAGGCAACTGCAGGGCCGATGCAGTATGATGTGGGTAAATGTGAGGTTATCCATTTTGAGGAAAAGTAGGAAAGTAGATTATTATCTGAATGACTATAAATTGAAAGAGGGGAATGTGCAACAAGACCTGGGTGTCCAGTCAGTGACGGTAGGTATGCAGGTACAGCCCTCTGTCAAGAAGGCAAATTGTATGTTGGCCTTTGTAGTGAGAGAATTCGGGAACGGGAGCAGAGATGTCTTGCTGCAGTTATCCAGGGCTTAGGTGAGACCACATCTGAAATATTGTGTACAGTATTGGCCTCCTTCTTTGAGGAGGATTGCTCTTGTTTCAGACAGAGTGTAGCAAAGGTTTACCAAATTGCTTCCTGGGATGGCAGGACTGAATGTGTAAGGAGAGGTTGAATTGTTTGGGATTACATTTGCTAGAATACAGAAGAATGAGGAGGCATCTCATAGAAACCTACAGTGTTTTAACAGGACTAGACAAGCTAAATGCAGCAAGGGTGTTCACGATTCTGGCAGAAGTCTAGAACCAGGGGTCACTGTCCAAGGATATGAATTAAAGCATTTAGGACTGAGATGAGAAATTTCTTCAACCAGGATATTGCCAAGTATGGAAGGTTTCAGTTATAAGTAAAGGCCTGATAGGCTGGGACTTATCCTACTGGAGCGTAGGAGCTTGAGAGGTGATCTGATAGAAGTTTATAAAATAATGGGAGGTATAGATAGAGTTGATGGCAGTTGTCTTTTTCCCAAATTGGGGAATTCTAAGACTGGGGGTACATTTTTAAGGTGAGAGGAGAGATTTTTAAAAAAGATATAAGTGGCAATTTTGTTTTTTTACAGAGGTTTATTCGCATGTGGAATGAACTTCCTAATAAAGTGGTGGATGCAGGTACAATTACAACATTTAAAAGACATTTGGATGGATATCTGAAGAGGAAAGCTTTGGAGGGGTATGGGCCAGGACCAGGCAGATGGAACTAGCTTAGTTTGGGATTATGTTCGGCATGGATTGGTTGGACCAATGGGTCTGTTTCTATGCTGTATTGCTCTGTTTGCTTAATGTCTTTTGAGATTTATCTCTCACTGTTGGATCCCTTTCCGGATCCATCCTAATCTTATAGTTGTCCTTCTTAGCACTTTATGTAGTTTGTCCCCATTTTCTACTATACTAAGAAGGGGTTAAAAAGGAACTTTTGCTTATAAGCTGAATTGCACTTCCTCAGAACTTCCAGAGCATTTCAATTAAGTACTTTTGAGTTATAGTCGGTTGCATTATATAGACAAATATGGCAACCAATTTTTGCAAAGTTTCTCAAATATTTAAGGACATTTAAAAGTAGCTATATAAGCTGCTCTAGGTAGGGTGGAAATCACTGAGGGTCTGTCCACAATCTTGCAATTTGAGATGGTGCAGGAAAGCTGGAGGATTGCAAATCTTACATTGGTTTAGAAAAGGGCGTATGACAAACCAGGTAACTGTAATTTAATCAGCTAAACATTGCTGCTGGGCAAACTGAGGCAAGAATCCAGAGGAAAATTATTTATCATTTAGAGAACTATTGGCTAATGCGTGGAGATAGATTTGTTAAGGGTGTATTGTGCTGGGCTGATGTAATTTAAATTGTAGACGATTATGTGTTTGATATTGTCTGTAAATTTTCAGTAGTGTTTGACAAAGTTTCACACAATATTTGTACGAAAATTAATTTTGAAAGCTGACAAATCACCTGGTATTGAGGCACTGGAAGTGACATTGGCAATCTCAGTCCTATTAATCTTGCAATGTCCTCACCTATATTGTGGGGCTAGTGCCAAAACTGGGAGAACTGTCTTACAGACCAGTCAAACATCACCTGACATGGATACTCTGTGAATTATACTTTACATGCCACCCCAGACAATACCATCACTCTGGGTATTTATTGACTGACTGAGAGTAGGACAGGCCAGTGGTAGGCAGTCAGGAGGGAGTTGCACTGAGAGCCCTCAACACTGACTGACTGCATGTTGCATGAAGTGTGATAGAGTCAGGATAAACATGAATGAGGAAACATGATTACCATGCACCCCCACAACCCCAAACCCACCACTTTATTAGGAAGTTCATTCCACATGCAAATAACTCTGTTTAATAAAAAATCGCCACTTAGATCTTTTTTAAAATCTCTCTCCCCTCACCTTTAAAAATGTATCCCCAGTCTTGGAATTCCCCATTTTGGGGAAAAGACAACTACTATCAACTCTATCTATACCTCCGATTATTTTATGAACTTCTATCAGGGCACCTCTCAAGCTCCGATGCTCAAGTAGAAAAAGTCCCAACCTATCCAGCCTTTTCTTGTAACTCAAACCTTCCATACTTGGCAGTATCCTGGTAAACAGCTGTTACAAAGAAAACAAACAAATATAATGAACTCAGTACTCCTCCATATTGAACTCCACTTGAAGGAAGAGGACGAATTCAATGTTCATCGCCAAGAGTGACCCAGCAGTTACACCACTGACTGCGATAGTTGAGTCATAAAGGACATAGCTGTTAGACTATGTTTGTGGCAGGTGGTGAGAGAGCCAACAAGAACAAAAAAACACACTTTACCTCAGTCTCACCAATCAGCCTGTTATAGAAGGCACCAATTGTGACAGTGTCAGTAGGAGTGACCACTGCACAGTTCTTGTCGGTATGATGTGCCATATTTGCATTAATGATACCCTCCATTATGTTATATGGCACTGTCATTCATGTTAAATAGGAAATACTTCAAACAGGTTTGGCAACTATGGGCATCCACAAAGGGCTGTGGGCTCTCAGCAGCAGCAGAAATATATTCAAACACAATGTGCAGCCTCATGACCTGTATGCTTCATCTCCAGAACTTCCCAACAAGCACCAAAACATTGCATGCTTGTTGATGAAAAGGGCACAACCTGTGAGATCCTTCATGTACACGGGGTTGGTCTGCACCGCTACGTGCTGCCCTCAAAGCGACTGTGGGAGGGTTGAGACAGTCTTGCATCTCCTGCTAGAATATACCTTTGCAAAGGAAGTCTGGAGAAAGATGCAGTGGATTTTGCTGAGGTTTGTCCTGATCAGCTCTGTGATGCAGGGCCCTCCACTCTATGGTCTGTTCCCCAGGATGCTTACTGAGACAAAAATGGACTACATCTGGAAGGCTATCAACTCGCTGGAAAACACTCACTGGTCTGCCCAAAGCTCGTTGGTCTTCCAGAACAAGGAGTTGACCTCGACTGACTATTGCAGCATGGCACATTCCAAGGTCCAGGATGAGTGCTGAGGGGCCCCCTAGAGCTTGGGGCAAAACCACCATAAGGTCTTTTTGCTGATGTTAAATGGGGGTCCGTTTGGTTGTCCATCCCTCCTAGTGCCTCAAATGCACGTAAATATAGTCTTGTATGTGTAAAAGATGTCTTTGCTCTGTTTGGATAGAGTCAAACTCCAATGTTTGTTTGTTTCCTTCATACAAACCGAACTGCACTTGTGACTCTGTGTAAATACAAAGATATGATTTACGATAAGTATATTTTTGAAACAAGAAAAATCTCCAAACTCTACCATTACCATCAAGCTAAGTGATCAACGGATCAAGTTAAAATGTAAGGCAAAAGCATTTGCAACAACCCTTAGCCAGTTGATCCAGTTGGAGTCCGAGAGTCATACAACATGGAAACAGACAATTGGGTCCAACTCATCCATGCTGACCAAGTTTAACAAGATAAACTAGTCCCCTTTGCCTGCATTTGGACCACATACCTGACCAAATGCCTTTTAAATGGTGTAACAGTATTTGCATCTACCACTTCTGGCAGTTCATTCCACATACAAGCCACCGTCTCGTGAAAAATTCACCCCTTCGGGCCCTCCTAAAAATTATGCTCTCTAGTTTTGAACTGCCCTACCCTCGGGGAACAACCATTACTATTCACCTTATCTGTGTCTCTCATGATTTTATAAACTCTATAAAGTCATCCCTCTACCTCCTACTCACCATTGGAAAAAGTCCCAGCCTGTCCTTAACTCAAATCCTCCAGTCCTGGTAACATCTCTAAGTCTTTTCTGCACCCTCTCCGATGTAATAATGTCCTTACTATGGTAAGGCAACAAGAACTATATACATTACACCAAAATGATGTCGCCAACGTCCTTTACAACTGCAACATGATGTTACAACTCCTATATTCAGTGGTCTGAGCAGGATACACAAGTGTGCCAAACATTGTCTTGGTCACCCTGTTTACATATTACGCAGCATTCAAGGAACTTTGTACCTGAACCCCTTGGCCTCTGTATGACAACACTTCCCAGGGCCCTACAATTGTCTGTGTAAGTTCTGGTGTTGTGGGTCTCACCCAAATTTATCTAAATTAAACTCCATCTGCTGCTCCTTGGCTCATTGTCCCATTTGACCCAGATCCTTTTATAATCTTAAATAACTTTCTTCACTGTCCACTATACCACCAATTTTGGTTCCATTCGTAAAAATCACTAACCATGCTTCCTATATTTGTATCCAAATTGTTTATAAAATTGACAAACATTAATACACCCAACACCAGTGTCTGCAGAACACCGCTGGTCCAGTCCAAAAAAAGCCAACCCTTCATCACCACCCTCTGTCTTCTCCCTTCAAACTAATTTTATATCCAATTAGCAAGATCTCCCTGAATCTCATGTCAAATAACTTTACTAACCAGTCTACCATGCGGAACCTTGTCAAAGGTCTTACTAAACCCTATATAGACCATGTGTAAAGATCTGCCCTCCTCTATCTTGGTCACATCTTCTACAAAAAAATTTAATCAAGTTTGTGAGATGCAGTTTCCCATGCACAAATCAATGCTGAATATCCCTATTCAGCTCTTAGAGACAATAAAAACTGCAGATGTTTGAATCCATGGTAGACAAACAGCTGGCTGGAGGAAAAGGAGCAGTCACTGTTCTGGGTATTACCCTTCTTCAGAACTGGATGTTGAGGTAGGGGGACCTGTAGATAAAGGAATGGGTGGAGGCGGAATGGTGGTGATAGGTGGATACTGATGGTAGGTACGACCTGGTGGGTCGATGGCAGGGATGAATCTGGTTGGTGGCTGGAAGGGAATGTCAGAAGGTAGAATGGAAGAGAGGAGGCGGGGAATGGGTGGCAAGGCTATTTGAAATCAGAGAACCCAATATTGATTCCTCCAGGCTGTAGGGTGCCCAGGTAGAAGATGAGGTGTTGTTCTTCAAACTTACAGCCTGAAGGACTCAACATTGGGTTCTCCAATTTCAAATAACTTTGCCACCCAGCCCCACCACCTCCTTTCCATTTTACCTTCTGATCTTCCCTTCCAACCACCAACTGGGTCCATCCCTCCCATCGACCAAGCAGGTCGTACCCACCACCAGTGCACGTAAATGCATGTAACTCCTGTCTCTCAGAATCCCATCCAACAACTTACCCACCACTGACATCGGACTCACTAGCCTATAGTTCCCAACCTTCTCCTCGCAGCCTTTCTTAAAGTCTTCTGGCACCTCATCTGTGACTTTAGATGATACAGATATTTATGCTGAGAGCTCTGCAATCCCCCATTTCCTAAGGAGCCCAGCATTGCAGATACCAGTCTTCAGCCAATTCGATTGTCTTCATGTGTTATCAAGAAACCACTGGAGATACTGGATGTTGCGAAGGCTACGGGCCCTGACCGCGCTGCTGCAGTTGTGTTGGGTTTATGTGCTTCAGAATGTGAATTGCTGTTCCAATGCACCCACAACACTGTCATCCATTCCTCAATGTGGCAAATTGCCTTTGGAATGCCACTACATGAGAAGCAGGACAGATCCAGCCTGACCAATTACTGCCTTAACAATCTACTCTCAATCATCACAAAAGTGAAGAAAGTTGTTATCAACAGTGCTATCAAACAGCGCTTTCTTAGCAATAACCTGCTTACTGTTGGTCATTGGCCACTTTGTTCAAAATGAAGGCCAAATAAAGTTTTGGCAAAGAGCTGTAGCTCAGGTTGTTGGTGAGGTTGTTGACTTGCTTGCCAAGCTGGCTTGTTCTCGTTCAGACATTTGATCGCCAAGCTAGGTGACATCATCAGTGGAGTTTTCAATGAAGCAGTGTGATTCGACTCAGCTTGGAATTTAGACTGTTTGGTTTGTTAAGGTGAGTAGAGTAGTATCATTTATGGTTTCGATCTGTATGAGTTTGTATATGGGGTCCAATTCTAAGGGTTTGTTGATTGCATTATGAATGGAGAACCATGTCGCTAGAAATTCCTGTACGTGTCTATATTTGGCTTGTGCTACTATTGTTACCACGTCTCAGTTAAACTGGCGTTCATTGTTTGAGTGTACTGATGTTAAGGAAGATCTGTCATGCTGCGAGTTAATGTTCATGTGTCCTGTCTGTCTGATGTAATGTTTGTGGTAATTGATGCATGGTATTTTGTAAACATACCTTGGTTCTACATGTTGTGGGAATGGGGTTTTTATTCCTTGTAAGTGTTTGTTCTAGACTGGCTGTGGACTTATGGCTGTGACCTTTGAAGTCTTGTTGTCAGTTCCGAAATGTTCTTGATGTATGGCATTGTGGCCAGTGTTAGGGTGTACTGTGTCCTTCTGTTGTGTGTTTAGTAGGCATCTATGGATGAGGTTATGGGGATATCCGTTTATAGCAAGGATTTTGTATAGGTGCTCTTCCTCTTTCCTGCGTAGTTCCAGGGTGTTGCAGTGTGTCCTGGCCAGTTTAAATGGTGCCCTAATGCAGCTTTGTTTATGGGTGTTGGGGTGTTTGCTGTGGAAGTTGAGGATTTGTTCAGTATGGGTTGCTTTTCCGTATACTGAGGTTTGGATCTCCCCGTTAGTCACATGCTCAACTTTTAACATCTAGAAGTGGAAGTTGATTATTGTTTTCTCCTTGCCTTGTGAATGTAATCCCTGTGAATTCGCTGTTGATAAGGTGCTGGGTCTCTTCTAATTTGTTGTGTTTAATAATGACAAATGTGTTGTCTGCGTACCAGATCCGTAGTTTAGGTCGAATGCGGGGGAGGGTAGTGTGTTCTAGTCTTTGCATGACTGCTTCTGCAATGAGTCCTGAGATCGGTGTCCCCATTGGTGTACTATTGATCTGTTTGTATACTTGACCATTAAAGACGAAGTGTGTGGTGAGGCAGAGATCTTGTAGGTCAAATAAGTCAGCACCTTTTTCATTTTGAACCGAGGCTATAAAAGGGCCATGAGCTAAATGGCCAATGAGGCCAAATAAGAATGACTGTATTTGCCATTGAGGCTGCAGTTGACCCTGTGTGGCATGAAGTACTCGAGCAAAACTGGAGTCAATGGGAGTAAAGGGAAATCTCTGCTTGTTAGAGTTGCGTTTAATACAAAGGAAGATAGTTGTGGTTGTTGGAGGTCAGTCATATCAGCTGCAGGACATCTGTGTAGAAGTTTGTCGTGGTAATTTTTTTAAACAATCGGACAGTTACATGGTCTCCATTACTAAACTTTAATTGAATTTATGAATCTGCAATTTAAAACTAAGTTCCACTTTCAATATGGTGCGACATTGGGCAAGCCCTGATCCTGTGAGAACATCTAAAAGTTCCCTCCTGAAAGAGGGAACTTTTCTCAACATATTTGACAAAATAACTGACAGCAATTGTTATTCATATAAATATGAATATTGTCTTTTCAAATACAGGGTGCTGATTTTTGACCTGTTTCCTCCATGACAGGAAACAGGTCAAAAATCAGCACCCTGTATTTGAAAAGACAATATTCGTATTTATATGAATAATAATTGCTGTCAGTTATTTTGTCAAATATGTTGATATTTGCTAGTGAAATTGGGATGTATATTGAATTGTATGAAATAATTCTGCCATTACCTTAGAACATTTGAACGTGTTTTACAAACACTTACCTGATATAGAAGTGTGGTGATAAACAGCAAAACTGATTTTTGGACATTTATTTAGGAACAGATATTGACCAATACAACTTCCTGATCTATTTTAGTGCAATACTATGAGGTTTTTTAATGCAGTAAAGGGTCTTGATTTAACAACTAATTGAAAAGTCACACCTTCAACATCCATAGTGATCTGGTAGCAAAAAATGCTATGGACACCTTTTACAACTTATATATTTTTCATTTTCATTCCTTGGACTGTTTTGCCTGTTGTAATTATATTAGAGTCAAGTGTAAGATAAACCATGTGGATAAGCTTTATGGATACAATTGTTTCACGTTCAAATAGTGACAATTAATAGTAATTAGCTAATCAGCTTCCATTCTGGGAAATGCATTAAATAGTGTTAAGCATTTAAATGTTCTCCGTGAGATGCAAGATTCTGTTTCCAATGAAAAATAATTTTTCAGCACGGAATCTCACTTCTAAGATTTTTTTTAACCACTGTTCAAGAAAATTCCACAGATCTTATTTGTTCTAATTTCGGTTGTCACAGAAATCTGTGGAGGCCAAATCATTGAGTGACAGGCTAAGACAGTGGGCAGAGAAGTGGCAGTTAGAATACAATGTGGGAAAGTAAGAGGTTATATATTATGGTCGGAGTAATAGAAGCATTGATTACTTTCTTAATGTGAAAGTCTTCTGAAATCTGAAGCACAAAAGAACTTGTGAGTTCTAGTTCACGCTTCTCAAGGCTAACGTGCAGGTTTAGTTGACAGTTAAGAATGCAAATGCAACGTTTGAGAGGGCTGGAATACAAGAGGAGGAATGGCTTTATAAGGTTCTAGTCAAACTTCATTTGGAACGTTGTGGGTAGTTTTGGGCCCTATAGCCAAAGGAGGAAGTGCAGAGGGCATTCACAAGAATGATCCCAGGAATGAAGAGCTTGTCATACAAGGAACTGTTGAGGACTCTAGGTCTGTTCTCAAAGGATTTTCAAAGATGGGGCTGGGCATTTCATTGAAACTTCCAGAATACTTAAGAGGCCTGGGTAGAGTGGACTTGTAAAGATATTCCCTCTAGTAGGAGATACTAGGACCTGCGGGTATAGCCTCTGAGTGAAAGGATGACTCTTTAGAGCTGAGATGAAGGGAAATTTCTTCAGCTGGAGTGGTGAATTTGCCTTGGAAGGTTGTGGAGGCTGAGTCAACCAGCTGTTCTACTTGTTATCTCAGATTCTCCAGCATCGGCAGTTCCTACCATCAGTGTAGCATATTTTGAGTGGATCTCAGGATTAGTAACATTGCTGTTCATATATGAGGCAGCACTTCAAATTTCACTTGGGAACCCTGCAGCCCAATGGTATCAATGTGGACTTCATAAGCTTAAAAATCTCCCCGCCCCTGACTGCACCCTAAAACCAGCCCAGCTCGTCCCTGCCTCCTTGACCTGTCCGTCTTCCCTTGACTGACCTACCCCCCATCCTACTTCCCCACCTGCACTCACCTTTACTGGCTCCATCCCTGCCTTCTTGACCTGTCCATCTCCTTTGCACCTATCTGTTCCTTTATCCAACTTCCATCCGTCTCCCCCTCTCTCTCTCTATTTGTTTCAGAATCCTCCCTCAATTCTGAAGAAGGGTCTAGACCCAATATGTCAGCTTTCCTACTCCTCTGATGCTGCTTGGCCTGCTGTGTTCATCCAGCTCTACTCCTTGTTATCTCAGATTCTCCGGCATTGGCAGCTCCTATTATCTCCGTAGCATATTTTGAGTGGATCTCAGTACCAATAACATTGGTTTAAAGTTAAGTAATTGTTTATAAGTAAAATCTATTTTACAAACCAGTAGAGAATAAAATTTAAATGAAATGGAACAAAATTACCAGACTGTATTATTTTAATTCTTCTAGTTGAATAGTTCTTTTTGGTTTGGCTGTACTTGAGTGCATTTTCTTCTGTATTATGTATTCTGTATTATTAAGTATAAAACCTGTGCTAATTACATTCTGGTAAGCAAACCTGTTATGCGATTCTATACACTTAAAGAGAATGAAGTATTGTACGTTTCAAGCATTATTCTAACTATACAAACAAAGCACTTCTTAATTTTATAAATTAAAATGTTCATTGTTAAATGTGTGAAAGAAAGGAAAGAGTGCACTTAGATGTTTTTATTTTAGTGCATGATTTTCCTGATTTATTTTGCATGTTTTAATTGGGTACATGTGTTTCTTTTGACAGATCACCTCAAGTTTATTCACTTCCTTCATACTTGCAGAAGGAACATCTCCAAATCTTTTGTCTTCTCTGGCCTGCTCTGTGATAAAATGCTACGTAAACTTGTAATCCTCCTTTCTGTTAGATCATCTTGACACCTGTAAGTCACATTTGGTGAATGGTTTAATTTCTGGGACTGTTCTTTTCTCTTTCCTACAAACTTCCTTTCTGTCCCTAAATATGAATGGACCGTGGAGTAACAAGTCAGCATTTTGCTTATACTGAATCTGCTTATACTGAATTAGGAGCGGCACGGTGGCTCAGTGGTTAGCACTGCAACCTCACAGCACCAGGGACCCGGGTTCAATTCCACCCTTGGGCAACTGTGCAGAGTTGGCACATTCTCCTCGTGTCTGTGTGGGTTTCCTCCGGGTGCTCCAGTTTCCTCCCACAGTCCAAAGATGTGCAGGCTGGGTGGATTGGCCATTCTAAATTGCCCATAGTGTTCAGGTGTGTGTGGGTTACAGGGGGAAGGGTCTGGGTGAGATGCTTCAAAGGGCAGTGTGGACTTGTTGGGCCAAAGGGCCTGTTTCCACACTGTAGGGAATCTAATCTAATCTGCTTCCATAATATTTTGAAGATTTTTAAATAAAAATGATGGATGACATTTGAAAGTGATGCCAAATATCAGCAAAAGTTATTGTAATTCAACTCATTATGAAGCATTGAAGTCATATGTATATTTGACAGCATTTCAAAGCATTTTTCTCTGCCTTCTTAAATCGTGATCAACTGTCAGTCAGGCATTCTGAGATGTATTGTTTTTACAGATGATACTCAATGTTGGAGCAAATTACTGCTGCTGCTGGAATCTGTACTGAAAACAAAAAATGCTGGCGATAGCAGCAAGTCAGCCAGCATCCATGGAGAGCTCTGATGAAAAGGCATCTAGACTCAAAACGTTAGCTTTCTCTCTCGTTCTTGCTCTTGCTCTCGCTCTCTCTTCCTCCCTCCCTCCCTCCATGGATGCTGCCTGACATGCCATGATGTCCAGCCATTGTTCTGTTGATATTTAATGTTGTTGTTCTAGTGGCTCTGATCAGATATACTGATTCCCAGTTCCTTGTTCTTCTGGTATCTCCACAGAAATTAGGAGGTTTTAGATGTAAACCTTCAAGTTACAAACTATTATTTTTCTGGATTGTTGGATAACAATTCACAATATTGCAAATGTAGCAAAATTCCTCATGACTCTGCATAAAGGCATCTAGAACTGTGTTCTGAAACAATACAGACAATAACTACATGTGACAACCTACCAATTTTTGAGAAAAGGATAAAAACTGAAAGAACTGCGGATGCTGTAAATCAGGAACAAAAGCAAAAGTTAATGGATAAGCTCAGCAGGTCTGGTAGCATCTGTGCAGAAAAAATAAGACATAACATTTCGAGTCCAGTGACCTTTCCTCAGAAACTTTCCAGACCCTTCCAATTCTGAGGAAGGATCAGCAGACCTGAAATGTTAACTCCTTTGAAAAAAGAATTTCTGAAGTAATTAGTACGTTACTGTGTTGTTTGTATGTAATTAGTGTTCTACATTTAAATCAGCTATTGTTTCATTACACTACTGCATTGATTGGCTTATTGGAATATTCAGTATGGTTTCCTAATGTTTGTCAATATTGTTTCCTAATTCATATTGCTCTTAATACAACAACACCATAACTGGGTTTTAATGTGTACTTGATACACCACATCAGAGTGCAATTTTGTTATGTACTACAAAGATCTCGCTGATTGCATCACAGTAGGCTGGATGTGGCTATAGATTGTCAAAACATTTGACCATCATGTATTTTAGGAACAAAGCCTGCATTAAAAAGTATGTTAATAATTTGTTACCTCCAAGTAGAAATATGCATCAAATATATAAATTTGTTTTCTTTGCTGCTTCGGTGATTTTATTTGTAGGCAGAGTTTCCTTTTCCACGGAGAAGATGTGCAACTACTTTAGACACTGTAATCCTCAATGCCAGTTTCTATTGGACACTTCTATTTTGCATCGGGACTTGATTTTTCACTTTGTTATACAAGTGTATATTTTTGTCAGTGTAACAGCTTCAGACCAAAGTGTCTGCAACTGGGCTGAGTGAGAATGCAAGTAAGGAATCAAAATCTATAGCCATGTGCAAAACAGGGAGACATATTTAAGTCAGCAGAGTGGCCTAGGATATGGAGTAACATTTTGCTATTTAGTCACAAGTAAATTGTGGTCACAGGAGAAGAAAAGTATTGGAAAATTTTTAGATTATAAAATGGAAGAACAAAAACTGTCACTCTTGTTTATTTCTTTCTCAACTGATAATTGGAACATTATTCACATCAGACAAAGTTAACTGTAATATTGAATTAATTTTTCTTTTGAATTTTTTGGTCTATTGACTTAGATTTTAAAATAATTATAAACATGGATGTATTTCTGTATAAATATGTGTTTTATGGTCCCAGCTGATGATTGTAATGGTCAAGTCAGATTGTAGAATTAAGTCTGGCTTCATGGATTTTTGAATATTAGTTGTTAATACGATGGTTATTCATTGCAATAGTCACAGAAGGCAGCAAAGTTTTAACTAATGATTGGAGTTTCTAGCACAAAAAGAAGAATGCACAAACTGAGCTATCTAAATGTAGAACACGGTTTGAAAGACCTTGCAACGTAGAGCAAAGCAAAGTCTAATCCGATGTTTTGGCACTATCCAAAAAGAGACTCATCCAGTGAAGTTAAGTTTCTGTCCCAAATCTTTAAGTTTGACTTAAAGTCTCTCCATACCTTTCCCGTGAACTATGTAATCTTTTCTCATGAATATTCACCAAACTGAGAGCTTTGACTTTCTTTTTGTAACATCCTGCTGATTTCTAACCAAACGTTCATGGTTTGGAAGTTTAACAAGCTAAATTTTTCTAATGTGGTAACTGCGCTTTCTCTGAACTGCCCTATACTTCTGTCTAAGTCAGAAGCACTATTTGCTTCTAAATCCAGTCATGTATTCTCTGATCTGCCTCACAACTTTCAATCTCTGTGTTTCCTAAGTTAACATTGATCCATGATATTTTGTACTATAGGAAGCTTATGGCCTTCAATGTTTACCTTCCCGGCCGTAAATCAACAGAGTAAGAACAATTTCCCATTAGTCTCTTGAGGGGTCCCTACTCTCTGAATCTAATAGATTAGATCTCTGTTCGGGAAGGATAGATGACATTGTTATTATTATAAAAATTATTATTATAAAAACCTTCATGAACTAACCAATCCTAAATTGCCATTATTTTAAAGTTCAAACCAAAATGATATACTAACACAAAGTTGTAGTGGCTTCTTCAAAAAAAACTTGGTTGTGATACTGCCCATATTTCAAGGATTGGTATAAATCTGCACCACCTCCTCATGACACCACCTACTTGTGTCTTTTTTTATGATCATTTTGTGAATGCCACATGATTATAAAATCAAAGTCTTAGTTGAAAAAGGTCATTCTACTTCAGTATAAGGATTTTTGAGACCCACTACGCAAAATATTACTTACCAGTAAGCATTCTGTCGTGTAATCCGTGATAGTTCAACTGTAAATTAGGTTTATTGATTCCTTCTGATTGTATTTAGCTATTTTATATTTGGATTGTGGATCAGAGAATAAATGCTCTTACCAATGACAAGATTTGTTTTTGTACTACATGTAAAGAGCTAAATATATGTATAGTTGGCAGAGATGCATTATCAATTTGCCCCCCTCTTCAGACTATCATTTGTTGAATACCCCTTAAAAGCATTCTGTGAGCCCAGGTATTAGTTTTAACTATTTTGCTATGTGAATGTAATATTTCAGTTGAGAGCTCCCTACCGAAGTGCCAATTTATGCACCTTATGAAATGCTGACACACATTCCATATTGCTGCCACCTTTTCTTCTCGAGAAAGTGGGAATTAAAACTAAGTTGGAGTTGTTAATAAAATGTGAAAGTCAGTATTGAATTGAAAAGTATCTGATAATGGGGTACTGCTGTTTAATAATCTTGTTCTAGATTTTTAGAAACTGAAATTATTTCCCATCTAAGTCGGTCTGGCTAAATGGATGAATACCTCAGTTAGCTGAAATAATATATATGTTGCCTGTCACATTTTTTCTCTTGCTCCCTCTCTATGTATTACATTGGGAATTCTTATTTCTGTAGTTTCCATTAATGATCATTATGTGGTGAAAATTATGAAAATCCTTTCTGAAAAATCTGATAATTATTCAAAATTGAATTTACAATATTCATAAATCAAAACCAACAACCTCAACTATACAGGGGACATAAAGCACAAACTGGATGACCACTTTGTAAACTACCTCCTCTCTATCTGTAAAGGTTTCCATGCCAACATTTCTGTCTTCTGTGATGTTCCAGTGAAACTCAACACAAGGAGGAGGAACACGACCTCATCTTGGTACTGCTTTCAGGACTAAACATTGAGTTCACAATTTCAGAGCATGGACACCTTTCTTTATGTTTTTTATCCACCCCACACCCCGAGGTCCTGGTCTGTATTTGTTGCTCCCCAGCACAGCCAATCTATTTTCAACTGGGAACACAAGAATTAGGAACAGGAGTAGGCAATCCAGCCCCTGGAGCTTGTGAGATTCACAACCCTATGAGAGAAATAGTTTCAGTTTCGGTTTTGAACGTACGTCCTCTCACTTTATATCAATGACTTCTTGTTAGAGACTGTCCCAGAAGGGGTAACATCTGTTCAATATCCACTTTATCAGTCGCCTTTAGCACTTTATATACCTCAATCGGATCCCCCTATTCTCAATTCTTATTAGAACCCATTTAGCAATTACTTCTCTCCTGGCTTACTAACCACAATTCTTTTGTCTGCTCCTTTTTTCTGTGTCTCTGTGCAATGTCTCTGTCCAGCTCACCCCTTTTTCCTCTGCCTATCCTCCACCCATGTTGTCAGTATAAATAATGCAATTTCCCAGCCTTTATCCGTTCTGATGTAGGTCACTACATTCAAATCTTTTAATTCTGTTTTTCTCTCCACAGATGCTGCCAGACCTGCTGAATTTCTGCAGCACTGTTTTTGTTTCACTATATTCATAGTCTTGTTGTTTCTATTCCCAGTTGCCCTACAAGCACTCAAACGAAAGAAGCGACTTGAAAAGCAGTTGACACAGATTGATGGTACGCTCTCTACAATTGAATTCCAGCGAGAAGCATTGGAAAATGCAAACACAAACACAGAAGTATTGAAATCTATGGGCTATGCTGCAAAGGCCATAAAAGCTGTCCATGAGCGCATGTAAGTGTTTTAGTTTTACCAGGTACTGGTGAATTTATTTCCATATCAATGGTCATTGGACTAGATTTTTCTGAAATTAAGTTTTTGAAGCATGCACACCATTATCAGTGTGCAAATAGGCCAGCAATATAGTGAAGAAGGAATAACCCAAGAAGTGTGATTTGCTAAAAGTCAGTGACCCAACTGAATGTTAACTTGCCAGTTAACTTTTTGGTTCAGCAGTAGAGTGGAGCCTCATTTTTTCATGATTATGAATTGGTTAAAAATAAAGTGCTGGAGAAACTAAGTAGCTCTGGTAGCATTTGTGGAGAGATAAACAAGGTTAGTGTTTCAAGTTGGAAGCTTACTTCCAAAGAAGAGTCACAGCAGATCCAAAAATTAACTTTATTTCTCTGGTGTTGATAGTGTTTATATTTTCTCCAGCATCCGCAGTATTTTGCTTTTATCTTTTGTGAATTGTTTTACTTGGTTTTAAAAATATCCAATTTTAACTTCTTTTGCCTCTTTGCCGATGCCTCTAAATCCAGTTTTTCTTCCTTTTTATTTCACTTACTTAATTGAATTGACATTGAAATTTACCCTGCTTCTCAGGGTTTGCAGTTTATTTCTGCATTCTTGAATCACACTGATTGGTAAGATATATTGTTTATTCTGTTACTCAGCAGGATTCCAGATTCCCTTTCCTTTGCGGGGTTGGATCAGCTTGCAGATCCAGAAACTTTGTGATGAAAGAATTTTGAAGATTTAAAAATGCCTAATCTAACTAACAAGGTTCACCACAGGATACCCCATTCCAGTAAAATCTGGCTTATTGTGTTTGATATTTTGAGTCCACACTATTTTCAACTTATTTTTGTACCAATTGTGAATTGCTGTATAGATAGATGTACTTACATCCTGAATTTATAGTCAAGTAACACATATTGAAAATAGACTAGCTATTCCACTTTAGCGTTGATAATTCCTTTGGAACACTTCATTGTGATATACATTGTTTCAAATAATGTATGTTGATGAGTGTCATGGCATTGAAACCAGCCTGTTAACCCTGAATATTGAAGGCTGAGGCACATTCTTATTTAGGGATTAAGCTTTATTTGGCCTTAAACTTACATTAGACTAGTGAACTATGGGCACCTGCTTAAGTTGCAAGTTAGTTAATTTAAATTTTTTTTTAATGTTGACTTGGTTGCCATGCTGCCATTGGGAAAGGAGGATGAATGAACTTGAACAAGTTGCTAGTTGAGATTTTGGGTAAGTGGGGTGGTCATAGCCCACGGTTTTTATACAGGATGTGTTTCTTCCAGCTCCACGCTCCAGTTAGAATCTTTCATAAACTTACTTCTTAGTTGCAAACTTCCCTTAAGGATTACATTAGGCCCTGTAAATCAAGTTTTCCTGGTGTCAGATATGATGAGAGGAACCTAATTGTGTACAGATATATTAGCCTTTATTTCCTTTATTCATTCACGGGATGAGAGTGTCGCTGGCTGGGCAGCATTTATTGCCCTTTCCTAATTGCCCAGAGGGCAGTTAAGAGTCAACCACATTTCTGTGGGTCTGGAGTCACATATAGGCCAGACCAGGTAAGGATGGTAGTTTCCTTCTCTAAAGGATGTTAATGAACCAGATTGGTTTTTCCGACAATTGGCAATGGATTCATGGAAATTGAGATTCTTAATTCCACATTTTATTGAATTCAGATTCCACCATCTGCTATGTTGGGGTTCGAGCCTGGGTCCCCAGAACATTATCTGGGTCTCTAGATCAATAGTCCAGTAATAATACTACAAAGCCATTCCCTCCCCCAGTCTGGTTTCAATGCCATGACACTCATCAACTATATTGTTTCAACTAATGTTTTGTACAGAGGTTTTTTTCCATGTGCCATTTTAGATGTGAGTCTGGAGGTGTCTTGGCAAAAAAAAGACAACTCATTAGGATCAAAAGTGCTTTATGAAATTGTGCTATCCTTTGGTTCAAACGTGTCATACAACCATCATCGTGTGTGTACTAAATGTGCCAGGTAACACCATAATCAGCGCTTACATATGAACTCTCAACAGTTCTGGGGACACAAAAGAACAATTCTACAAGGATCTGGATTACTTTATTAAGTCCACATTGTCAATAATAATTCATGAATTTGGGATACTTCAGTGACTATATGGAGAAAGTCAGAGACAGCAGGAGACAAGTTCTAGGTAAACGTGAAGGTGTAAAACTGAACAGAAATGCCCGGTTACACATAAGCAAATGTGCTGAGTGCAATCTCTACATTATCAACACATTGCTCAAACAGGCTAATAAGTGCAAGATTTCTTGGATGCATTCCAGACAGTGGTACACAATCAACATGAACGGATCTTCAGGATGTACAAATCCTCCATGCAATGTGAGGTGCAGAATGTTTGTTGGATCACGGATTAATGAAACTATGAAGGAGAAGTGGAGCAAATCTAAAGATATTGTCAGTGAAACAGCATAGATTGTTCCATGACCAAATAAACAGTGCACCGGAATTGGTTTGAAGAAGATGACAAATATCCTGCATATAATTAGATTTTTTACGGAGTGGTAGAATGATCCAACCTCAATCTCCAAAGGAGACAAGTTGTGAACTTGAAGAACCGTGTTCAAAGACTTTCGTGAGATACAAGGCAGTCAGTAAAAGGAAAGCTAAAGAAATATATACCCTCGCGTGAATCATCAAATAAAGTTTTTCTGTTAAATCTATATGGATCCTCTAGGACAGGCTCTTCACTGCTCGTGGCTGATGGGCAGATCAGGCAGAAATAAGAAACTAGGCAGGATAGTTCAGTCTGCTGAAAAGACTGATCATTGTCAACATTCACAGCCTTCAGTGACCGGTCCTTGATGAGCTTGACTTGCCTGCTTCTGCTGATGATTGCCAGGAAAGCCATTAAGTAGATGAAATTGTGTAAAGTTTCAAAGCAACAGACTCTCACACAAGGTCTTCCATGATATTCCTTGTGCATTTGGAATGAAAAAGAAGATGCCAAATTTCTTTTGTGATGCCATGACTATTGGTGTCTAAAAATACAAAAGTAGCAAAGCAGCGTGTGTCAGTTAGAGAAATATCTCCCTTCTGTCCATAGGAGGAAAGGTCTTCACTCTCACCATCCTGAAGAGACTTCTCAACATCGTGGCAGTCTACTTGAGACTTAGCGTGGCTTTCATCCAGGTTGCAGCAGTGTGGATGTGATGTTCAAGAAAGATGCCTCAAGCAGAACATGGCTGTTCACTTTATTTTACTTTACAAAGCATTGACATCATCAATAGGATGGCCCACTAGACTATCTTAGAACAGCGTGTTTGTCGGAAAAGAAAAGTGACACACTAATAAAGCTTTTTGATGGTGAAATGACAAACCACGTCCCTTTTTAAATAATGAATCATCAGCTCTTTTTGTTACCAAACAAGTAAGCAGGGCTGCATTGTGGCGTCAGTACTGTTTAACCTGTTCTTCACCCAAGAACGTAGTCTTACTGTTAAGGATGTTGAAGAGGGAATAAGCTTCATTATGATCTTGATTATTCAGTCTTTGACCTGTTATGTTTCTGCGCAGAAACCATCCAAGAATTTCTTTTTGTCAATTTTTGTATTTGTCAAAGAAATGAAGTTATCACTGGCCAGGGTAACATTTATTGCCCATCTGTAATTGCTGAAAGAGCACTTGAGTGTCAGCTACATTTGTCAGAAGTTACATGTGGGCTACTCCAGGTAGGAATAACAGTTTTCTTTATCTAAAGGACATTAATGAACCATATGGGTTTTATGACTATTCAGTGATTCTATGGTTGCCACTGAGCCAGATTTTTATTCCATATTTTATTGGATTTAAACTTCACCATCTGTGGTGGAGAAATTTGAAAGTAATAAACTGTTTCAGCTGCAAGTGTCCTTCACTGAAGTAAGATACAAGTAGAAGAGAGCTGAACAGATGATTTGCTACAAATCAAAGCAAAATACTGGAGATGCTGGAGATCTGAAACACAAACAAAAAATGCTGGAGAAACACTGTGGAGAGAAAGAAATAGAGTTAACTCTTTGAGACTGGTATGACTCTTCAGGACTGAATGGGTACCCATGGCCACATTTGACGGGGAGAAAATGAGGCGAGTTCAAGGAGAAGTTATTCAAAGCGAGAACAATCCCAGTCAGGCGAATGATAGACATGCTGCAGGTCTATTTTTTTAGGAAGAAGTGGAGACCTTTCAGATCATTCTGATGCAGAATGCATGTGTATTCATGGCGAATATGTGGTGGCTGAGATCAGAAAACTGGATATTGTGGAAGCAACATAAAATGTCAGAATAACCATTCTCATTCATGCATGGCACGTATCCGTGCAGTTGCAGATGATGTCCATTCGCCTCTTCTCTTCTTAGTGTCCCAGGCCTCAAACACACCTTTCAGGTAAAGCAGCATGTTCTTTTTTTATTCTATTCACTGATTATGTTGCAGTTTCCTTTACATTGGCAAGACCCAAGTACAGACTGGGTGCCTCTTGGCAGAACATCTCTGCTTTCTCTGTAGGTATGACCCTGCCCTTGCAGTTCCATGCCATTTCAATCAACTACCTTGCTGTCATCGTAACATTCTATCCTGAGCCTGTTTCACTAGTCCAGCAAAGCACAACTCAATCTCGTTGAACAGCACTTCGTTTTCTGCTTGGCACTTTACAGCCTCATGGTCTCACAGTTGAATTTTATAACTTCAGAAATGTATTGCTCTTCTCCATTTTACTTGCATTCTGTCCTCACCCCTGACCTGCTCTCGCCTTACCCTTATTGTGTCTTGTTTACTTGGTTTTTAGTAGAGAGGGCCCATTCTCTCCCTGTCACACATTGATTTCAGCCATCTGACATCTCTTTTTCTCTTTCACCACCATGAACACCCCTTTGTTTCTTGCAGTGGTCCTCCACACCATCTGTTCCCTTGCTCCTGTTCTGCCTTTGTTGAAAATATTAAACAAAACTAATTTTCCAGCAGCTTTCAATTCTGAAGAAGAGTCAGACTGGACTTGAAGCATTAACTCTGTTTTTCCTGCCACGGATATTGCCTAATCTGCTGAGTTTCTCCAGTATTCTCTCTCTGTTTGAGATGATTAACAGATCTACTGGAGACAGGAAAGAAATTAGACTAGGGCAAAGGGACAGGCCATGGAATGGGTAATGGAAACAAGGAAGCAACCCAGACTACACAATCAGGAAGATAGAAGATGTGTTGGATGGATAAGAATAAGGCCTAATGTACATACTGTAGGAATTGGGTAAACTGACACCAGGACATCTGTGTAGCATGTGATTGAAATTTGACAGGATTACAATTGAGTAATGGTGAATGTATATGAATTAAGGTGTGTAAAAAAAGAAAGACTTGTGGCTGTCCTGAGTACTGTCTTAACCTGCTGGCTTTCCTTGCAGAGGCTTGAACAGTCAAACTTGAATTTCTTAGCGGTTTGTCATATTGCACCTCAACAAGATTTGAACTCGTCCCCACAACATTAGCCTGAAATTCTGTATACTGCTGATCCAGTGACATACCACTATACCACCACCTCCACTCCTAATAGTTCTCAGAATAAGAGATTTTAAGGGTTTCAGAGCTGTTTTGAATTGATCATCAGTCCTATGCCAAATTCTAACTCTGTTCAACCAGAAGTCCACAATGATACAAAGCTGAAAAATACTGATAGCTTTAAATACTTACAAACAGTAGCCTCCAGTGACTGTATGTTTGAATGAGAGAAATCAGCCAGCATTAACAAGGAAAGCCAGGTGCTTAGTGGGCATGACATTAGGGTTCAAAGCCACCATAGAATTAAACTGTCCACAAAGATCAAGATGTACAGTGCTCTCGTTGTAACTTGTCATGTTTACAGCTGAGTCCTGGATTCTATAATGTAAACCATAAGACATAGGAGTGGAAGTAAGGCCATTCGGCCCATCGAGCCCACTCCGCCATTTAATCATGGCTGATGGGCATTTCAACTCCACTTCCCTGCACTTCCCCGTAGCCCTTAATTCCTTGTAAGACCAAGAATTTATCAATTTCTGCCTTGAAGACATTTACCGTCCCCGGCCTCCACTGCACTCCATGACAATGAATTCCACAGGCCCACCACTCTCTGGCTGAAAAATGGCTCCTCATTTCCATTTTAAATTTACCCCCTCTAATTCTAAGGCTGTGCCCACAGGTCTTAGTCTCCCTGCCTAACAGAAACGCTTCCCAGCGTTCACCCTTTCTAAACCATACGTTATCTTGTAAGTTTCTATTAGATCTCCCCTCAACCTTCTAAACTCTAATGAATACAATCCCAGGATCCTCAGCCATTCATCGTATGTTAAACCTGCCATTCCAGGGATCATCCGTGTGAATCTCCGTTGGATATGCTCCAGCGCCAGTATGTTCTTCCGGAGATGTGGGTCCCCGAATTGGACACAGTATTCTAAATGTGGCCTAACTAGAGCTTTATTAAGTCTCAGAATCACATTGCTGCTTTTATATTCCACCCCCTTGAGATAAATGACAACATTACATTTGTTTTCTTAATCACGGACTCTACTTGCAAGTTAACCTTTAGAGAATCCTGGGCTAACACTCCCAGATCCCTTTATACTTCGGCTTTATGAATTTTCTCACCGTTTGGAAAATAGTCCATGCCTGTGTTCTTTTTTGCAAAGTGCAAGACCTCGCATTTGTTCATGTTGAATTTCATCAACCATTTCCTGGCCCACTCTCCTAAACTATCTAAATCTTTCTACAGCCTCCCCACCTCCTCAGTACTACCTGCCCTTCCACCTATCTTCGTATCATCGGCAAACTTCGCCAGAATGCCTGCAGTCCCTTCGTCCAGATCATTAATATATAAAGTGAACAGTTGTGGCCCCAACACTAAACCCTGCGGGACACCACTTGTCACCGGTTGCCATTCTGAAAAAGAGCTTTTTATCCCAACTCTCTGCCTTCTGTCAGACAGCCAATCCTCAATCCAAGTCAGTAGCTCATCTCAAATACCATGGGCCCTCACCTTGCTCAGCAGCCTTCCGTGAGGCACTGTATCAAAGGCCTTTTGGGAGTCTAGATAGATAACATCTACTGGGTTTCCCAGGTCTAACCTACTTGTTACCTCTTCAAAGAATTCTAACAGGCTTGCCAGGCACGACCTCCCCTTATTAAATCTATGCTGACTTGTTCTAATCCGACCCTGCACTTCCAAGAATTTAGAAATGTCATCCTTAACAATGGATTCTAGAATTTTACCAACAACTGAGGTTAGGCTAATTGGCCTATAATCTTTTGTGTTTTATAATCTTTCCATCTTTTGTCTTGATCGTTTCTTAAACAAGGGGGTTACGACAGTGATTTTCAAATCATCTGGGACTTGCCCGGACTCCAGTGACTTTTGAAGGATCACAGCCAAAGCCTCTGCTATTTCCTCAGCCACCTTCCTCAGAACTCTAGGATGTAGCCCATCGGGCCAGGAGATTTATCAATTTTTAGTCCTTTTAGCTTTTCTAGCACTTTCTGTTTTGTAATGCCTACCATACTCAACTCTGCCCCCTGACTCTCCTTAATTGTTGGGATACTACTCGTCTTCCACTGTGAAGACTGACACAAAGTATTTATTAAGTACTTCAGCTATTTCCTTATCTCCCATCACTAGCCTTCCAGCATCAATTTGGAGCAGCCCAATGTCTACTTTTGCCTCTCTTTTGTTTCTTATGTATCGAAAGAAACTTTTACTATAATTTCTAACATTACTGGCTAGCCTATCGTCATATTTGATCCTCTCCTTCCTTATTTCTCACTTTGTTATCCTCTGTTTGTTTTTGTAGCCTTCCCAATCTTCTGATTTCCCAGTGCTGTTGGCCATTTTGTAGGCTCTCTTTTTCTTTGATACATTTCCTGACTTCCTTTGTCAGCCATGGCTGTTTAATCCATTGTCAGCCATTTCCTGCTCATCACTAATGAGTTTGCACATCCATTGTCTTTGGACTGGAAGAACAACTACTATCGTAATCTATTGTTGAGGAATGATGACTCCTGTAAACTGTGTGACTGTGGAGCAACTAAGGAATCTCAGTGCAAGTCATAAAAGTCACTCTTTTTACATTATAGCCCATTTGTAGATGTACATAACAGTTAGAGGACATAGACTTAAACAAATAGAATGTGCACAACAACAAAACTTTTAGGGAATGTTGGTTAGGAACAGAATTTCTGGCGTCTTTTCAGATATCCTTCCCTGACCACATGGACACAATCACTTTCTTAACATAGTTGTCACACTAGCCAGTATTGGTTTAATCAGTACAAAATAGGGTTGAAACCTGGAACATTTTGTATTTCAAGCCTCTGCCCATTTTCTGTCTCTGATTCAATTTATGATGCACAAAACTTTAATGTAATCATGATTCATTGTAGTCATACTGAATTTTTTTAAATATAAGGATCTAGAAATTGGGTCATATTGGCTTTAAAACAACTTTTTACTAGGCTCGTTTAAAATTCAAAATTGTATGAAAATTTGCAGTACTATTCTGTAAATAAACAAGAATTACTGTTTTATAAATAACTGTTCATAAAATCTTCAGTTAATGCAATCCATATTGGAAATGGTTTGAAAGAAATTGAATTGGTGAAAGTGAAGAAAGTTTAGAGGTATTAATTAATGTTTTCTTTTCAGAGATTTAGATAAAATTGATGAAATGATGCAAGACATCACAGAACAGCAAGAAATAGCACAAGAAATCTCTGATGCAATTTCTAACCCAGCAGCATTTGGCTCAGAATTCGATGAGGTATGTAAAATATTTAATAAATCTTGCTGACATACCTGGAGTTAAGCTGGGAATGTTTTTTTTAAATTCTTGGACTCATTCATCTTATGTCTCTGATCAGCAGCAGTCAGGAAAAGATTTGTATTAAGCTTGTTGATTTGTTGTTTTAGGCTGATTGTGATAAACAAATTTGATCTCTTTTCATTACTGTTTATTTTTAGACATCAGCTGTTTGGTCTTCAACTTCCTTTTATTCTTAAGTTACACAATTCCTCTTTGGAGAATCTGTGTGCTGTATTTGAAAAGTGATAGACTGCTAATAATCTGGGGAACTTACTTCAGACAGCCTAGGCTGTGTTCCTCAGTTCTCATCCTTTTTGTACTTTGCATCATTTTCTCCCCTCTGCAAACCCCCACCCAGGAGAAAGGTATAGACTTGTTATTGATAAGATCATTTAGGCTTATGAATTTTGGTCTTCTTCAGTTGAGTCAGCCATTGAATTAGTTGATGTGTTGTCCTGTTAATGGAAAATATCAATCATGTCATTGACTGCATTGGAGCAATGTGAGGCTATACTTATAATGTATGAAAATAGAGGTCTTGGGCCCATTTGTTAATATGTGCTACAGACAGTGAGTAATGGTCTGATCAGAATAGTTGTTTATCCCACAAGAAAGCTTTGTGTTGTATTTCAACATCAAGTGTGCAATGTGAGCAAGTGGCTCCAGCTCTGTTTGAGAGATTGCCACCAAAAAAATAACTTGTAAGAAGCCTACAAGACATGGTCCATACTTGATAAATTTAAGAAGATCCACAATCTGCCCATGGAAGAAATTTATTGTGGCGTTTGAGAGGCTATATAAAAGACTAAATAAATTCCATCTAGAAATTCAGGGGTCTGTGCTTGCATTCAAACTATTAGATTGTGTACAAATATATAAACTGTTAGTTTTGACAGATGTTCAATTTTGTAGAAATAACTCTTTTTGAACAAATGACTACTGCTCTGAAAAATGTTTAGAGGAGACAATCCAGCTGCCTTCACAGGATAAATTGGGAGCTATGCTTAATACAGAGAATGGAATATTTATTACAGCTTGAGAAAGTCACAGGTGGCCTAGTTGCAGACACTTGTGTAAGGACGAAATAAATTGGTGAAAGTGGGGGGTGCATCATATATTTAATAGATTTTTGAATCAAAAGAAAACACAAGAATCAGGTGCTAGCTGACTACAAATTAACCTTACAAATCCACAGATGTTATTTAGTCATGCTTTTAATGTGGCACAAAATTTTCTGGTCAGCATTTGTCCAAAAACCAAGAGTCTACTATTTGAGGCAACACACAAAACGAGGGGTTCTGATGTTGAATATGGTAAGGATGAGCGGTATGAAAACATTGTATTCATAGTCAAAGACTTAAGTCGTCCCATAAGCATTGCATTCAGTGGTGCTGTACCAGTTAATGGCTATGTCTTATCAGCGTGAAGTTGATTGGCTGAACTTTTATTTGGAAACCAGGGACAAAAGCATATTCAAATAGAGTTAAGGAATATGAAAACACAAGGGATTATTCAGAATTATACACAAGTATCACTGAATAAGTCTTTGATTGGAAAACAATGAAAATACTCTGAGACATGAAGAGTGGCAAACCTGCAGTTAGTGGGGTGTCAGCATTATCATAGTCAGTTAAGGAAAGCGGGTGTTTCCCTGTGTATAGGTTCACCAAGGCTCCTGAAACAGCAGCTTCCAAATCCACTACCATATCTTCTAGAAGGATAAAGGCAACAAATAGATGGGAAAACCACCACTTGCAAGTTCCGCTCCAAGCAACTCACTGCCCTGACTTAGAAATATATTACCATTCCTTCAGCGTCTCTGGGTCAGTATCCCAGAGCCCCCGTTACAATGGCATTATGGCTATACCTACATGAAATGGACTGCAGCGTTGGAAGAAGGCAGCTCACCACCACCTTCTGGACGTCCACTAAGAATGGGAAATAAATAATTGTCCAGCTAGTGATGACCACATTCCAACATTAAATCATATGATAATCACATTTTTTTATTTTAAAAAGAGGCATTGACCACTAGTCAATAAAACAATTATTGGGACCTGAGATAATGGGTACTGCAGATTCTGGAGAATCCAAGATAACAAAGTGTGAAGCTGGATGAACACAGCAGGCCAAGCAGCATCTCAGGACCACAAAAGCTGACGTTTCAGGCCTAGACCCTTCATCAGAGAGGGGGATGGGGAGAGGGTTCTGAAATAAATAGGGAGAGAAGGGGAGGCGGACCGAAGATAGATAGAGGAGAAGATAGGTGGGGAGGGGATAGATCAGTCCGGGGAGGACGGACAGGTCAAGGAGGCAGGATGAAGTTGGTAGGTGGGAAATGGAGGTGCGGCTTGAGGTGGGAGGAAGGGATAGGTGAGGGGAAGAACAGGTTAGGGAGGCGGGGACGAGCTGGGCTGGTTTTATGATGCAGTGGGGGGAGGGGACGAGCTGAGCTGGTTTTGGGATGCAGTGGGGGAGGGGGAGATTTTGAAGCTTGTGAAGTCCACATTGATACGATTGGGCTGCAGGGTTCCCAAGCGGAATATGAGTTGATGTTTCTGCAACCTTCAGGTGGCATCGTTGTGGCACTGCAGAAGGCCCATGATGGACTTGTCATCTAAGGAATGGGAGGGGGAGTTAAAATGGTTCGCGACTGGGAGGTGCAGTTGTTTATTACCTGTCACCTGAAAGGAAAAAGGAGATTTATCCCTCTACTGTGCCTCTTTTGAATTTGAAAAACAAACTGTGGAACTTTTGCAATATTCATGGAAAATCATCAATCTTTTCTTATTCATTCTAAGTTATTGCTCCTCTTTGAATTTTGGTGTTCTTGTATCTGTCCTAATGAATACAAGACAAAATACTTGGATAGAATGCCTCTTTTTAAAATAAAAAAATGTGATTATCATATGATTTAATGTTGAAATGTGAATACTATTCAGGTCAGCCACACTTGGGAATGGATTCTGTCCCATTCTACCTCTCCGCAACAGCTGTGCTGGTTTAGTTCTTGACTTGTTAAGTTACCTCAACCATTATGTTAGTTTTCTTTCTTTAACTGTTTGGCTATGCGAACATTGAGCAGACAGATACACTTCCATTTACCTAGTGCCTTTTAAAACTTTAGGTTTCCCGAAGCTCTTCACAGTTAATGAGATACTTCTGATATGCAATCACTGTTTTTACATGAATGTACATTGAACACTTTGATTATTTCATTCTGAATTGCTTTTAGATCCTTAAATGGCACTCTTCTCACTACACTTATAACTCGCATTATTGCAAACATGCTCGTAGATAGTGAATTAGAATTGATGCAAGATTATTTTCTTTCTAGAAATGTATAGAAAATAAATAATCAATAAAAAGAAACGAGTTTGCTCAGCAGGACACAGAAATCAAAGAGATTCAAATCTCAAAGTCAGGCAAACATGAAAGATCAAACAAATAAAAATGACAAAACTAATTAAAGCAATTAACAAAAAGGTTACTAGTCCACAGAAAAGCTGTGTCTAAATCAGTGTGGATGGTGATTGACCTGAAATGTTACTTCTGTTCCTCTGTACAGATGCTGCATGATTTGCTGGGCATTTGTAGCATTTTCTGTCTAGAATGATCCACATTTGTTTTTATTAAAATTTTATAATCCTCTTTGACCAGAGAGAAGGCTCTACATCTGATTATGATATTATAAATCATTAAATTTCTTCCAATTATTCATTCCTTGCTTTTCTTTTATTAGATAATAATTTTTAGCTGCTTTAAGGTCTTCCATGATGCCATGAGTTAATTGAAGCATCTGTTTCCAGGATGAATTGCTGGCAGAATTAGAAGAGCTGGAAGAAGAAGAATTAAGTAAGAAGATGACTAAAGTATTGCCAAGAGTTCCAACTACCTCCCTCCCATCCAGACAAGGTGAGCTAACGAGAACCTGGTGTTGGAATTAATTGAAATTTACAGGATATTTTTGTGTATGCTGATGTACTATAGAAATAGTGAACAGTTGAAGAAGGATGGAGTGAATTATACAACTTTTTCTATACTTTTCTTAAAATCAATAAAACTAATGTTAATTTTGGCCATGAAAGTGAGCAGCTATAAGGTATTTTGCTTGTTTGGAAATCTACCAATGATATAGCTCAAAAAGTAATGGAGAGATTTCAACTAAACCTATTACATAGAGTATGGCCCAAGGAAGAACTGGTTAGATTTTGTCAAAAATGTTGATCTGGGTCTGGAATGTTTTTAAGTGAAACTTTAAATATAGGGATGTCTATAACACACAATTACATTGTGTTTGGCAATATTGTTAACGGGTTTGGAATGTTTTGGATTGTCTCAGATGCTTGTTGTGCTATTCATCACAGATAACAAAATGTGTACAGTTTCTGAGAAGATTTAGATGTGGATTAGACTGAAGCTCTTAAAAAGTTTTTTTTGGTTCTGTAATTATGGAGAATGAACCAAACAGGGGAATATTCCAAGGAAATTTTGCATAATCGTAATTACATTTCTGCAACATTGAGAAAATGTGCACTTAGGAGTGCCCTCTTCACTTATTAAATAACTAATTCATGAATCATGTTAATTACATTTGCTTATCCATATCATATAACAATTAAGCATTGTCATATACTTCAAAATTATGGTCAGTTTAATTTTTGTCTTTGAGGAGGAATCTTTGGAGAGGGAAATTTTAAATTGGACTGCAAGCTGCATTTGGTGATTGTGTTTGAGATCTGTATGTCAGTCCACTCCCTTGAGAAGATTAGTGTGGTTGGGAAAGATGAAAGGAAAGGATGAAAGTATATCAAATATTTGGATGTTCTTTGGAGGTCGGTAATACATTGGGAATTAGTGCTCATATCAATGCAATGCAGTGCTAGTTGAAATTGCCTGGGCAGTGTGTTAATCACAGAAGCTCTGTGATAAAACACAGGCGTGTTTCTAGTCTCACTGATATGTGCTGACTTGTGCTATTTCATAGCTTTTGATTTGCTGTATTAGGGGAACACTTCAAAAATACCACCTTGTCCCTCTTTAGCAATATGGGTAATTGGAGTCAAGAAAATATCATTTCTTGCCATTTACTTAAGTATTGGATGTAGCTTTGTCTTCCCCACTCTCCATCCTTCTGGTTTTGCCAAAGAAGGCTGCCAGTTTAATGTCAAATTTTGTTTTGATTTTCCTTTTAGTTTCATATTTATGAATTCTCTCACACCGGGATCTGGACTGTGATTATTCCACTCAGGCAGCTCCTCACTGATAGTGGAGTGTAGGGAAGTTGTCATCCAATAGTTGGTTCACTTTGAGCTTGGGCCTGGTTGAAGTTTTTAAATTTCCAGCACCATCCTCAAGTTGGTAATCAGTTCTTGAATTATTTGTACTCACAAATATGCTTTAACATTGAATATTTTGTTCTGTTCATCGTCTTATTCCATGTGACAGTAATCATTATAATTATAAAACATTTTTGCATTGTAGGACTGTTGAATATTGTAGGCCGGCCATCATCATTATATCTCTGTTTTTGCTTCAGAGCTTAGCCAACTGATCCAGAATTATATGAATTCTGTTAATAGATTACCATTGTTGACCCTGATGCATTTGACTTGTTCTGGTGTAAAGCATGTAGTCGGTTATTTATACAGGGACGCTCATTCAATTAAATGTAAAGCTCATCAATTTTTACAAGCTAGACACACTATAGCCTTTGTCTATAACCTTTGTCTTCCTTTATCAAGAATTTGTACCTTTATCTGTCCAAGCAAATAGGCAATTTATCAAATATATTGAAATATTTTATGATTTTATCTTGTAGTTAAATCTAGGAAGAAGACCAGTGAAGAAGATGACGGTATGAAACACTTAAAAGCTTGGGCATCGTAGAATCATTCAGAAGAACCAAGAATAATAATGCTAGGGACATGAAGGTGACTTTGCATTCATGTATTTGGTAAAGAGTTCTACGAAACTTGGATGTACTGTGGCTATGGGTATCTGAAGTTCAGTTCTGCTGTGGTAAACTCTGATCGTCACATGGAATTTTTTTCTTTTAAATCAGTATTGGTAAATCATCCACTCTTCGTGTATTAGCATACTTAAAATCTCTACGCAATTTGGATCAGACAAAGTTTGGAAAATGTAAAAATTCAGGTATCATACTTTGGGGCTGAAATATTCAGAATATATTGAGCAAAGGGCTGATGAAAGCCTGCTATTTTCAAGTGATTATCTCATAGTGCATAGACTTTTTTATTTGAAAAAAACAGAATTGAGTTTTGATGTTTAAGCTAAATCCTTGTGACCTGATATTCTTTGGCATTTGTTCTGTTATGGATCAGAAGTGTGTATATTGGACAAACTGAGTCATTCCTCACGAATTATTATTGTAACTAAGCAGATGTTTTATAATTGGAAATTAGATTTCCTAACTCTGAAAGCATTAAGTTTAAAACTTAAGCTTTGCTGAAGCTTGTATCACTAGAATAATAACGGTGACAACCAATAAAATACTCCAAAATTGGAGTCAGACAGCCATATTCAAAAAGAAGAAAATAGCCTGGGAGCAAACGATGCTGCACAATATATGCAGTATGTTCAGTCAGCATTAAACACTTCCAATAATTTCACATAAAATATTGATTTTTCAGCTAAATGGATTTTACACCATTCAGTGCAAGACAAGCTGGTTCAGAAAAACACTAAAAGATTAATGACCACACAACTAGCCTTAGCTCAAAAACTAGTAAACATATTTGGTAAGGGAAATAACATTGAAATAACAAATAATAAAACCAAAAAGGTGACTATGACAGTAATATTTCTGTCTCCAGAAATTGATTTTAGATCTGTCCACTTCAGCCTTCCTTGTAAATGTACTCTGCCAAGTTTTTATTTCTGCTTGAACTTGTCCACTTATTTATTACTCCCTAATCTTTAAATGGAAACTAGGCACAATAGATCACAAATAGGAGATAACAAGGTGTAGAGCTGGATGAACACAGCAGGCCAAGTAGCATCAGAGGAGCCGGAAGGCTGACATTTTGGGCCTAGATCATTCTTCAGAAATGAAGAAGGGTCTTTTCTGAAGAAGGGTCTAGGCCTGAAATGTCAGCCTTCCTGTTCCTCTGATGCTGCTTGGCCTGCTGTGCTCATCCAGCTATACACCTAGTTATCCCAGATTCTCCAGCATCTGCAGTTCCTACTATCTCTGAAACAATAGATCAAAAGCATGATGAGCATTCATGGAGTTTGGGGGTAATAGATTAGCTTGGGTAGACCATTGGTTAAAGTACGGAAAACGAGGAATAAACAGGCCATTTTTGGGTTTGGAAGTCTGTTGCTAGCTCATGCCAAATAGATCAGTGCTGGCACGTCAATTATTGACATTCTGTATTAATGACTTGAATGAAGGACTGTGTTTAATATATCAAATTATACAAAACCAGGTAAGGAGTGAGTTGAAAGAATGACAAGGGTTCTGCAAATGCTTTACAGTTAAATTGAGTGAGCGAGCAAGAAGATGCAGATGGAGTATAATGTGAGATTTGGTAAGAAGAATAGAAAAGTAGAGTATCTTATAAATTGGGAAAAATTATTAAATCTTTGTTCTTGTAAACAACATAGTCAATGTGCAGATACAACAAACAATTAAGACAAATTGCATGTTGACTTTTATTGTAGGTAGTTTTCAGGACAAGAGTAAGGAAACCCTGAGATATGATGTAACAATCAATATCAAGAACACCCTTCCTTGGCAGTGAAACTAAAAGTACATTGTGTTCCAGTGGTCAGTCTTAGGAGACCTCTGCATAAATGCTCACTAGTGTATTCTTAGGTTTAAAGTTGTTCTAGGAAGAAGAATTGATTAGGATGTGTCTGCACACTCAGGATTTTAGAATGAGGTGATCTCATTTAAATATTTAACATTCTGAAAAAGACCAGAACAAGTAGATGCCAAGAGACTGTTTCCTCTTGGGGAAGAGTCTGGAACTCTGGCATAGGCTCAGGATAAGGAATTGGATATTTAGGACTGAGGTGCATAATTTCTTCAGCTAGAGTTGATACTATTAGATTGGAGTGGGTGCAGAAAAGACTTACCAGCATGTTGCCGAGAATATTGTGTTTGAGTTATAAAAATGGGTTGGATTGGCCGGGACCTTTTTCCACTGGAGTGTAGGGGGTTGGGGGGTGACCTTAGAGGTTTATAAAATCATGAGGTGCATAAATAAGGTGACTAGTAGGATAATAAAATGTGAGGCTGGATGAACACAGCAGGCCAAGCAGCATCTCAGGAGCACAAAAGCTGACGTTTCGGGCCTAGACCCTTCATCAGAGCTGATGAAGGGTCTAGGCCCGAAACGTCAGCTTTTGTGCTCCTGAGATGCTGCTTGGCCTGCTGTGTTCATCCAGCCTCACATTTTATTATCTTGGAGTCTCCAGCATCTGCAGTTCCCATTATCTCTGACTAGTAGGAGTCTTTTTCCTGTTTGGGGGAAGGTGGGGGAGTTCATAACTAGGGGCATATATTTAAGGTGAGAAGAGAAAGTATAAAAAAGGACATGAGGCTCAACTTTTTTAATATATAGAATGAGCTGCCAGAGGAAGTGGTGAATACAGGTTATTATATTTAAAAGACATTTGGTTAAGTACACGATTAGGAAAGGCTTAGAGGGATATGGCTCAAATGCAGACAAGTGGGACTGGTTTAATTTGGGAATATGGTCAATGTGGACTTATTGGACTGAAGTGTCTGTTTCTCTGCTGTGTGGTGCTATGACTCTATCTTTGGAGTTTTTGATACTACTTCGTTATATTCAGGTCTGAGATCAATAGATTTTTAGAGTCAATGCAAATGAAAATAAACCGGGTAAGGTGGGAAAATGGAGTTGATGCCAAAGATCATTACATCAGATATGCAACACAGACAGATCATTTCACCCAACCAGTCTCTTCTCTTTACTTTAGACCATAAAGTCTTTAGATGTAGTCAGAGCAGAAATAAGCCATTCTATAAGGCGTAGGAGCTAAAGTAAGTTATTCAGCTCATTAAGTCTGGTGTGCTATTCAATGAGATGATTGATCTGATAACCTTCATTCCCATTTTCCTGCTTTTTCCTCATAACCTTTGATTCCGTCATTGACTAAAATTCTGTCCATCTCGGCTTTGAATGTACTTTACAACCTACCCTTGGCAGCTCTCTGCAATAGTGAATTTGTGAAATTTCTTACCTCTGAGAGAAGAAATTCTTTGTCATCTCTGTCTTAAATGTGCGATGTCTTATTCTGAGATTTTTCCGTCTGGTTATAGACTGTCCCACGTGGGGAAGTAACCTTTCAGCATCTATCCAGACAAGGCCCGAAGAATCTTTGAATTTTTAATTACTATTTCTTTGACTAAGCTTTTGACTTTTTAAAAATTTACTTGTTTCTATGATGTGGATTAAGATGCTTTATTCGACATTAAAGATGCTGTACAAATGTGAAATAATGATAATTTGAGCATATGGTACCACGATACATTTGTGATTATCATTCAGTTGAGATGTGATAGAGATATAGTTGGAGCAGTACAAAAGCAAAAATCACATAAAACAGAAGTCTTGTCAAGAATGAATGTAGGTCAGTCAAAATAAAGTATCCAATCATATCCATATCACAATAAAAAGCTTGTGTCTGTACACCTATCCTAGATACCTATATTGTGAAAGTTCGTAAGTCTACATTTAGAATATAGATTGCCTCTATTATAAGTTTAAAAATGTTTGAGTTTCCACAGAAAAACTCAAAATGAGGCGGCATGGTGGCTCACTGGTTAGCACTGCAGCCTCATAGCACCAGGGACCTGGGTTCGATTTTACCCTCGGGTGACTGTCCTGTGTGGGTTTCCTCCAGGTGCTCCGGTTTCCTCCCACAGTCCAAAGATGTGCAGGCTAGGTGGATTGGCCAAGCTAAATTTGTGTCCAGGGAAGTGTAGATTATGGGGGGGATGGGTCTAGGTGGGATGCTCTGAGGTTCGGTGTGGACTTGTTAGGTCAAAGGGCCTGTTTCCACACTGTAGGGATTCTATGAAAAAAAAACTTCCTTTCCACTGAAACCTCAGCAAAGAGTACCGTAGTCCTGGGCTTTTCCATAGATGAGTGGCAGAACCACTGCAGAACTTGGAGATATTACCCAGTAATTGCATACGTAATACAAGGGCAACATGCAGGAGAAACCAAACATGCCCACAGTATGAACAGTACAGCTTTCGAAGTTCATAGAGTGTGCCTTTCAGAGATTTACTGAGTCAACTGCTTCACCCAATGTCCCATACGAAGTTACAGATTTTGGCTATTTTGTATATGGAAATTACTGAAATTCTAGGCCACTACACTGTTGTAATTGCATTTTTAAAATGTAATAAAGCACAAATACCTGTAATACAGAAATATGACACTAGCTTGATAACAACAAGAAAAGTTAAATGAAGCCTTTCCTTGCACTTTTTATTTTCTATTGCATTGCAAGCTTTCAAATTACTTTATTTTATTTTTGAGAAGATGATGGAGTTGACTAACTATTTGATATGCTATATTTAGATTTTTTTAAGCTACTTGATTTTCCTTTTGGGCAAAATAACGAGATATAAAATGGGGGACAAAATAAAATTTAGATCTGAAATTTTGCTTTCAGTGGAAAATCTGATTGAACACAATTTTATATTATGGTTGAGATGTATTCAAGCAATTAAGTCTTATTTAAAAAAAATCCAATATCATTAGTACCATTGACACTAACTGTAGAGGTTAAGTTTTAAATAGAACCTGTGTGGATTTTATATATTTTGGTTTACCTGTATCATTGTTCACTGAAGATAAATGCACCTATTGAAGCCAACCAATAGAAAGTGATGTCTAAGAACATTTTGTAAATAAAAGTACTTAATTTCCATATCATCTAATGTCTGAGTTTTATGTTACAAGAAACAAAAGTTTTGAATGAAACAGTTTTCACACATTGATGCCTTAAGTTTTTTGTTGACCATCTCTTCTAACAATTTTCTGTGTCTTTGAACATGCACATACATTTCAAAACTGATGTGTAGGATCTAGATACTGGAATCTGGCTAATGTTCCATTATCTAGGGCATTAGCGGCAGTCATTATCTGCTGACATAGTACAGATCCAGGTTTACACGTGACTTAATTGTGGTCAAGGTAACTTTGTTTTCATTTGTTCCTGGTATGTGGGCATCACTGACTAGGCTAGTATTTATTGACCATCCCTAATAGTACAATCAGTAAGGTATTGTTTTGTTTTGAGGGAACAATGATAAACATTTATAATTCGAATGTTATTTCCACTTTTGAAAATACTAAGCGTTTTTCAGTGGTTTTATTCAAAATGTTAAAATTTTGCCACTAATTTCTATATTCACTTTTTCCTTTAATTTACAACTTTCTTCAAGATTTGTGCTTTTTAAAAAATTACTGTTTTATGATACAAAACTCTGGCATTGAACTAACAACCTTCAAATAAGTTAAAATTGTTTTTTAAATTAGATGGTTTGCAATAAATAGGGGCTGCTTCATAGTGACAGTTATCTGTCAATCAGTGGAAAAGAACTGATGAAATCAACAATGATGTTGCTTCCTTGGTGCCACAGTCAAGGATATTAGAGAAGTTGCACTGTATTCTGCGATTTGCAGCTTTTGGTGTTGGGAGAGATGCATAAAATAAAGGCAAAAGAATAGTTCCAGAGATGAGGAATTTTGGTTCCAAAGATAGTATAGAGATTGCTGACAGGAGTTTGATTCAAGTTTTTAAAAAAAATCAGGATATGAAGAAATATTCCACACATGAAAAGATTCTATGGTTCATGGGTGGATGATGACATGGAGAATGCATCTGTAATAATGGCTGACAGTTAACTGCCAATTCACCAACCAGTATGCTTCTCTCCCAAGCATTATTTTCCTTTAACCTTGGTATTTTTTTGAATTTTCCTAATGTGTACAAAAAGGAAAGCTTTGAAATAAAACACTTTTGCTCAGAAATATAAAATTGTTTTGCAAATGACTGTTTATACATTTAGTTATTTTATTCATCAGTCATGCAAAAATTGTTCATTGTACATTAGGCAGAGACAGTAAGTCTGCTCACAATTACTGTTCATCTCCTTAATTAATGCTATGAGAAGCCCAAAGTTGTAACTGCAAATGCATGCAATCACACAGTGCAAGAGGGAATAATCCAGGTTGACAATGGGTATGAATAAATGCCCTTGCTCTTTTATTCTTGCCTTGTTTCAAAAAATTTCCAATTGGTTGGACCCCAGAAAATTAGGCTATAGAAATGGCTACTTCATTCCCAATTATTCCAAGTTACTGCCTTGCTCTAATCATTATCTTTTGGATCTAATCAGGTTATACCGATCTTGCTACCTTATCCCACCACCAAATAATTCCTGTATTTGTCTGCTGTTTATTTATATGGTTCAGCGTGGTTATTCACTGAACTTGGCCATGTTAGATTTATTTGCCCCTTCCAATACATTGAACAAAGCTCAATTCAATAAATGAAGTTTGCTGGTAGGAATTACAACAGTTGGCAGTCACTTGTGTTTCCATTCAAGTGTATAAACATCACTGTCAAGAAACAGCCAACCTTCCAATCTGACCATTATCACATCTGCAGCAACACAACTTCAAATGCAGGGCAGAGGCTAGTACTCTGGAGAAGCATTCTGGCTTGCTGTAGTGCCACTTAGATATTTTCAGAAGAAATGTTGTCATTTACTGACTTTCTTATCTACCTCTAAATTGGAGATCTGCCTGGGAAATATGCTGTTAAATTGATAGAGCAAATTGTCATGACTGCTTTCTACTGGCAACTTAAAAATATTTCACTCTGTGGCATGATTAAGCCAGTCCAATTTACTACCTCACCATTAGAGAACCAGAAACCTCATGTCTATTAAGTGAATTGAACAATCACAACACATGGGATAGAAAGTGTGGGATTTTAAATCAGTTACTATTAATGGTAGGTTTGAATTTTTTCTAATTTGTATAGTTCAGCATACTTAAATCATGAATGAAATCCTTGGAATTACAACTGTAGGTTACAAAACAAGTTACTTGTCTTTACAACTATTCAGTTTATTTACAGGCTCAAAAGCATTGGTTATTGTAGCATGGACTAGATGGTCTTAATCAGGACTTTATGGTGGTTTGCTATTTCTCTTTTTAATCTGTTTGCTTTTCTAGAATGAAAGTTTTGAACTGGTTACAAACAGCAAACATACAACAAAATGTTTAATGATTCCTGAAAATGAGCTCTATAATTTTTAAAAGAATATTCTCAACTATTTCCCTTTGTGCAGTTACTAAATGCAACAGGACACATAATAAAAAGTATGCTGATCAATACAATGTTTCACATTTCAGAAAAGAAGTGACCCCATTAGTTACTTTGTCAAGTAACTGGGTGCAATTTAAAAAAATACAATTAAAAATCCTCCAAATTACACAGTAAATTGCTAAATACTAGCAAAAACAACTGTGGTGAATGATTTTTTAAAAAAATTGCACCAACACAGCTTTTGTTGCCCTATTAAGTACCCAGACATGGATAATAATTTAATTTTGAATAATGCAATATTCTGAAATTTGCATATCAACCAGAACTTAAGAGGCTGGTAGAAAGGGGTGATATGACACATTGAATTCAATTTGTTAATTCAAAAATCTGTACAGAATGTAGAAGAATGACAAACAATATAAAGTATTCACTTTTAAAGGGAGACATAGGTGCACAAATACTTTAAAGTGGTTAATAAGGTGCATGCAATACCAGACTTTAGGAAGACCCATAGCTGACATAAGTAAGGTTATTGTGAACCTTTATATTCTACTGTTTTGGTATCAACAGGAGTACTGTATCCAATTCTAGGCACCAGACTTTGAGAAAATTGTGACAACATTGGAAAAAATGCTGAAAATATATGCAATGGCCCCAGGGAAGAGGAACTTCAATTTACATATTAATAGGGCCTTTCTCTTTAGAGCAATTAAAAGGGGATTCAATACAAGTGTGTAAAAAAGAAATGGTGTTGAAATGAAACAAATTAGAAGTAACAATTTTCATTGACAGAAGGCTCTAAGTGAGCAAAGATTTAACTATGCACATGAAAATTTTGATTGAAGGCCAGGCTTTCCGTCCACATGTTAGAGATTAGGCTCCTTTCAAATTTGATGAGGTAAAAAGTCTTAATGTCTTCAGTTAACCTCAGCTTTGCAGACCAAATTTTGATCAGTAGTTTGCAGCTCTACATTTGGGATTTATGTGAAAGATGCTTCAAATTTCTGTGCAGCCTAGTTTAAATACTTATGGCTGAGTTACAAGCACAAGTGACAAGCAAAAGAGTGTATTCAGACTATTACTTAATCTGTAAAGGCAACTGCTTGGAGCCCTGTTACTTGAATTTTCATTTCAAGAAGAAAATGCATGTTAGACTAATCAATCACGTACTAAGGTGCATTAAAGAATTTCAAAATGTTCAGTGTACTGATTGACAAATTTAAAAAACTTTATTTAAAAAAGCCACCAATGCACCCTTGCAAATTAAAACCAATTCAAGTTTCTACCGTTTCAGAATGTTCTATTTGTTTTTATGCAAGTGTTCTTAGTGTGATGGAATGAGTTGTATTTTATATCATGCATAAAATCTCCAGAAACTTGGCATATCACACAGAAGAATGTATACCCAGACCTGACAAATCACATAATGCAAGACTTACAGTGGAAGATTACAGCATTCAATAAAGTTCATCTTTAGGGTCTAGAGAACACAATGTAAATTACTAGCATAAATTAAAATATTCCTAATAGGAAATCAGGCAGTTGCAGTACAAATTCTCAAAAAAATCTCAGCCAAATTTTATGGCTCTCACTTATCACAGATGCTCATAACAAATAGCTGAATTAAAAATCATTGCATATCTTATAAATCCAGAAAAACAAGGCACTTGAAGTAATCAAGGCATGCAAGTTTGAGAAACCAACATTAAATGAAGAACTAGTTAACTTGATTGTAACAAGAAAAAACAATTCAAGCTAAAACATCTTTCGCCAATGAAACTTGTCAAAAACTTAAATACACAGTTTGCACAATGGCTGTGAACTATGTTCCTTCTCGTCACAACTTGGTAATTAAATTGTAAATCACTGTAGAACAGCTAAAAAAACCAGTGAGACTGTGACTGGTTAGTTTGAAAAACTGAAAAAAATAACAGGTTTATTTTGCTTTTGATCTTAAATAAAAATCTGTTTAACAGACAAATTTAAGGAACAAAACCAAATGAGATCAAGAGCTGCATTTGTGTACAGACAAAGTGATTTATGCGGCTTAAACAAAGGTCAAATCACATTAACCTGGAGGCCAATCAAACGACAGTTTCGCCAAAGTATACTTCCAAAGTAACATTTAAATAGTTCAGTTAGTGCCAGGAAAGAAATTGGCTTTCACGTTGCTAGGTAAGTAGCTACACAGTTTGATTAATGAAATGGCTACATCACGTTTAAATTTAGCTGTAATACATTTTAGCTAAACTATTCCTACATACATTTCCAGATAGAAATTGAAAGCAGCTTGCAAAAAATATATACAGGTAAAATTGACCGGCTCCAAAGAATTAATAGCCTAATTTATCTGTAATTTTTTGGCTTATACTTAAGCACTCAAACTTGCAAAATTCAGAGCCTAGTAAAGCTGATGTGCTAATAAAATCTAACTTATTGCATCAAGCAAAAATATATTGAAATATTTATTCATAGAAAGGGAAAATTTCCTTGGCTACTTCACATACAAATTTTAGAAACCATATTGATTCATAGCTTTGAGCTGTATTCCAGCTACAGCCATTGTTGCGATATATTACCAAGAATTATATATCAGCATTAACAAATGCTAATACTAAGTGTTCTATCAGTCTTCTTCCGCAGCTTCTGCTTCTTCTACTGGTGAAGACGTTTCATTTACAGGGCTATTCCAAGAGGATCCAGATTGTTCTTTATCAGACGTCATTCGACAGCTTAAAAATATTAAAATTAAATAAAATTGAAAGGCTTGCATTTATATTTTGCTTTTATTAAATTAAAATTGAAGGCAAAGTCAACACAACTGAGTAAGAGAATTCTTTCAAAATTGGGGGAACATAGTGAATTGAAATTGTGCAGGTAATGAGAGTTAAGGCACTTAAATTCAATACTGCTGTTTCTCATGTATACTGCCCTTACATCTCTGGCTCTATCTTTTCATTGCTCTGCTTCAGGCTACATGTCAAAAACATAAACAAGACTTAAAATTAGTCCTAGTCTTACTTGCTAGCATTAAAAAGTGTTGCATTAAAGAAGAAGAACTGTGCTTATGACAAAAGTCAAATCGTAAGGCAACTTCAAACTAAGAAGAACACAGAAGTATCAGAGGGGAGAAGCATATTAAAGGAATAAAGAGGATTATGAGGAAAAAGACTGGCACCTGCATGAAGAGGAATCCCAAAGTCTTCTACAGGCGCAAAAAGGACTAAGGGTACAAATAAAGAGGGAAATTACATGTGGAGGTAAAGGGTGTGGCTGAGGTATTAAAATGAATACTTTGCATTTATCTTTACCAAGGAGATGGATGCAATGCAGGTAGTGGTAATAGGCAAGGAAACTCTGTCACTGAAAGGGGTCAAAATTGATGAGGAAGAAAGATATGTCAGATAAACTGTTGATGCTGGATCTTGACAAAGCACTGGGATTGGATGAAACACATCCGAGTGCATTGAAGAGTAAGTGGAAACTGCAGGGGCACTGGCTGTAATCCTCCAATCTTCCCCAGACTTGAGAGGTGGCAGGGGACTGGAGAGTTCTAATGACAGTTAGAGAGTCAGTTTAACTGTGGTGAGGAAAGTTAGAATCATCAGACCATACAGTACAGAAGAGGCCCTTTAGCCCACTGAATCTGCATTAACCAAAAGTACTCTAACTGTAAAGCACATGAACTGCAGCAAGAAAAGATGGCAGCTCATTACCACCTTCCCAAGGCCAACAAGGGATAAGCAATAAATGTTGGCAACATCCACATCCTACAAGTGAATTAAAAAAAACACTAGTGCAACTTTCTAGCACTTAGAGCATAAGATATAGGAGTGGAAGTAAGGCCATTCGGCTCATCGGGTCCACTCTACCATTTCATCATGGCTGATGGGCACTTCACCTCCATTTCCCTGCACTCTCCCCGTAGCCCTTAATTCTTTGCAAGATCAAGAATTTATCAATCTTCTGCCTTGAACGCATTTAATGTCCTGGCCTCCACTGCACTCGGTGGCAATGAATTCCACAGGCCCACCACTCTCTGGCTGAAGAAATGGCTCCTCATTTCCGTTTTAAATTTACCCCCTCTAATTCTAAGGCTGTGCCCATGGGTCCTATTCTCCTCGCCTAACGGAAACAACTTCCCAGCGTCCACCCTTTCTAAACCATGCATTACCTTGTAAGTTTCTATTAGATCTCCCCTCAACCTTCTAAACTCTAATGAATACAATCCCAGGATCCTCAGCCGTTCATCATACGTTAAACCTACCATTCCAGAGATCATCCGTGTGAATCTCCGCTGGACACCCTCCAGTGCAAGTATGTCCTTCCTGAGGTGTGGGGCCCAAAACTGGACACAATATTCTAAATGAGGCCTAACTAGAGCTTTATAAAGTCTCAGAAGCACATCGCTGCTTTTATATTCCAACCTTCTTGAGATAAATGACAGCATTACATTCGTTTTCTTAATCACAGACTCTACCTGCAAGTTAACCTTTAGAGAATCCTGGGCTAACACTCCCAGATCCCTTTGTACTTCGGATTTATGAAGTTTCTCACAGTTTAGAAAATAGTCCATGCCTATATTCCATTTTTCCAAAGTGCAAGACCTCGCGTTTGTTCACTTTGGATTTCATCAAACATTTCCTGGCCCACCCTCCTATACTGTTTAAGTCTTTCTGCAGCCTCCCCACCTCCTCAGTACTACCTGCCTGTCCACCTATCTTCATACCATCGGCAAACTTCGCCAGAATGCCCCCACGCCCTTCATACAGATCATTAATATATAAAGTGAACAGCTGCAGCCCCGACACCGAACCCTGCAGGACACCACCTGACACCAGTTGCCATTCCGAAAAAGAGCCTTTTATCTCAACTCTCTGCCACTTAGGCCATAGATTTCCTCATTGGGTGGGTTGTTGACAATCTGTGTCATTTGCAAACTTATCAATCTCCCACATTTTCTTCAGCATATATATCACAAACAATAAAGGTACCCAGCAATGATGCTTGCGGTATGCCACTGGAGACCGGTCTCCAGCCACAGAAACGGCATTCTACTACCATTGTGCTCTCGTCTTCTACTGCATTTTGGAATGAACTTGCCAGTTTCCCCTGGATCCCAAGTGCTTTTATCTTATTTATCAATTTCCTATGTGGGACTGCGTCAAAGGCTTTGCTGAAATCTGTATAAACTGTCAAAGACCTTCTCTCCATTATAAAGGTCAGAAGTGGAGATGTTTGCCAATGATCACACAATATTCAAACCTCAGATACTGTAGCAATCATTGTGCAAATGCAGTAAGATCAGGACAGTGTTCAAGCTTGGGTTGAAAGGTAGCAAGTACCATTTGCGCTACACAATGCCACACAAGAGTTATCTCCAAGAGGTAATCTAATTATGATCACGTAACACTCAAAGACATTACAACTGCTAAAACCCCCTAACATCTTGAGTGTTACTATTGACTAGACACTGTATTGGACTTGACCCACATAAATTGCAGCTACAAGAGGAGGTCAAAGGCTAGGAATCGGAGTGAGTAATTGACTTTTCAACTCCCTAGAGTCTGTTGCCTGGATGAATGCAGCTCCAAGATTAGAAAATTGACACAATCACAAAGAAGCCCACTTGATTACTGTCATATCCACAAACATTAATTCCCTCTGCCACCAATTAACTGTAGTAGCAGTGGGTATTGTACACAAGAAATATTGCCCTTAGCACTTTCCAAACCTATGACCATCTAGAAGGACAGGGCAGCAAATACAGGGGAACATCACCTGTTGGCTCCTCTCCAAGCCACTCACTGTTCTGATTTGGAAATATATTGTTCTTTTAACGCTGACAGATGACAATGCTTCAGCTCCTTCTCTAACAGTTTTACGCGTATATCTAGAGCAAGTGCACCACAGAAGTTCAAAGCGGCAGATCAATTGGGCTTCTGTTAATGATACAGTATTTTGGACTGTAACATGAATTTCAGCCCCTCAAAAGTAGTATCCATGTAATAGTTGATACCATAAAATTAACTTATAAAAACACTCAAAAATTCGGCTTTTACACAAGTAGATATGATAAACATAGGAAGACTCTAAATAAAGGGAGGAGTGAAGAACGCAGGCATGAATAAGGACTGGCTAGATTAGGAAAGGGTACAAAACGCACCAAGAAAAAGACAAAATCACAAATATGGATCATAATTAAAAAAATGTAAGAGAGGGGGAGGGGCAAAGGAAGTGACGTGCTTTAAAATCAGATAAACAGACCATAATGTATGAAAAATGAAGTCAAAAATTAAGTGAGAAACATGCATTGTCATGTGCAAAAAATTAAAAATTACTGAAAGAACAAAAAAATCTTACAAGTATTTGATCAACAGTAAACCATTTAGCATCTCAAGGCTTTCTGCTATTCAGATACATGTACAAAACAAAAATCAAAACACAAAGTAACTGACGCTGGACAAATCTCCAGTTTCTAGAATATATAAAAAAAAAATGAAGAAACTGGAGATGATTTATAATCTTTAAAAATTGAGCATTCTTTTCCATGGCTTCGTCTATATGGCTTCAATAATACCTGTTGTCCCCTATTACAGCTTGGTCAGCTTCTACTGCAGAGGATTCAACTTCGCCACTAGATTCACTCTCCTGCCCAGAGGGTCTGCGTGTTTTCTCTTGTTCCAAGGACATTTCCCTACAAGATAGTCAAGAATACAAAGCAATATTTTATTATTCAAGAAAGAGGAGAAAAACAAGCATATATAACCAGGTTTGAAATGTTCTGCCATTACTAATTGCAACCTTCAAACTCATAATAAAAGCTGACATATTGGTCTTTAAAATGCTACCACAGCAGTTTTCTCTGATTATGAGAAGGCTGACAAGGGCAGGTGAGATTTATAGTTGAACAACCTACTTAACATTCAACAACTAAATCAGAAAAGCTGCAGTGAGGCAGGATAGGGGAATCGATAAGTCTTAAACATCACACACATTTGAGTTTGAAATAAAGCTCCTAATACGCAATGCCACAAAAACATTTGCTGGTCAACTGGAGTATAAAATTCTACAATTCCTAACAGGCCAGCGTAACTTACATTTCACAAAATGAACAATCTGATACTTCAGCACATAAATCTATACTGTGATGTCGAAGGCAATACTCATGAAGGAACTCTGGGATACTGGAAAACTATGTCCACACATCACTTATTGCTCACTTTGTTAGTGTCTGTATTGCAGCATTTAAAAGTATTACAAGTTCCATTGTGAAAAGTTTTTAAAAAAATTTTAAGTATTTTGGGAAGTCTTTTTTGTTTAATTTTTTCTGCCAACAGGCCAAGTGAATCATGTTCCAAAATGACCACCCAAGCTTCCTCACAGACATTTGATGAAAAATATCAGGAACCATAAAGCTACTTTACATTAAGTTTCCTTCCAGTCTTGCTGGGCAGACTCCTGACCATTGATAACTTGATCATGCATTAAATATCATGTCTCTACTACAATTCTGAAACTGCACAGACATCCAAGGACAAAATTTGCATATTTAGCTGAATAGCTAATAGGAACCATGAATTTTAGGTAAAAATAACTGAATTGTTAAATCAGTCGCCAAGGAGATAAAAGTATTTAGGGTATTGACCTTACATGTCAAAATCATTTTCACAAGTAGATTTCATTAAATACCTTATTCTACTTTCTAAAACTTCTATATGAAGACATTTTTCTTCCAGTAATTTCTTCAAAGCCTCAACTTCCTTTTGTTTTTCAGCAAGTTCCTTTTGTAGTCTGTAATTAGTTTCTTCTAATGTTTCACAGAAAGCCTGTGGTGGTAAACCATTAATAAATTTAACACACTGGTCTTTCATTGAGCTAAACTGTTCCATAGTACAACCATAAGACTATGCCTTAAAAATTTATAAATTGCGATGCAAAGGTATTTCAATTTCCATTGCACAATAAGACAATATCATACAAATAAAGACAGAACATGCTGGAAATACACAACTGGTCAACCAGCTTTTGAAGGGATTATACACAAATTTGCAGGTACAGCATTTGGGTACTTCATTTTACCACTAATGCTTCAACAATGTGACAATATTATGGCTTGAAGAGCTGTATTTTGTCTTGTTCCTTTTTTTAAATAAAATGAAGAAAGGCTGAGACAGAGGCGCTGAGCAGTCTGCTCAAAAAAAGAAAAAGTTGGAATAGAAGCAGCCTAAATGGGTAGGATCAAGCTCCCAAAGAGCCAGGATTTCGAGTTTTGGCATTCTACAGTTGCAGAAGTCCTAAACCTGGATGTGGAAGCTCTTATTCCGCTCTCTGTTACAGCTAAAAGCTAGGGTTCTCTTCCTGCTGCTAGAAATGCATGTGACTCTAATCTATTTTATGACTTACCTTTGCTAAAGGTGCATTTATGGGATATCACTACATTGGAACAGTTAATTAATATACGTCTTATTTTGTTAAGCATTTCAATACGGTTACAGTTATGCGAATTCTCTTTTAATTTTGTCTGTATTTTAGTGTATGAATGAAGCATGTTTCATTTCAAGCCTAGTAGTTTGACCAATCAAATAGCATTCGGACCACAACGCTTTAGACTTATCTTTAAAAATAAGAAAACTTTAGGGTCTAGATATCTTAATATATTTGGAGGGGGTTTGATCTTGTCCATAAGAAATAAGTAATAATTATAATGGTAGATTAAATTAATCTAAACTAGTTAAATACAGTAGGAATACAGGATACTTACTGTCTATTCATACTGTTGCTCATTGGATGCAAGAGTTACTAGCTCAGCTAGTATTTATTGCTCACTTCTAGTTGTGCTTGGAAAAGGTGATCATGATCAGCCTTATTGAAATGCTGTAATCCATTTGGTATAGGTACTCACACAATATTGGTTAGGAAAGGGGGGAGTTCCAGGATTTGACTCTGAGACAGAGGAAAAGGAGATACATTTCCAAGTCAGGATAGTAAGAGGCTTGGAAATGGTAATGCTCTCATGTATCTGCTGCCCTTGTCTTTCTAGATGGTAGTCAGTCATTGTGAGATTTGAAGGTGGTGTGAATTTCTACAGTACCTTTTCTTAATAGTAACACTGCTGCTACACAGCCTTTGTTGGTGGGACTGAATTTTTTTGTGGATATGGTGCAAATCAAGCAGGTTGCTTTGTCCTGAATAGTGTCAAGCTTTGTGTTACTGGGGCTAGTACAAGTGGAAAGTATTCCATCGCATACCTAGCTTGCGTCTTCCAGGTTGAGGAAAATCTTGGGGATTGAGGAGTCAAGTTAATCACTCGAAGATTCCTAGTCTCTGACCTGCGTTTGTAGTCACGGTATTTATGAAGTTAGTCCAGTTCAGTTTTTGGCCAACAGTAATCCCTAAAATGTTAATAGTGGGAGGTTCAATGATGGTGACATTATTGAATATCAAGGAGCAATGATTAGATTTGTTTTTAATGGAAAATGGTTATCACCTGGCATTTGAACAGAGTGAACATGACCTAGCATTTGTCATCCCAAGCCTGGATATTGCCCAGCTCCTGCTGCATTTGGGCAAAGATTGCTTTAGTGTGAAAATAATCATAATATTGTTGTGGTTTTGCAATTAGATACTGCATATCATTTCTTATTCCAGTGCTGTACAAAATCTCTGGTAACTGCAAGAGTTTGTTTTGAGTTAAATCTATAGATCATTCATCACTCGATAGGAATTATCCAGTCTTAAAACAACACTACCCTGTAAAGGCAGAACCAAAACGTGTGCAGTATACATAGCGGCTGAGAGAAACACTGTACGCTATGTAACCTATTCTATTCCCATCCTTTGGTACAGAGAGGTTTACTGAAACAAAATTGGAAGTGAAGGGGAACTCCCTGCATTAGAGTCCTAACACCAAACACAATGCATTTCAATTAAATTCAGAATGAACAGTCATGCATCCTCCTTGCAAGTAAATGTGCCAGAATTTATACATTTAACTGAACAGATCTTATAACCTGTAGTAACCAACAATTTTAAATAAAAGTGGCATGAATGAATTGTTAAAAATCTAGCACCAAATTGGATAACCGTGCTTAAGACATAGATCTTACAAGATAAAAAAAAATTCCACAAATAAATCTTATTTAATGCCTGCCTCTTACTTACTAAAGTTTAAGTGAAGACATTTTTCTTCCATAATCCATGCTGAAAAGGCAAACTTTCCATCTTAAAAGGTTCTGAAGGAGGAAGGGTCACTGGACCCAAAACAGTATTTCTGATTGCTCTCCACTGATATAGCTCCAGTAATTTCTATTTTGGTTTCAGATTTCCTGCATCTGCATTTCTTTGTGTTTTTTTTAAGATATTCCATCTTAAAAGGCAGGCCTTATTAATAAACTGGGAGACAGAGTTTAAAAACTGCAGCCTCCCATAAGACTAAGATAAAGGGCGTTTTCTTCTGAGGTTCAAAAGTTTTTCAAACTGGTTTCTACGGTACTGGTGGAGGCACAGTAATTGATGACAAAAGCAAAGGTAGATTAATTCTTGACCAACAAGAAAGTCAAAAAGGGTATCATGCAGAGGCAGGAGTATGGAGTTTTGATCACAGTCTCATCTACCAGATCTCATCAAATGACAGTGCAGAAGTGACGGTTCAAGTAGCCTACTCCTCTTAATTTTCTGAACCTCTATCAGGTCACCCCTCAACCTCCTGTGTTCCGGGGGAAAAGCCCAAGCCTCCAGCCTCTCAGTAACATTCTTGTAAATCTTTCTAGTTTAATAATATTCGTCTTATAGCAGGCGATCAGAATTGTACAGTGTGGCCTTACCAATGTTTTTGTACAGCCTTAACATGATTTACCAACTCCTACACATAATGCACTGACCAATGAAGGAAAGCGTGTTAAACATTGCTTCCATCACCTTGTGCACCTGTTAAGTTACTTTCAAGGAACTATGTACTTGCATCCTAAGGTCTCTTTGTTCAACACTCCCTACAGCCTTACATTAACCAACTGTGTAAGTTATGGCTTGGTTTGTCTTACCAAAATGCAAGACCTCTCACTTATCTGAATTAAATTCCATTTGTCATTCCTCAGCCCACTGGACCAGTTGATCCTGATCACGATGTACTGTTAGATAACCTTCACTGTCCATTATACCACCAATTTTGGTGTCACATTGCAGTATTCACTGGTATGAGGGAATTTGGATATCGTGGTATGAGTGACAAAGTTGGTAATTAGGAACAGCAAGCTATTAGGAAAGTACATGAAATGTTAGAGTACATTGCAATGGGAACAGAATATAAAAATTAGAAGGACCACACGAGGACTACTGTCAACTTGTTGAAAAACAAATGCAAATGCTTTTCTCAAGAAGAACTGTCAAATGGGTTGAACATGTAACTCTTGAAGTTTAGAAGAATGATATTTAATCTTGGGAAAAGATAAGATCCTGAATAGAATCAAGTGTTTGCCTGGAGGATGTTCCCTCCTATGGGGTCAACAAATATATGAATTGAGAGGAGTAGGCTATTTGAACCCTCACCTCTGCACTGTCATTCAATGAGATCATGGTAGATGAGACTGTGATCAAAATTCCATACTCCTGCCTATGCATAATTCAGGCTGACCTTTCAATACACTGTACTGTGGAAGGAGTGCAAAAACAGTGTTTACATAGTGAAATGTTCCAAGCAACTTTACATAAATACTATTAAACAAAGCCTGCCAGTATCACATGGGAATCATTAGAACAAGATGTAAGGTAGAATTTAAGGAGCATCTTACTGGAAAAGCAATTAAAGGAAAGAATGTCAGAGTTTAGAATCTAAGCAAATGAGGGCACAGCTGCTCATGGTGAAACAAAGAAAGAAAATTAATTTTTTTCCCCCCCAACTCGCGACGTGGACATCACTGGTTCATTCATAGTTGTTCTTGAGCCAGTGGTGAGCTGCCTTCTTGAACCACTGCAGTCCATTTAGTGTGGGCAGACCCACAATGGTATTAGAGAATTAGTTCCAGGATTTTAAATGAGCAACCCTAAAGGAGCAATGATATATTTCCCAGTCAGGATGCTGAGTGGCTTGGAGAGGAACACACAGGGAGTTATCTTGCCTTGTATCTGCCACCCAGGTCTTTTTAGATGATTGCAGTTGTGGGTTTGGAAGATTGAGAAGTTTTGGTAAATTTCTGCTGTGCATCTCATTGATGGTACACACTGCTGCTCTTGTGTAGTAGTGGAGGGAGCAAATGTGTACATGGTGCCAATCAGACAGCTTCATCCTGTTTGTCCAATGTAGTGCAACTAGTCAATTAATCCAAATACATTGGACAAACGGGCAGAAAGCTAGCCACCAGGATGCATGAACATCAACTAGCCACAAAAAGACATGATCCACTATCACTAGTATCCTTACATACAGATGAGGAAGGACACCACTTTGATTGGGACAACACATCCGTCCTAGGACAAGCCAAACAGAGACACGCACGAGAATTCCTAGAAGCATGGCATTCCAACCGGAACTCCATCAACAAACACATTGATTTGGAGCCCATCTACCATCCTCTGAGAAAAAGAACAGGAAATGACATCAATGCAGGAAATGACATCACCAACCCAAGGAAACCCAAACAGATGAATAGAAAGCAGGACATAACACCAGTGCTTCACCGGAGGCTCACTGATGATGTTACCTAGAATGGTGACGAAATGTCTGAAAACGAACCTTCCAGCTCAGCGAGCAAACTCACATCCAGAACCTCAACCTGGAGCTACAAATCTTCTCAAAACTCACTAATCGTGTTACATATTACAGGATTCACAGTTTTGATCTGTTCATACAGCCAAGTTACTTTTACAGCTATAAGAGTTGTTCCCTGTTCAATAGTAATCCTAGAGTGTCAAATTCAGGATTCACATCGAATATCAAGGAGTGATGGTTAAATTTATTTTTGTTGGGAGATGGTTATTGCCTGGCAATTGTGGGGCACAAATTATACTTTCTAATTATTTGCTTAAGCCTGGGGATAGTCCTCGTCTTTTGGCATTTGGACATGAACTGCTTCAGTGTCTGAGGAGTCACAAATGGTGCTGAACATTGTGGAATTATCAGTGAACATCCCCACCTTCAACATCATGATCTACACCTAACAGCCACAGCTATCTATTTATGTGCCAGTTAAGAATCTAACCAGCAGATGCTTCTCCACAGTTCCCACGGACTCTAGTTTGGCCAAGGTCCTTGATATCACACAATCAAATGCGACATCGATGTCACAGGCTGTGTGACTCTCAGCACACGTCTGGAATTCAGTTCTTCTCTGTTTAAACCAAGGTTGTAATGAGGTCAGTATGTACATGCCATCAGAATGAGAGAAAAGCAGAAACAGAAGGTTGAGGGGCTGAAGGAGGTTAGGCATAGGGAGAGACTAAACCTTGCAGAATTTGGAAACAAGGACTCAAGTATTAAATCTATGATATCTCCAGATTGCAAAACATTGTAGGTCGATGAGAATGCCATGCCTCCAGTACAATAATAAATAGGCTTCAAAGTAGTTCATTGGCTGAGTGTTTTGGGATGTCCAGATGCCATGAAAAGGAACATTTAGATGGGTGTCTTCATTTCGCCCATCCATTTGAAGGAATGCATTCTTCCTAGTGCCTTTTACTAAGACAGAACCAAAACTCATGAACAGATTTTTTGAATTCCAGTGTAGGACTGGTTGGCCAAGTTATAAATGGAATTTTAAGTCTTCCTGATGCAGCAAAGACATAGAAGCCATTGTTCACACACTTCTTCCTCAACACAATGACCATGGGGGCGGGGGGGGGGGGGGGGGGGGGGAGAAATACAGGAAAGATTGCGTCACTTTCTCTCCTGAGTTAATGGATGTATCAGGAAATTGCTAATTGCAAAAATTCCAATTTTCATGCCATAGGTCAGCATTCTGGCAATTTTATACGTATGATATGCATTATATATGGGGTTGTCTAAGTAACAGAAGATTACTGTCTTGAAGAGCACAAATTTCTTCTATATGCTTTGTTTGAAAAGACTTCCCAAACCTTGCTCGGTGAGGCACCCAATAAGTATCAGAGAATACCTTAGGGAAAATGAACTGATGCTGAAGTTTTCAGGGCATCATACCTATCAGAACAAATGAAAAAATACGGCACTACTTAATTGCCACATTATGAAATTCCCATGTTTGCTCAGAATATAGGTTTTATCAGTCTGGGCTATGCTACAACAACAAAAAAAAGGGTGTGGAACAAAGTTATGGGCAGGATGTAGATAATTCTGTTATTTCCTATCATATTAGCAATCACGCTGAAACCAATTAAGAATTCTTCAAATTACTGGTCAAATTAGTTTTACTTCCTTTCACAAAGCAGTTAGGAATTGCGACTAAGTTTGATTTTGTAAAACTTTATAACAAAGATGATCAATAACCCGCCCAGATTTATATACAAAAATGTGATCAATACCAATGCCATCAGAATCGCAAAGTCAAAAGATTAAAAAAAAACAAACAGCCAGCTTTGACTACAAGAGCTAGGTCTTAAAACATTTAACAACAATGCATGGAATGTTGTTTTTGCTGGTTGGAGGTCTGTGACCAACGGTGTGCCACAGCAATTGGTGCTGGGCCCATTGCTTTTCATCACTTATATAAATGATTTGCATGTGAGTATAGGAGGTATAATTAATAGTTGCAGATAACACCAAAATTGATGATGTTGTAGTGGACAGCGAAGAAAGTTACCTCAGAGTAACAAGATCTTGATCAGATGGGCCGCGGAGTGGCAGATTGAGTTTAATTTAGATAAACACGAGGTGTTGCATTTTGGTAAGGCTAATCATGGCAGGACTTATACACTTAATGGTAGAGCCCTGGTTAGTCTTGCCAAAGTAAGAGAACAAGGGGTGCAAGTGCATAGTTCTTCAAAAGTGGAGTCACAAGGAGACAGAATGGTGGTGGTGGTGTTTGGCACGCTTGCCTTTGGTCGCCAATGCACTGAGTGTAGGAGCTGGAATGTCATGTTGTGGCTGTACAGGACACTGGTGAGGCCACTTTTGGAATACTGTGTTCAATTCTGGTCTCGCTGCTTTAGGACAGATGCTGTTAAACCTGAAAGAGTTCAGAAAAGATAGACAAAGATGTTGCCAGGAATGGAGAGTTTGAACTGTAGGGAGAGTATAATTAGGCTAAGTCTATTTTCTGCTAGAACATTGGAGGCTGAGGGGTGACCTTATAGAGGTTTATAAAATCACGAAGGGCATAGGTGGTGTTAACAGCCGAGGTCTTTTTCCCAGGGTAGGAGGTCCAAAACTAGAGGGCATATGTTTAAGGTGAGAGGTAAAAGATTTAAAAGGGAGCCGAGTGGCAACTTTTTCAGACAGAGGGTAGTGTGTATGGAATGATCTGCCGGAGGAAGTGGAGGAGGCGGGTACAATTACAACATTCAATAGGCATCTGAATGGGTACATGAATAAGCAGAGTTTAGAGGGATATGCGCCAAATGTTGGCAAATGGGACTAGATTAATTTTGAATATCCGGTCGGCGTGGATGAGTTGGACTGAAGGGTCACTGTTTCCACGCTATATATCTCTGACTTTATACTTACAAAAGCAAAATAAAAAATTCTCTCTCCAAACTATAATTGCAATTTTTATTCAGCTTTACAACATCTACAAAATATCATGGGTGTAACTGTAAAACATTGAATACTAGTACAGTCTCAGTAACAGTCCTAGCAACAGCGCAAATATTATTTTGACATTATAATTTGGCACAGTTTGACAATATAAAGGTCATCTTGTGTAGAGAAATTCGACATCAAATTGTACGTAACTCTACTGTATTAAATTCGACCATGCCCAGCATTCCTGCTTTCTTCTGCAAATGTTTCAATCTGTGTGAAAACAATAATGCTACTGTACACAGAAACCACTTGTTCTTTTGCTGTGTTCCACTTACTCCTTAGAAAATTAAGCAAAAAAATAACTTACCCTACTCTCTTCTAGGCTGTCAAAGGGGCCCGGTGGATCATCCAGACATAAAAACTCCCTCACTGAAGTGCTGAAACAATGAAATTATTTTAGTAGAGAAGGTTGATCTGCAACAAAATCAATTCCCAACAAGGTCCATAAATATTAAATACACAATGACCATGTGCATGAGCAGAAGTGGTTTAAAAAAAAAACCATGGTAGTCAATATTTTATTTTAAGAGGAATGGTAACCTCAAATGAATACTGTCGGCTCAAGTTCTCTCATGATCTTATCTTAAATATTGTTTTGTTACCAATTACTATTCATTTATATTTTTCTCCACTCTGCCTTTCAAATGCCCCATTTCTACCTCATACATCCTCTATTTCAATTAAACTAACAGTCTCTACATTGATGCTTTCCTCAGCAACAATTCTCATTCCCAAGTTCATTTATTTCCCTGGTTTATGCCCATCCATCAAGAACACAAGAAATACACAATCTAAAACTTAAACTTGCTTAGAATAACACACAGGCAAAGTTAAGTAATCTCAGATAAGTATATCTACTTAAAATGGTATTAATAGCTTAGTGCAAGCTAATTTACTATTTGAAATCTTTCACATCCATAACGTCATCAATATATCTGCACTCTAGTCATTTCCTTGGAGGGCAAGCATAATGGTATTTTCTTATGATGGTTGGTGTTTGGGCCATGATCCACATAAAGACTGGAATATAGCAACAAAAGGACAATCTAAGAAAACCATCTCACTTGTTTCTACCTGGTTTGCACTCTGATCTGGGGAATGAATGCAAATGAGAAAAGCAATAAAGGGTATTTTGAAGATTATGCTGGGGGCAAGGGATGGGAGACTTCTCCAGTGTTTCTAGGGCAAAAATTTATTTTTCTGTCAGCACTGGTATCATGTTAATAGTTGCTGCAGCACGAGCCTGCTTGAGGAACAAGTAGGGATATCACAGGGAATAAACATCCAAAGCAGAAGCACACAAAAATTGCATGGTACTCCGATATGCAAAACTATTGGGAGACAACTTCCTTTTGAACCTAATCTTTATAATTAATAATGGAGCCCCAGTGTTTCTTTTCTAAAGACTAAAAATGAATGGATCATTAACCGTAGGTGAGATTTTTGTTCAATTCAGCATTCACTGTGATCTTGAAGTTTTGAACACATCTGCATTAAAGAGGTTTCTTTGTCCAACAGATTCTCTTGGAGAGCAAGGCTTTTGATTTCAGCCTCATAAGGTTAATTCTGATGCTTGAGGGCTAATAACAGGACTTTAGTTCCTTTGTCTTATAGAGGTAGTTGGAATATGCCAATTTGTTTTCTGTGCTTTCAAGCTCAGTCCTGTATCTATATTTATCCAACCTTCCTTCCCAGGCACTCAACTATCCAAACGTGCATGCTTGGGCTGGAGAAAACTCTAGCTCCCTCTTGGCTGTCTGATGGATTTTTCTTGCAGCCTCTGGCCGCCATTTATGAAGAGCAACAATTTCTACATGAATAAATATTAACACGCATCTCTTTGAGCTTAAGGATCTCTACCACTCTGGAAAATTCATTCCTTACTTGAATTTGTTGTACTCCTTGGTGAGTCTTTGCTGAGGATTGAAAGTTTTCTCTAGATAGGATATGCTCATATTGATTTCTTCTGGGCATAATATCAAAAATCTGTAGAAGTTTCTAAAGCTTCACTTGCTGTTGTTAATGATAAAATAAGTGCAAGGTTTCTTTCTTGCTTTCGAGCAGAGAGGAAAGAATTTCACCTGACTGCAGTTACTGCATCTTCTGGGTAGGTTCTTTCCAGTAACTGAATAACATTTTTACATGCTTCACAAAAAGACTGATACCCTTTGAAAGAAACAGAACAATGTCCCTTAAATCCATGGAAATTTTGAATCTGAGTAAATGAATGACTCGCATGCCAGTTTCCGCCACTAACAATGTTCTCAAGGTGCAAACAATATCTGAATGCTGTGGTGGCTGGCTGGCCATCACCCTCTTTTTACTGCTTTATCCAGTTTGTTAAGAAAAACTGAGATTCTGTTCTGGCAATACTCATACTGAAGGACTTCAGTGTATGCTAACCAAAGGATTTCTGGCTAGGTGGATCAGCCATGTTAAATTGCCCATAGTGTTCAGGGGTGTCTGGGTTAGAGGGAGATGGGTCTGGGTGGGATGCTTCAAGGGACAGTGTGGACTTGTTGGGCATGAGGGCCTGTTTCCACACTGTAGAGAATCTAACCTTAAAATAAGAAGTAATCTTAAAGCTATGCAAACTTCTCTGCTTCACAAACAAGCACGAGTATTAAAAATTACTTACAAGGTCTTCATAATCTTATCTTTATTGTAGTGAAGAGCAGTGAGCACTTGGCATCTTACTCCCGTTCATGTACTTAGCAGGCTCCCAAAATTTAAATGGAATATTGACAGAGGATTCCTGACTATAACCATTCTCCATCACTCAGAAGGATTGACGCATATACTTCAGCATCCAATTTAAAGCTAGTTTCTCTGTCATTTTCTTTCACTGCTGCGGGCTTGTCCTATCAATAAAGTTGAATTATTTTTTGGCATGACGCAGGCCACAGGAAATGTTCACCCTGACACTCCACATCCCCTACTGCTGGGACGCCTGCAGACTGCAGTGGTTGGTGTTTAATTTTTGGTGCTACTGCTAAAACCTTAGCTGGTGTCTCCCTTTGCACTTGCAACTCTCCATAAAACTGACTGAGTTGGATTCCTTCCAGTAGGAATCTTTTGTGACTTAAATTGTATCCTATTTCTTCACGCAACTGGCGTCAGCACATTTTCAGAATGCTTGTTTCTTCCAAATTCAAAGTAGTTTTGTTTCTGTAATGCTCTACTTACTGTGGCAAATTGATTTCTCCTTGTAGCTCTGCATGGGACTTCTATAATTTCAGTTTCTGCACAGGATTTCCTATTCTACTGACATCAGTGTGCGTTAAAGTCTACTTCTTCTAAGCTTCATTTTAAGTATTTTCACGATGCCTCTGTTTGGACTGCTGGCCTGGTGTTGTAGTTTATTGTCATAAGTCTTCACTTCAGGCTCATACTACCTCCCATTAGTTCCATGGGTCTGGTTTCTGTTGGTATCAGGTACTAATGGGAGATCGACAGTACCGAGGGAACAGTAAAAGCGTTTACTGAAATGTAACCCTATAAACAGGATTGTTAGAGAGGCCAACTTACTCAGATTTCCACAGACCCAGGGTCTGATTCCATGTGATCAAGAGTGTCTACAGCATAACTTCTACTGTGTACTGAGCGCATGCAAAAGGTTCAATTCCCTTTACTCGAAAGACAGAACTGAAAGAAAGGGTCTCAATTTTGTTACAAATAAAAATGCTAGCACTCAACAAAATGTGGCTAAACTAAAAATCAAACAAGCCTGTCACTGTTAAAATGTGAAACAAATACTTTGTGATACGAACAGCACTGAATGAATTTAGAACATGCCTACATTTATTCTATGCTCCAATATGAAAAGCAGAACTAACTAGTGTTTAATCACTGCTGTTTTCAAGGGGCTAACTATTCATCTTAGTTAGTACCTCGACTTAAGGGCAACAGTGCTTCCTCCAAAACCCAGATTAGTCTGTAGAAAATTCTTGAAACATACTTATAAAAGAATGGCTCTAAAGGAAACCAATTTAGTTCTTCAATAAAAAGGAGCTTGCAACCATTAGAGATTAAATTCTTTCACTTTGTCTGACTACTCAGTGAACTTTTAACAAGGCCAAAACTGAACATATCAATCATAATGAATTAAAAACAAATGTACCAGAGTTGAAAATTTCTTCTGTTAATAAATGTAGTCTTAAATGAGCCTTATATTCACACTTGAATTCATGCAGTATTATTGTTCAAGCAGCTTATGTTAATATTAAGAGTGCAGTAGGAAAGAAAATGCCAAAATCAAAAAATCATGTTTGATTATTCAGTTTGACAGATAGGGTGGAATAAAAGATACGAGTTTCAACTCAGTAGGAGCAGAAATAGATTGGATTCCTCTGCTTGAAACTGAGCTCGGAGAATATTTTTATGGTTTGGATTTCTTGTTAATTCATTTGTGGGATGTGGGCGTCGCTAGATGAGGAGCATTTATTGCCTGTTCCTAGTTGCCCTTGAGAAGGTGGTGGTGAGCTGTTTTCTTGAACCGCTGCAGTACACCTTGCTGTGGGTTGACCCACAATGCAATTAGGAAGGGAATTCAAGGATTTTGGCCCAGTAAGACTGAAGGGACAGCAATATATTTTCAAATCAGGATGGTGAGCGGCTTGGACGGGAACTTGCAGGTGATGGTGTTCCTGTGTATTTGCTGTCCTTGTCCTTTTAAAAGGAAGTTTCATGGATTTGGAAGGTGCTGTCTGAGGATCTTTAGTGAATTCCTGAAGCACATCTTGTCAATAGTACACACTGCTGCTATTAAGCTTTGCTGGTGGAGGGAGTGGATGCTTGTGAATGTCATCCCAATTAAGCAGGGCTGCTTTGTCCTGGATGGTATCAAGCTTCTTGAGTTTTGTTGGAGCTGCACTCATCCAGGCAAATTGTGAGTATTCTATCATATTCCTGACTTGTACCTTTTTTTTTGGGGGGGGGGGGGGGGGGTCAGTTGTTCAGTTACTTGCCGCAGTATTCCCAGCCTCTGACTTGCTCTTATACCCACTATGTTTGTGGTGAGTGGTGATGGTGTTGAATTCATTAATGATAACACCGTTGAATATAGAGGGGTTGCAGTTAGCTTGATTCTTGTTGGTGATGGTCATTGTCTGGCATGTGACTTGAATGTTACTTGCCACTTTTCAGCCCAAGCCTGGATATTGTCCAGATCTTGGTGAATTTGAACACGGTTGCTTCATCATCTGAGGAGTCACAAATTGATTGCACAATGTTCACCACATCGGTGAACATCTCCATATCTGACCTTATGAAGAAGGGAAGGTCATTGATGAAGCAGCTGAAGATGGTTGGGTCTAGGATACACCCTCGAGGAGCTTGTGCAGAGATGCTCTGAAGCTAAGATGACTGACCTCCAACAGCCTTGACCATCTTCGTATGTGCCAGGTATGACTCCAGCCAGTGGAGAGTTTGCGCCAATAATAATTGATTCCAGTTCTGTCAGGGTTCCTTGATGTCACACGTAGTAGAATGCAGCCCTGTCAAGGGCAGTCACTCTCTCCCCTCAAATCAGCTCTTTTGTCTGTGTTTGAGCCAAAGCTATAATGAGGTCAGGAGTTGAGTGACCCTGGTGGAAACCAACCTAGGCATCACTGAGCAGATTGTTGCTGAGCAGGTACTGCTTTATAGCACTTTTGATCATTTTATTGATGATCAAGAGTAGACTGATGGTGCAGTATTTGGCTGGGTCGGATTTGTCCTGTTTTTTATGTACAGGATATAACTGGGCAATTTTCAACATTGCTAGGCAGATACCACTGCTGTAACTGTATTGGAGCAGCTTGGCTAGAGAAGCAGCAAGTTCTGCACCACAAGTCTTCAGCACAATTGCTGGAACGTTGTCAGGGTCCACAGCCTTGTGCAGAATGCAGTGCCTCCAACTATTTATTGATGTCACTGGCCCTCTGCAATGAATTCAAGGTAGATCAGAGATCAGGTTGTAAAGAAGGCTGGTAAGTGTCTTTTGTTCCTCATTATCTCCTGAGTTTGATCAGTTGAAGGAACCAGAGAACTAGTTTGTGATTTCTCTTCTGTTTGTTTTTGAATGTCCATTCATGATATAAACTGCAGAAACAATGAGTTTGGCCATGATGGTCCAGATAATGTGGTGTAGTGCAAGCTAGTCTTTCTCTACCTGTCACGTGTGCATTGATGTATTTGCATTCCTCAGTGTCTCTGGGCTATAGCTTTGAAGAGACAGGATTAGTTAGATGTTGTAGAACTACCTGCTAAAGCTGGTCTCTCTGCTCTTTCGTTTTACTGCTCTCAACTGTCACATCCTTCCTGATGATGGTTATTTGAAACAATTTAATATTTTTGCAGAAATAGCAGGATAGCAGATCAGGTTTTTAAAAGATGGATAAGATTCTGCAATAGAACAACATTTGTCCTGAATATGCAAAGAAATTTGCTGACAGGTTCAAGATAATAAAATGTGAGGCTGGATGAACACAGCAGGCCCAGCAGCATCTCGGGAGCACAAAAGCTGACGTTTCGGGCCTAGACCCTTCATCAGAGAGGGGTGGATGGGGAGAGGGTTCTGGAATAAATAGGGAGAGAGGGGGAGGAGGACCGAAGATGGCGAGAAGAGATTACAAGAGAGTTGCAGTGGGAGAGAGATTCCCTGAGGTTGGTCCGAATCTCCTCTTTTCTCTCCATCTTCGGTCCGCCTCCCCCTCGCTCCCTATTTATTCCAGAACCCTCACCCTATTCCCTGCTCTGATGAAGGGTCTAGGCCCAAAACATCAGCTTTTGTGCTCCCGAGATGCTGTTGGGCCTGCTGTGTTCATCCAGCCTCACATTTTATTATCTTGGATTCTCCAGCATCTGCAGTTCCCATTATCACTGTTGCTGAGAGGTTCAGTCAGGTTCATAACATGGTGCACTTGCATGTATTGGAAGCTCATTGCAGACTGGAAGAGCACATACACATACAGCACCAATTTCAACTCTACAAAACAGGCCATTTACCAAACAAACCAAACCATTCACTTGTTCACTTATCAGGGAAATGCCTTGTCTAAATCAAGATAACTTACATGGCTTTAAATTTAAATAAAACTTGGCTGTTAACTGTCAATAATCCATCGGTGTATCCTCCATGGTGATGCCTCTACCACAGCCCACTTATCAACCAATCTGTACGTTCCTCTCATGCAGTGGAAGAGTTGTTATTCCCATTAAATTGATATTCTTGCAAGTTCTCCTTGTGAGTGCAAGATCAAAGATATTTTGTTTAAAGTTTTTTTTTTAAATTAACAGAAGTTCTATTAGGTCAAACAACTGAAGAATATTAAGATGAACAGCAAACAAGCTGAAATACTCCTTTTGCCCAATCACTGCTCTGTGAAGAATGGATCTATTTGCTTTAACAGAGCTGTGTTGATGCACAATGGCCCAGACTATTGTTATAAAAATAGATTTGCAATTCCTTGGTACCTCTCTCAAACTCTGGATGCTCAGCTCTTTACTATCAATGCTTTTATGGTGTAGTCATAGCTGCAATGTTGCAAAAGCCATGCACATTCGGTATGATGTATACAAAGATTACGCTACCTGTTAGCAATATCTTTGTGCGCTACAAGGTTTTGTAGAAATGCTTGCAGTCCTAGTTGTCTGTCTTCTAGAAAGTTAGGATCATAATTATCCTTGAACCAACGCTTAGGAGGAAGTGCAAGACGAAAACCAGGAAACATCTCCTTCAGCTGGAAGAAAATTGAAGAGTTTTTTTTTGTTTTATCAATTAAATGAAATTTCTTACTGGCAATACGTCCTTAGAGTAGCCTGAACAAATTTCTTATTCATATCAGATTGACACTGAATCAAAAAACTGCATCCATCCATGCAAAAATTGACAGTCTAAAAATAAAGGTAATGTAAAGAAAATTAAAATCTAGACACAATGCCACATACCGGAAGTATAAACTCTATTTTCCTTGTACACAAAATGAACTACTGATTTCAAAATTTAGACTGTCTACTTATAAACAGATAATCTCTGGTTGGAGATAATTTTATTTTAATGAATGAAACTAATTACAAAAGAATTCTACCAAAGTGATATGGTCAAATTGAAAGTTTTGGCTTAAAAGCAATGAAACCTTATAATAATACTGTAGAACTTAGCATTACAATTCAAATATTCATATAACTTAAGTTAATTAACAATAAAAAGTTAAATTACCTACCAAATTACAGCAGCTATTCAGGTCATATCACAATATAAAAACATAGCAAAATTATGCTGAAAAGGAGCCAATTTTCAAGAAAAAAATTTATTTGCTATATTCTATTTGACCAGAGCACTGAAAAAATTTAAGAGCGTCGTTAGGAATATCATCTGATTTTTCAAAACATTTGTTTGCAGGACACAGACAATGCTGACAAGGCCACATGTACTGACCATCTCAATTACCAAAACTTGGGATAAATACAGTCTATTTTGATGCCATGCACTTATTGTGTGTTATCTGAAATACGAACTCTGCATTACTAGCTTTCTGGTTCAGTTCCACATTAAACACTTTCCTCTGACTGTTTCCTCATCTCCGGGGCTTTTAAATGTTAATTCATTCAATAGAGTAATAAGTGTGTGAAGAGTTACATTCATCGGAAAAAACACTCAAAATAATTTTACATTAAGCTACCTCAATTCTAACACTATCAATTCAAGATATCAACGTGCAACCAATATCCAATATCCACCTTATAACTACTTAGAAAAAATATTGTAACACAATTTCTCTGTAAATACACAATGTTCTGAAAGCAACATCAACCTAAATACAGTACTGACTGCAGGAAGACTGGTATGAAATGAATCATTTAAGTTAAGGAATGTGCTGGCTGCAATACAGTCCTGGATTACAGAAGTGCTTCTGCAATCACGACATACCCTGAAGTCAACTGCAAATTCTTTAACATACAGTCGCCTGATGAGCAATTCACAGGGACAAACTGCAATCCCAATTTGAGTGTGGCAGGGCTGAATGAGATTAATTGCACATTCCACGTTCCAAAGAGCACTTGCTGTGACAGGTCCCACACAGTGTTAGATAGGAAGTTTCAGGATGCTTAACTACTAATTACATTGTAACAGCTACGTCAGATCTCTGGTAAACTTGAAGGTGGCAATGATCCAACGATATGGCTGCCCTGGTCCTTGATGATTGAAGGTACAGAAAAGGGAAGTATGTATGTTTTGTTGCAATGCACTGTGTAGATTGAACACACACATAGCCAATGTGCAGCAAAGCCAATCAAATAAGCAGTACAATCTTGAATGACACTTGAGTCTATCAAATGTTATGGCCAAAACACGTACAATTCAGAAGCAAATATACTATTACTCATGACGAGCCCTTTAGATGTCCAACGGGCTTAGAAGTGGCAATTGCTAAGCCAGGTATCTGAGTAAATCAACACTACCACACTACTAGAGATAAAAAGGTGTAGAGCTGGATGAACACAGCAGGCCAAGCAGCAGAGGAGCAGGAAAACTGACGTTTCGGGTCTGGACCCTTCTTCAGAAATGGGGGAGGGGAAGGGGATTCTGAAATAAATGGAGAGGGAGGGGGAGGTGGATGGAAAAAAAGGAAAAAGGAGCAGATAGGTGAAGAGACGACAGACAGGTCAAGGAGGGCGGGGATGGAACCAGTAAGGGTGAGTGCAGGTGGGGAGTTAGGGTGGGGAAAGGTCAGTCCAGGGAGGATGGGTAGGTCAAGGAGGCAGGATGAGGCTGGTAGGTAGGAGCTGGGGTTGGAGCTTGAGGTGGGAGGAGCGGAAAGGTGGGAGGAAGGACGGACAGGTTAGGGAGGCAGGGGTGAGCTGGGCTGGTTTTGGGATGTGGTTGGGGGAGGGGAGATTTTGAAGCTTGTGAAGTCCACATTGATACTATTGGGCTGCTGGGTTCCCAAGAGAATTATGAGATGCTGTTACTGCAACCTTTGGGTGGCATTGTTGTGACACTGAAGGCGGCCCAGAATGGACAAGTCGTCCAAGGAGTGGGAGGGGGAGTTGAAATTGTTTGCTACTGGGAGGTGCAGTCGTTTGTCGCGAACTGAACGGAGATGTTCCACAAAACGGTCCCCAAGCCTCACTTGATTTCCCTGATGTACAGGAGGCCACATCGGGAACAGCGAATACAGTATACCACATTAGCAGACGTTCAGGTGAACATCTGTTTGATGTGGAAGGTCTTCTTGGGGCCTGGGATGGGGTGACGGGGGCGGTGGTGTAGTACTTCCTGCAGTTGCAGGGAAAATTGCCGAGGGTAGTGGGGCTGGTGCTGAGCATGGAGCAGACAAGGGAGTCAGAGAGAGGCTGGTCCCTCTGGAAGGCCGATAAGGGTGGGGAGAGAAAACCCTCTTTAGTAGTGGGGTCAGATTGCAGATGGCAAAAGTGCCAGAGGATGACGTACTGGATCCAGAGGTTGACGAATTGGTGCATAAGGACGAGGCGTCGTCTGTTTTAGTTGTTATTCCAGGGAGCGGGTGGTCAGGGATGAGCTGCTGCGGAGAAGTTGCAGTCCTTGAAAAATGAGAACACCTCATTGGATGTCCGGGAGTGGAATGCCTCATCTTGGGAGCAGATGTGGCAGAGGGGAGCAATTGGGAATAGGGGATGGCATTTTTGCAGGAAAGTGGGTGGGAGGTGTATTCTAGGTAGCTGTGGGAGTCGGTAGGCTTGAAATGGGTATGGGTTTCCAGGTGGTTCCCAGAGATCAAAATAGAGGTGTCCAGGAAGGAGAGAGAGAGAGGTATCGGAGATGGTCCAAGAGAACTTAAAGGGTGGAAGGTGTTAGTGAAGTGGATGAACTGTTCGAGCTCATCGTGGGAGCACGGCATAGCGCCGATACAGTCAGTCATTGATGTAATGGAGGAAGAGGTGGGGAATAGGGTCAGTGTAGCTTCAGAAGAGGCAGGCATAGCTTGAGCCCATGCAGGTACCCAGGGCCACCCCCTTTGTCTGTAGGAAGTGGGAGGAATTGAAAATGAAGTTGTTAAGGGTAAGGACGAGTTCAGCTAAGCAGATGAATGGGGACTGGTCAGGCCTGCGGAACAGCAAGAAGCGGAGGGCCTTTATGCCATCTGCACGGGGATCGCAAGTGTAAAATTTTTAGCACAGCGAAGATTTTGTGCTAAGGATGCAGAAGTCCCTTTAAAATGCAATGACCCGAAGTGTTATAGTTCTCAAAGCCATAATCATCTTCATTTGGAGCAATGATGATTCCAGTTAGTGCATAGCTTTTTTTTAAAAAAATGAAATTCACTGACATAACTTGCACTCAGAATCCTAAATTACACATTCTGTTGCAAGTTAGTTGGCTGGCAAAGGAACCAATTCTTCTTTCCCTTTTCCTTCGATAGTCACCTTCCATCAAGAGGAGTAATCCTTTCCACTTGAAAGGATATTTTAAAAAAATTATCCTTTCCTATCTTAAGATTAAAAATTTGTTTCAACCCAAATTTTAATTCTCCCATCACCAAACTCAGCACAGCAAGGGACCAGATGTAGGTCAAGGTGTGCCAATTTAGCACCAAAATGCTAAAATGTCTGAATGTTTCAGTCATTTATGAGACAGTGCATCTAGTGAGTTAATGATATTAGAATCTTTCATTTGTTGTTGCGGCAATTTTAGGATTTTTCTTTGACATATGACCCCATGGATTTAAATTTATCATCTTTCAGTTAGAGTGAAATAAATCCTTTGTAGAGGACAAATACAAATTTGAACTCACGTACAGACAAACATACAAGTTAAGAGCAGGAATATCACTTGGTCCCTTAAGCCTGCTCTGCCTTTCACTATCATCAGATGATTACTCCACATTTTTGCCACCTCCAATAACTTTTGCTCCCCTCGCAAAGCCTTGCTAATCAAGAATCTAACTATGCCTTATAAGTATTCATTGCCTACTAGGAAAAGGGTTGCAAAGATCTGTGAGAAAAGAGTTTGAGAATAAGTACAGAAGCACAAGAATTTTCTCTTTACTTTACACTAAACCTAAAATTGGAATATTATGTAAATGTATAGTGATACTTCAAAATCATTTTTCTATTACTCTCGCTACTTGATGAATAGAAAATGACAAACCTTGTCATTCAGCCGTGAAAAATCTGTATATCTCCGAAATACCACCCAGTTCTCATCAAGGTGATTTTTCACAAGTATCTTGTAAACCTATGATTGATAAAATAATATAATAGTAAGCAAACAAAAATGTAACCACACTAAATTAAAAAAAACAAACTACACTTGAGTTGAAAACAGAAATAGAACTTCACTTCCAAAGAAAATACTTTTTCAATTTTGTATGCTTTGTTAAAATGGAGCATACATCTTCCATTTCACTACTTCCTCACTGCATCAGGTGAAAGCATGTAATTTCAATGCAGATCATCACAAATTCTGCAGCCATGTCCCAGAGCTTTAGACGTGGGGAAGAAACAAAACTATACTGAGGTACAGCTCACATCAAAAGATTTGATTTCAGTTATTGTTGTCGTATGTACCTCAGTACAGTCAAAGATTTGTATGCAATACAGGCAGGTCGTAACATACAAGGACGTACAGATCACAGGGTGTTTGGACGAAGCAAAGCGTACAAGGTTATGGCTGTAGAGGGTGTTCACAAAAAGAAAGATCAACATTAGATTTGAAATTAGAGAGGTCCATTCAGCAATTTAACAACCGCGGGGAAGAAGCTGTTCTTGAGCCTGTCCTCAGGCATTTTAAATATACTTCTAAACTGGACAACTAAACAAAACCTTAAGTATACTAAATACCATCACAAAACATTTAAAATTAAATTACAGCATCATGTTGATTTTACTTGAGAGTTATGTTACATACTCAGATTGCTTGAACGCACTACTTCCAAGTCAAAAACAATTCATTCATCCCCATCCAGAGGTTACGCATTACAGTTTGCTTACACTAGGTAATAAGAAGATGCGACTTATAAATAAAAGAAAAACAAACACAGTTACAGGACTGTTATATTATCTAAATATCAGAAAAAAATCACTGATAAGCAGATTGCCTTTTGGCTTATCAATTCTATGTCTCTTTGATGACTTTTGCTCCATAATCCTTTAAAATGCTTTCCCTCCAAGAATTTATGCAATTTCCCTTGGAACATTAGCGCAGTTTCTATTGTCACCATGCTTTCAGAAAATGCAATTAAGATCTCAAAATCTTGAAGTTTAAAATGAAATTTTATGTTTTTAAAAGGCAAAGTACCGTGTACGTTGTAAATCGGAAATAAGAATAAAAATGCTGGAGAAACTCAGTCGGTCAAGGCAGCAGTGATAATGGGAACTGCAGATGCTGGAGAATCCAAGATAAAGTGTGGAGCTGGATGAACACAGCAGGCCAGGCAGCATCTTAGGAGCACAAAAGCTTTTTCTGAAGGGTCTAGGCCCAAAATGGCAACTTTTGTGCTCCTAAGATGCTGCTTGGCCTGCTGTGTTCATCCAGCTCCACACTTTGTTATCTCGGTCAAGGCAGCATCTGTGCAGACAAATAAACTTAATTCTTCAAATGATAACCTTTCAGTGGAACAGTGCTGCATTTTACCTTTATTTTTCTGACCAAAATCAGTCTTGACCCATGCTCTTCTGCCACTAAATCTTATTTACTCTAACTTGTACACCTCTAATTTCCCTTCCCTGTGCATTTTTAATCCCCAAAAAAGATTTCAGGTTGCCTACAGAAAAACAAAAATAAGTAATGAGGAGACTTGGTCAACTGCACAACTGCAATGAAGTAGAAATTTCAAATAACTTGTGAAGAAATCTGAAACACCTGAGGTACTTGAGATCAATTCAATCCAGCTCCTAACTTTATATTCTTAAAAATATTTCTGCAGTGGAGGAGTACTTTTTTGTCCTGAATTTCACAAAAAGGTGAGCAATGAAATCAACAATTGCAAATAACAGGGTCTCGAGGGAAATTTAATCAAAATCGAGCATGTGAAACCATTCCAATTTGCTGGCCACAAAGGATTGCATCAATATGATTCTTGTCCCATTGTACCAGAACTAATGCTCATGCTGTTGTCTGCAGAAGCAGAGAAGATATATTTTAATGCCAAACAGATCAATGTCATCATAAATAAATAGATCCACTATACTAAGTGCAGGAAACTAAGATCAATATTGTATGCAGTTCTGCATTCCAAACATTTACTAGTAATCTTCCCCTATCCATATTCATAGTTGTCTGTTTCTAAGAGTTCTGGTATTCTACAGGAATTTGTTCATATTTATTTTTAAGTCAATAAATACCAGCTGGTGACATAACTGACAACAGTGGCAAGTCCAATCCTGTCCTCAGCAGAGATCTCAACAATCAAATTCCAGAAGGGATTGATGGATTCAACAGTGATATGGAACAGCAACTGTGGCCACTGCCAGAGAAAAAAAAATAGAGAAAAAAAAATCAAGTCCTATTGCTGCCTTGTACAATTCAGAAAGCAGATTAGGCCAGGAAATCTTACCTGTGAAAGTTTCTGGTTTATATGCCTCATTGCGGTTATCAGCTAAACCTCAGACAAAAGATCTTTAACTTTTGTTCTGAATTGGAGAAATATTTTAGACTGCTGCAAGTATCTCCCTCTGATCTAAAGCTGAAAGCTCTTGCCACAGAATAGCCAGTAATTCATCCAAATAGCTCCTCTGAATGTGAAACAAAACCAGAACAATGAAACCCATTGGATTCAATAGGTACAGTGCAACTGCAAACAAATTTCAACCACACCAAAAGCAGGAATTAAAGGTTGATTTCTCTCTCTCCACTTTAGAATGGAAAGATCTAATCACTACGGCTTTTCCAAACTCTTCCTTTTTCCAGAAACTGCAATGAAGGTTGATCACGTTAAATTTGGGAAATTAGGTATAAATTGGAGGAAAAGTTATTTTACTTTTCAATGCTGTTAAGGTTGACTTGTTTGTTTTTGAATAAGGGTCAAAACATCATTCCTGAACAGCTAGTTTAAAACAGCATTTCAAGAAATAGTCTAATGTTTAATAAATATTTAGACTCCTTTCTGTGTAGCCTCATTCCCAGTCCCTTGCAAGCAATAAAATAACATGATAATAACATTTCAAGTAAATAAAAGTATGGGGGAGAGCCACTCATTTACCCGTGACAATTCCTTGACAAGAGTCAGCTTCCTTCTCTCGTTAACTGTTTGCATTTGGTGCATTTGCAATAGCAACACCTCTACCAATCAAAATCCACTTGTCAATGAATCTGCATCTTCTCATGCAGTATAAGTAGTTGTTCACAGTGTGATTTGGTACCCTTGTGATTCTGTCCCTATGAGTTAACACACTGCTTTTATAAAAGTCCTTCCTCATTTATTCGTGAACTATCTTGGGGATGTGGTTTTCATTTAAGTTATTCTATAAAGTTGCTAATGTTAAAACCATAAATTCATACAATTATAGATACAAAAATACAAATTGATTAACTGCAATTAAAATAAATCTTATACTACCTTTTACATATACATGACAGCTTCTAAACTAGAAGTTATTTTGCCTCTATATATCAAAATAGTAATTTGACATGTGTATTCCTATGCAACACAGGTATTTGAAAACATGCACAATATCTTCTAAAATTAAAACCAATAAGACTAAGTTCTGAGTTACAAGCCTACAAGAGTTCATGGAGCGACAAGATTAAAAAAAACCTGTTCAAATTAAACTCTATCAGTAACGGAGACAAAAAGATTTGCATAACAGGATACCGTACATCTGTACATAGATACTGCTATGTAGTTTGCTTACAGTCTCAAAGATGGCAAACCTCAAACTCATTTATTTTTAAAGATCTGATCTGAATACTAGAGTAGAAAGGAGGAACATACATTTTAACTGGATCTTTCTATATGAACTTTAAAATCAGAACATTACATTACACCACAGAAACAGTTCAAAGGCGAAAACTGCACAAATTTAGTTTAATTCCTACCTTCTGTTCATCCCTTGCAACTTGCAATTCACGGCCCTAACAAGTACCTACTTATGTTAGTGATGAAAACAAAAACTATTTTCTTTTAATGTAATTTCTCTTAATGAGTGCATTGTCTCCTTTAAAACTGAGGTAGACTGGGAGTGTTCTTAAAAAGGTTTCCAATTATGGCATCATCAGGATCAAGAAATACTCACGGAACCTGAAGTTGCCCACAGGATAAACAATGAAAGAAAAGGTAAATGAAGATTAACTGCAGATGTCTGAACTTTTACAGCAGGTCTTTATGGCATATAGTCCAGAACACAATACTTTTCTGTAGAGAGGAAGCGAGCAATATTTTCCCTGAATGGAACAGGTCCTGGCATTGAAGTAGGTCTGTGTTTTACCATGTGTTACACATCAGAGTTAAAGCCAGGAAGGGTAGGAGATTGTGAATTTGACAAGACTAATTGTTGCTGTTTCACTGTTGCCACAGCCATGAGACCTTTTTGAGTCAGAGAAGGGAGACTCTGGAGATTCCAGGCCATCTGAACTGTTGTGACAAGAGTGACGGAGTTTGTGGTTGTGTACCTTGTTGGTGTTAATTCTGCCTGGGATTTTATGTGGAATTTAACTGCTGGTGAAAACAACTCAAATATCCCCAAGCTCCCATACTTATCCAATAATACAAACAGGACAAAGAAAAAAATGGAATGATACCAAACTTTATTCTGCCTGTGTAAGCACTACTTTCGTTTCTTATTTCTTTGATTTATCTGTGTGGTCAAAGTAGGTGGGGAGCCCTGGGGAACTGCCATGTCTGATGAAGTGCAAACCAGAGGAAGTCAGAGCAATGGCAATTATTTTTAAAAGATGTCCGAGCAAAAACAAGCAGGCTTTGCGAGTTAGCAGACAAAGAAACAATACTGAAACTGTGAATCTACAGTGAACGCCCAAAACTAGACTAATTACGTTCAGAAAGTTAAACTTCAGATGAAGTGAGCCATTTGTTCCATCAATTTGAAGTCACAGAAGGGAGACCCAAATGTTCCATACTGTCTGGACAACTGTGGCTAGAGTAGACTGTAGTTTGTGACTGTGTGCCTTGTTAGTGTTAACTGAATCTGGCAAGAAACAAAGAAATTCGTTAATAAACATCAATAGAAGTATGACTTACTGTAAATTTTGCTCTTTCTTCCATTACTTCATATCCCAACATAGTAGGTGTAGGAGGTCTCTCTTCCCAGTTTGCTGATTCAATCTCTTTTTCAGATTCCACAGGTTTGGAAGAATATTCAATAGATGTGTTTGCACCATTGAGCTTAGTCCGTAGCAAAGGACTATTATTTGTTGAGTTTGTGGAAGCTAAGTGCTCAGATGTAACTGTTTTTCGAAATGCACCTGAATGCACATCACTAATTTGACTTTTTGAAGAATTTGAACCAGTGGATACACTGTCTATAGACTGAAGTGAAGAACTCCTCCGACTTCTACTTGTAGCTGTTCCAGAAGTCCCAACCGGTATGGGGACAGGGACAAACGAAGTGGTCATCCTTCAAGTGGCACACTTACTGGAACCAGTTTCTTCCTGCCAGGCATAAGAGAAGGCAAACGAAGTTGACCTTTCAACCTACAAAATTGAGAAGAAAAATAATAAAGCATTATTAATTTCTGATATCTGAAATTATACTGCAAGTATCCAACGGCACACTAACTAAAATTGTACTGATTTCATAGGGGCCTAAAAGAACAGATAACAAACCTACCAGTGTCCATCCACATATAACCATTTTCAATAATCAGTAATCCTTAGGATTAAAACAAATTTTATCTTAGCATTTTATATGTAGTTACAAGACTAAGCTCTCTTTTCTACAACTAATGCTAAATGTGGTGGAGACACAAGCATTAGATTGTAAGTTAGGAGGAACATGGGTACTTTTGGTCTCAAAAAGCCATGTCTCAGACAAGTAGAAGTAACAACGTTACTGAGAATCAGATACTTTGCTACGCCCAAGAACAAATACCAGAAATTACTGCACACGTCACAGAAAGCAACTCTTGAGCTTGGTGACTTAAGTCAGAGCAACAGATACATTTTGCTACCCGCTTCTTCAATGTAAAAGTGAGGTTGATTGAAAATCTTGCGACAATACATGAGCAGTAAAACAACTGTTGTAGCTCATGAGTAGCCAATGAATTGATGTAACTATGCTATTAATAAACTTATGCACAACAGGAAAATAGCAAAGGAATCTGATTCGAAGTCATTTTCCCCATCTCCTTTACTGAAGGCCATTTAAACTACTTTTCACAGGCAAATTGTCAGCATTTTTCATAATGAATCTCTGCTGTTGCAGAAATGTATGAAACAACATACTTGTCCACAGTAAGAGAGGATGATGACATATCCAACATTTACACCCTCAAGTAGTGATAATTTACTTCTTAAGAAATCATGAGATAAACCAGACCTACAAACAAAGCAGCAAATGGGGTAACAGAAGATAACAAAGTGTGAAGCTGGATGAACACAGTAGGCCAAGCAGCATCTCAGGAGCACAAAAGCTGACATTTTGGGCTTAGACTCTTCATCAGAGAGCTATTCATCAGACAGAATTGGGTAACATGCCAGGTTATTTTTTCCAGTTTTCAAAGCAAAGCACTCTCACTTACAGCAATCCTTTGGTCACCTCAGTGCATTCCAAAATGCTTTGCAGTCTATGAACCTGTCTTAACATGTTGTAGTTTAGGAAAAGTGGGGAAACATCTTGTACACAGCAAGCTCCAGAACCAGATGATCTACTTTGGTAATGTCATCTGAGGAATAACTATCAGGGGGAATTCAACAGTTACTCTCGCCAATGGTGGAACGGTATAGACCAGATCCTTAACTGCAGGAGCAGATGAAAAGGGTAGGCCATGGCCAGCTTTGGCCAACGGGCTACACTGGTTGAAATGTCTCAACAGAAGGATGCGGGCCTTTGGCACATGTGAATTGAAGTGTCGGTTTGGATTCAGTACTCACGTCTCAGAGGAACTTGAGCCAACAACTTGCCAATGCAAATGACAGAGTGCAACTAGTGGACCAAAACTGAGCTTCAATATATCCACATTCGTGACTGAGCACCAAAGCGCATTTTGTCAGCAAGCCGTCCAAGTAGAGAAGCCCTCATTACTTAAAACGGGAACATCAGCTTCCCACAGACCCCCGACCTGCATGAAACTCTTACACCACAAAGCCGTGTAAATAGTTTCGCCCACACTAAAGCTCTCGATAGTTAAATCCAGCCACCAAACATAAAATCCTTGCTATTGTTTCTCCTCATTTGTAAAGGACAGCCGAAATATAGGCCAATTAGGCTTGTTCCCAACCACGGGACCTGCGCATGTTTGTAAAAACAGAGGCGTTAACGTTTGTGTTTACATGGTGTTGAAGGTGAGTGTGCATTATAGTGTGTTTAAAGTCTACAATACAGCGTATTGCTCAGTGTTATATACCTTCACTCTCGGCTACAATCCTAGTGTCATGAAGCCCTAATCCTGAGCAGACAGACATTAAACTCGGATCATCTAACCGCCGAAACAAAGCTTCTTTTATTTTCCGAATCCAACTCCAATTCACTGACCAGTTTTTACAAACGCCATTTGCTCTCGGCTGCACCTCCACTGTGAGGCCGCGGGTCAAACCGGCTCCCGGTCACCACGCTCCGAACTGAGCGGCGCACGCGCCCCCGCCTACCCCGGAGAACCACACCCACCCCAGAGCGGTGCGCTCTCCCGCCTCACCCATTTCTCCCCTACCAGAGCGGCGCGCGCCCGCTGCTCACACCCCTCCCCCGCTCACTGAGCGGCGCGCGGCCCCCCCTCCTGGCAGTTGATGCAAACAGTGTCACGCGACCAGCCTGCAGCCAGCGAGCCGACCCCCTCCAGCCGCAGTTATTATTACAACACCCTCACCTCCCACAGAGACAGAGGGGGGAAAAGACACAACCCCTCCACCAGGGAGAAGGAGGGCAATCATGCAGGCACACCATACTTACCCCTGCAGGCAAATCAGCTCCACTGAGAACACCGGGAAGCGGGCGGCTCCATTCACCATGTGACCTGCAGCTTCAGACAGCCCAGGAGGTTAACTGCTGACTGCTCATGAACTAAAACTCCTACTGGAAAGAACAACTTGGAGCTGGGGGAAAGGGATATCAACGACAGCGCTGTCAGTTTTCCGGAAGTTAGCTTGGCGTCTCCAGGAATCCGAACACAGCCAAGAGCAAGCGAGAGGAATGTTATGGGAACGTGTAAAGCATCTATTTATCAATTGAGCAAGGAAAAGGGACTAGCAGGCCCCAGCAACACGTTCAACCAGGTGTCTGCCATAATAAATTGTACTTAAACTACTGGAACACTGCCCCATGTGATACTCAGTTTTGCCGTGAAGCAGCTGTACAAATAATTGACATAGAACTGTGGATGCTGGAAATGTGAAAAAACAGAAATGGTTGGAGAAACTCAGCAGGGTGTGGCAGTATATGTGGAGAGTACAGAGTCAATGCTTTAGCCCCTGTGGCTCTTCTTCAGAACACCTAGGTTTTGGAGTAAAATTGGACCCCAGTATGTCAAAATGGCCCAAATCTTGTTCCTACTCCTGCACCCTAGTTCATATATTTGAACATTAGCCTGTTAATCCTTTCTTGATAAGTATGTTCCTTTAGATAGTGACCTGCTATCAACCATTGAAATTTTGGTGCAGCTTTCTCCAGTGCCTCTGCATGAGGTCCTATAGCAGCCTGAGCTCCAATGAGATTTGTGGCAGAATTGGACAAGAAGTCCAATGAGGCCTACTTGACGGTGGGAGAATTGCACTTTTTTTTAAGGCTTTTGCCATGTGGTTAGGCAAATTTCTCAATGCACAGTTGCTTGATGGCAATTAGGGGAAATTGTTGCTTGTAGAACACCTTTGTAATGTCACTGTTCATTAATATTCAGCCTCCTGTCATGCCTCCAACAAACTCGATGTCAAACAACTTTGATATAGAATTCTGAGTGGATAACCAGCAAGTTCAGCTTGTTGCATCAGCCGTATGTTTCCCTCAACCATGGACATTGGCATCTGGCATTTGGAAAACTCTCGCGCACGATGGCAATTCTACAGATCAACTTGTAGGGTGCTTAGGAAATACAGGCTTGCATTGCACATCACACTGACAATTTGAATTGAAAGTCTGCTGCAAGGACACTATGTGCAGGCACAGGCACCTTATTTACAGATTAGGATCACGTATATTGGCAGCGATCACTATTGTGACCTTCACAAGGCATAGAGAATCAGAGTGGGTATCAGTAAGGCAAAGAGGACAATAGGAGATGAATTTCAGTTTGGTAGGTCTTCTTATGGGGAGACAAGTAGAAATATGATGTTAGGGTGCTGCATGGTACAAGGAGGAGAAATTAGGCAACTAGGTAGTGCCTGCTGCTGACAGTATCCACCATTAGCTGTGTTCCCTGCTGTTACTTACTGTTCTTTGGATGCACAGTATGACTGAATAATGGCTGGGACAACACCTGGGGTAACGCAGTCAGTATCACTTTGATGGGTGAAAGCACGTGATCCTTTTTTGCGGGATGTAAGGGCAATGAAGAAGCAAGTACATGAAGTATGGGTTTTCAGACTTCAGTTACATTTAATTTGGAAGGATTCCTTTGCATAACTGTGGATTCAGTGAATGTGCTTAGGCTTCAAATGCTGCCCCATACCGTTGGAGCTGATTAAGCCTGCACTGACATTTCAGTAGTGCAGAAGTTAGCAGTATTAATTTTTTAAAAAAGAGGACAATGCTGGCCAGAAACAGTCCATAACTTGTGGAACTTTCAAGGATGCCGTGCAATGAGGGAAATATTGCTGCATTGTATGTTATGTATGATAAAGCACTTTACTGATTGCAATAAGGCTCAGGTGAAACTGTATTTGGAGTATGTGAGCAGTTTTGGGTCTGATATCTAAGGAAGGACATGTTAGCATTGGAGGGGATCAAGAGGAGGTTTGCAAGAATGATCCCAGAGAAGAAGGGCTTGTCATATGAGAAGCAGTTGAGGACTCTGGGTGTTTACTCGATAGAATTTGGAATGAGGAGGTATCTCATTGTAATCTGTAGATTACAGAGAGTGGATGTGGAGAAGATATTGTCACTTAGTAGAAGCAACTTGGACCTGATAGTACAGCCTCAGAGTGAAAGGATGACCCAGTAAAACTGAGATCAGGAGGAATTTCATCAGCCAGAGGGTGGTTAGTCTGTGGAACTCATTGGCTGTGGAGACCAAGGCATTAAGTGTATTTAAGACAGAAATGGATAGGTTTTGATTGGTAAGGGGACAAAGGTTACAGGGAGATGGCAAGAGAATTGGGTTGAGAAACTTACCAGTCATGATTGAGTGGTGGAACAAACTTGATGAGCTGAGTGGCCTAATCCCCAACTGAAAACTGCCTGGACAGATTATAATTTTTTTATCATGATTCCTGTTGCCTAAGTGATCTCTTATTAAACCATATGCATGCAACATTTTAGCAATTAAATGAAACAGAAGCTTATGAACAACAGAAATGAAAAGAAAAACAGACTGGAGCAATCACAATATATTCTTTTACAACACGGATTCAAAGATTTTAAAAACACAGTAGAAATAACTCCAACACTTTTTATAAATTCAGCAGATTTGTATCATAATCAGCATACCTTGGTGCTGTTTACAAACAGTTGTAATTTAAGAGCATTTAGCTTTGAGTCTTTAGCAAGACCAAATTCAGATAATTTCCAAGGGAGAGAGACTCCTAAAAAACGCACAGATACACAAGAACCAAAGAACTGTGGATACTGAAAATCTGAAACAAAAACAAGTTGCTGGAGGAACTTAGTAAGTCTGGCAGCATCTATGGAAAGAAAGTAGAGTTTATGTTTCTGAAGAAGGATCACTGGATCTGAATGGTAACTCTGCATTGTCTCCACATGCTGCCCCATGTATTGAGTTTCTGTAGCATTCTCTGTTTCTGTTGTAGAGCGATTCTTGTCTTGATCTAGGAGATTGAAATAATTAAAATTTCAGCATATTTGCTAGAACTTTAGATAACTTTCTCCTTATGCTCCTGACTTGTCTTCTTGCACTATCCCTGAAATAACTTCAATTCCTTTTCTTTTAAAATTTCAAGAACTTCACATTTTCTCCATTGACTGTGTCTCAAAACTTATGCTAAGAGAATTTCATTACTTTAAACACATATTCTTAGGAACTCCGCATAGCAGAAGTAATCAATCTAAAACTTCTCAGCACTTCAGAAATTAATTACATGCTTCTGTCTGAAATGATTTCCCAACACAGGCTAAAAATGAATGAGAGCCTGAAACATTGTCTCCCAAGCTATCTGGGTAATTCTGTAGGAACTTGGGGTAATTTCCTCTCACTCATAATTATAGGTATTGTAGTTTTTAAAAACTAACAGTTAACTCCAAACACATAGACAAACCCATAAGTTTAACTAAGAATTCCAAGAACTCAAGCTTACACTAAATGACAATAAAATATATATACATCAATCTCACAATTTTATTCAGTGGTTTTAGCTCTAGCAGCTTGGGCTCAAAGTTTATGAGCTGGAAACTAAACCGCAGATATTGTGGCATATGTGGAAGTAATAAATTACCTTGACATTTTCCAGCAGGAGTTAGTCATGATGGATAGATTGTCCTGATTTGGTCAGTGGTCAGGGAAAGGAGGATCAGTGAATATGGCAAGTAAGGTGACTCAGAGAGCAGAAAAGCAGGAGCTTTATCCTTGGCAATTGTTTTGGGGTTCTTCCTACTCATTTGAGAGAACAGACTATGGAACAATCATACAAAAATCTATTTGAATGGGGGAGCAAAGAGAAATACTGGCAGCAGGGGACAATACCATGAGGGGAATTGACACTGCATTGGAGTGATGAATGGCAGTCCAGAAAGCTGTGATTCTTCTCCGGTTCCAGGTTTTGAGATATCTGTCAGGTCATTGAGTACTGAAGGATCCAGGACTAGGGCCCCATGTAGGTGATAACAATATAGGCAGGACAAGAAATGGGACACGACATTGTCAGCCTGAGAACCTAAGCACCAGATTGAGAAGCAGAACCTTAAAGGTAATAATCTTTGGATCATGATCTCGGTTACATGCAAATTGGGATAGGGCAAATACATCAGAAAGTAGAGTGCATGACTCAGAGACTGGTGTGAGAGAAAAGGCTTCTGGTTTTTGGGGCACTGGGAACAATATTGGAGAAAGTAGGAGCTGTACCATTGAGATGACTTACACCAAAAGTGTGCTGGGATTAGGTTCTAGTGAGCCACATTACTATGGAGGTAAAGAAGGTTTTAAACTAAATTCTTTAGCCAATGTATCAAATTTTGGAAGAAATTGTAATTCAAAGAGTGGAAAGAAGTCAAGAAAGGAATATGGGAAATGATCAAAGGGCATTGACAGAAGAGATAGAGAAAAAAGAGTGTATCAAAGATCAGGTTAGAGCTTAAAAAAAGATAAAACTGAAGGCTCTGAATACATATAATAATATAAAAAAAAATTGTTGATATAAGTAAATGCAATCTGATAATCATTACAAAAATGGTGGCAGAATGAAATATGTTGTGCCTGAATATTAAGGAGTAGGATGTTTAAACAGGATAGAAAGCTAGGAAAATGGCTGTCTCTCTTAATCAGTTATGGTATGAGCAAAATGAAGAAGGGAGTGCAGTAAAGAGAAGTGGCCCAAGTTCAGGAAACTAAATTGTAGAGCAGTTGATAAGAGATGAGAAATGATAAAGGCAAGAAAACCTGTGGGAGTGCTGGACAGGTCCCCTGCAGTAGCCACATAGTAAGATCAAGTATAGGGGAAGAAATAATAGGAGATTGTCAGAAAGATACCTCATAATCATGGGGTTTTTCAATCTCGATATAAACTAGAAAAAACAGCTGGGTAAAAGCAACCTAAATGAAGGGTTTATGGAAGGTTTTTGGGATAGTTCTTAGAACAGCATGTTCTGATGCTGACCAGAAAGTAGACTTGGTATTGTGGAATGAAACAAGATTATCTCATCATATAATGGTAAAAGTGCCACTATGACGGAATATTAACCTGAATGTTGAAGAAAAGAGTGCACCCAAGACTAGAGTTTTAAACTTAAATACTGACAATTATGAGGGCATGAAACCAGAGCTAGCTAAAGTGAACTGGCAACTTGGACTAACTATAATTGCAGGGAAATATTACTGAACAATTCATTGGAGTTATATGCTATACAAATGTGCAGATCAGCGTTGACCAGCCAGAAGAGAGAACTACTTTCTTTCTGATTATAGGTGGCTTACCTGTGTGCATAGATTGGTTGGTTTGATTATTTTTTCCTTTCCGAAAAAGCAGAGGCAAGCCCCTTTTGTATCATTATTCCATACTTGGCGCAGCCGCCATTTAAAGGCTGAAGCCTGCAACTTTTAAATGACAAGCCTGGAGTTCTTCAAAATTATACTCACAGGAACAAATAATAGTAAATGGCTAGCAACAAAAAACTGAAATGAAATGAAAATAAAAGGAGAAAAAACACAAAACCAAAAAAGATATAAACAAACATTGCACTGCAATTTAAAAAAAAACAGTAAGAAGTGAAAATCAGAAACACAAACTTAACTGGACAGTAAGCAAATCTTTATTATCTTACAATTTACTCATATACGCAGTTTTATTTTACATATCAAGCGATAGATGATTCTGAGAACAGAGGTCTGAAAATCTTCAGGGAGGAACTTCACAGAATTACCACATTGAGATTTTCCATAAATGACCAGTAGGATGCAGAAAAGATTTGAAAGGTTCTCAAAGATTAGGTCAATACAAGACTTAATTTCAATGTTACCAAATTTCAAATCATGTTGAAACCCTAAGTGTTGATTGAATAGTTTGTTGGAAGATGCCATAGCAAAAAGCGTGAGTGTGACTTTTCCATTGAAAAATACTTGGAGAGGCTTGTTGAATTAATATTTGTCTCTCATCTAATTAAAATCTTGAGGAATGATTTACTGGGCATGGGGAAAGGACTGCACCATTGATACATAGCTTGTGGATGGGCACAATTATGAGGCCACAGTGGCAGGCCAATAAAAATTACATTGTTTAGTATTAGCAAACATAATTGCTCTGATAGTTAAATGCATCAAACTAACAAAATCTGTAGCACATGTTGTTTGTCATTCCTGTCCAGGTATCCATCTTTTATGAATACCTGTAAAGTATGTGTAAAGTAAGAATGTTTCTTAAATCAATATGTAGAGAGACCTACACAAGTGGGAGCAACACTAGATCGCCTCTTAGGAAAAGAGGTCGGGCAAGTGACTGAAGTGTCAGTCAGAGAGCGCTTTGGGTCCAGTGACTATGATTCTCTTAGTTTTAACAGAATTATGGAAAAAAGAAAGGACAGGTCCACAGGTTAAGGTGCTAAACTGGAGCAGGGCAGGATCTAGCAGCGATTGATTGGGTGAGCCTGTTTGAAGACAAAGGAATGACTGGCAAATGGGAGACTTTTAAAAGTGTGATAATCAAGGGTCTAGGGACAGTATGTGTGTGAAGGGAAAAGCTGAAAGGTTTAGGGATCCCTGGCTGATAAAGGATATTGAGGCTCCAGTCAGGAAAAAGAAGAAGGCTGACATAAAGCTATTGGGGTCAAGTGAACTCCTAGATGACTGCAAAAGGTGTAGGACCGCACTTAAGAGGGAAATCAGAAGAGCAAAAATATGAATCTGGCAGACAAGGTTAACGATAATCCCTAGACGTTCTGTAGCTATATTAAGAGCAAAAGGGTGGCTAGGGAGAGGATAGGTCCCCTTAAAGATCAGCATGGATGTCTATGTGTGAAGTCATGGGTGATGGGGGAGACTTTTAATGAATATTTCTCCTCCATGTTTACTGAGTAGAGAATCATGGATGCTAGAGAAATAAAGGAAACACGTGGGGATGTTTTCGACTGCATACATATTACCAGAGAGGAGGTGTTTGCAGTCTTAGATCGCATTAAGGTGGATAAAATCTCTGGGCCTGAGGCTAGGAAAGAAATTGTAAAGGTCCTTGCAGAGATTTTTGCTTCAACTTCAACTGGTGAAGTTTGGGAAGACTAGAGGGTGGCTAATGTTGTTCCATTACTTAAGAAAGATAGCAAAGACAAGCCAGGGCACTACAGGCTACAGAGCCTGGCACCAGTGGTAGGCAAGTTATTGGAGAGGATATTGAAGGAAAGGGTCAACCAACATGTGGATAGTCAAGGTCAGATAGTCAGCATGGATTTGTGTGCAGGAGGTCATCTCTGACAAATCTTTTAGAGTTTTTTGAAGAGGTAACCATGATAATAGATAAGGGTAGGGCTGTGGGTGTTGTCTACATGTACTTCAGTAATGCCTTTGACAAGGTCCCAAACTGCAGGCTAGTCATGAAGGTTAGGTCGCACAGGATCCAGGGAGGGCTAGCTGATTGAATTCAAAATTGGCTCAATAGTAGGAAGCAGAGGGTGATGGTTGAATGTTGTTTCTTGGACTGGAGGCCAGTGACGAGAGGTGTGCCACAGGGGTCGATGCTGGGACCTTTGTTATTGATTATTCACATAAATGATCTGCATGTGATGTATAAGGCGTGATTAGTAAATTTGTGGATGATGCAAAATTAGGAGGTATCATTGATAGCAAGGAAGGTTATCAAAAATTACCGAAGCAATTTCCTCAAATGGAGAAGTGGGCTGAGGATTGGCAAATGCAGTTCAATAGAGATAAATGTGAGGTATTGCACTTTGCGAAGTCAAACCAAGGTCGGACTTCGACAGTAAATGGTAAGGGCCTGAGGAGTGTTTTGGAACAGAGAGGACCAGATAGTACAAGTACATAGTTCATTGAAAGTGGTGTCACAGGTGAACAGGGTGGTGAAGAAGGCATTTAGCATGCTGGCCTTCATCGGTCAAGGCATTGAGTATCGGAATTGGGACATTATGTTACAGTTGCACAAGTCATTGGTGAGGCCGCACTTGAAGTTTTATGTACAGTTTTGGTCACCCTGTTGTAGGAAAGGCATAGTTAAAGTGGAAAGTGTACAAGGAAGATTTACATGGATGTTGTCAGGACTTATAGCCCTGAGTTATAGAGAGAGGTTGGCCAGGACAGGACTTTATTCCTTGGAATGTAGGAGAATGAGGGAAGACGTTATTGAGTTGTATAAAATCATGAGGGGCATGGATAGGGTGAATGCATATCGTCTTTTTCCCCAGGGATGGCGAATTGAAAACTGGAGGGCATAGGTTCAAGGTGAGAGGACAAAGATCTAGGAAGGACCTGAAGGGCAACTTCTTCATGCAGAGAGTGGTGTGTATATGGAATGGGCTGCCAGAGAAAGTGATTGAGGCAGGTACAATAGCAACATTTTAAAAAAGCATTTGGATAGGCATATTGCTGGGATGGGTTTAGAGGAATGTGGACCAAATGCAGGCAAGTGGAACTAGCTGAGTGGGCACCATGATCTGCATGGACCAGTTTGGGCTCATGGGCTTGTTTCAATGCTGTATCATTCTATGACTCTATGTGGTACCAAAACACATCAAACACACATGTGCAGGAAACTTGATACTGAAGGTCAAGCCAGATCCTACGCAGGTGACCAATAAGATGGTATAAGACCACAACACTGGTAGAAAAGAAAATGTTTTGAAGGAAATTTCCTTTCAAGTTTGTGGCTGTGTGGAGTTTCCA